>NC_090448.1:704245577-704549952 GCF_031143425.1 Pleurodeles waltl
TTCAGCACTCTACAGAATGTTCGTGTTTTTACCAGCGCAGTCTCCTCCCAACTGCCCTCATTCCTCTTCCACAGATCGCCCCTCCCCATCACTGCTATTACCATTGTTGTTTATAATTTATAGACCAACAGTGCTCTGTCTCACCTCCATACCAAGTTTTCCTTTTTTATATAAAAGAATAAATATGATAGAAAAAGGCATCTTGACCCGCATGTTCATCAGACATGAACTTGTTTCAAGCTGAGGGCTGTTTGAACATAACTTGTGGTATGCAGCAATCGGTTGACACAGGTTAGGCAGATGGTACAAAGACCCGGGTACAAGCCCTCACCCTCCCTACCCTTTATCTCCCTCCCAGTGAACCACCAGCAGAGAAGACCCAGTCAGACAGAATTAGGATGGAAAAACACGGGACCCCCTCTCCTTAGAGGTTCTCCGCTCTAAAATTAATCATCACCCATCACCCACACACAACAAATGTGCGCAGCTTTAATTTCTCGCCAGTAGGAACTCTCCGCCGGATGAATCACAAAAACAGATAGTCTGCATAAGCACCAAGAGGCCCATTAATTGGCGACTTTGGTACTATATGAATACACAGAAACATAAGTGTACACCGCCTTTCCTGACGGATAAAAGCACTTCTGTTAATTCGATTTAAATATTCTTGATTTGAGCTGGGTGACTGTGAGAATTAAAATACTGATGCAAGGGCTCCATCTGCTGTCGAAAATCCCAGTATCTTTTCTTGCATGTGTTGAAGTGTAGATTTTAGTAATGCTTTTAGTGACCCAGATGTCAGCAGAAGGTGACAAATTAAGTCTCATTTTTGACAGCCTAAGGTAGAAAGTTGCACTGACAAGTATTTTAAAAGTGCATTTCTAATGTTTAATGTCTGATTTATGAGTTTAAAAATATGTGCACATTATAAACATGCACTTCTCTGTTATATCTAATGTGATGCATTAACAGAGTTTTAAAGTTTATAATGAAATATTTTTCTTATTCTGATGGTATATTACTAATGCTGAATTTACAAGTTTGCATTTTATGTGTGATTTATTAACAAGTATTTCTAATGCATTTTATATTTCTTTTGTGAGCATAACCTAGGCCTGCAGACCTTCCATTTGCAGTCATGCAGTGCGTAATTTGTGCTTGTTGCTTCCGGTACTGAGCACCAGCACTTATATTTAAGGGCCAAGGCTTATTCTTCTGCCTAAAGCATTTGCTACAAGCAAAAGACATATGGGAAAGACAGAGGAAGGGAAAAACAAAAAAGCGTCACAAAGAGATAAAGTAGAAAGCTGCTAGATTGAGCTGAAGGGGCAGGGAGTGGCTTTATATGGATTGAAGAGCCCCGAGATGGCTTCAGGATTACTCCGCCTCAGTAATCTGTGTTCTCACATTTAATTGCAGAAGCCACATGTTTAAGAGGAGGGCTTTGGGCTCCGGCACTTTTTTATTTACAAATTAAGCACTGCAATCATTGGATGAATCATTGTTCTTTTTTATGGTGAGTTTTTCCTCTCAGTTCTGTTCCCATTAGTAGCATTAGGCTCTTTGTTCAGTTGCACAGACTTTTAGCTTAGTGACATTGGAAAGGAACATCCAGGCCTGTGGACTTAACGTGAAGTAATTTGTTTCAATTGACATACAGATTCACATGGAACTGAGATGAGTGTATTGTAAATCCTGGGAATTAATTGCACTGTTTCAAAGGAATACAAATGTATCTATCATTTGGAGTCACGTGGAAAGAGGAGAAGATCTCAGGCTAGATCTGGGAATTTGACAGAGTGTTGCAACCTGAAGTTTTATTAACATTTTGATTGGATGATGCCCCTTTTGCTTGACATGGTGCCACTAGTTTGACTGCCACTAGACTGACAAATCACATTGAATTGTGTGTTTTATTTTATGGATGAACTTTAAAAATGAGTTGAGTTCTCTTTGCACCTTTCCTGATGACACTTTGGACTGGATTTGCTGCTGATCTAATTGCTTTGCTGATGAAGAGCCCTTGAATGCTGTCCTTTGGAGATGTATATCTCTCTGCCCTTGCTCCTTGACATGTCCCTCTTTCTAGAATAGAAGATATAATGCTGACACTCACTTTTTTTATTTTTCTAGCCAGTATTTTGTAGTCAAGATATATTCTTTTGCAATTTAATTTTGTCTTTTTACAAATTTTGCCTCCATTTGTTTGCCCCCTCACATGCATTTCCTAATTTGGTTAGTTGTAAGGACAATCTATATCAATTTGCTTGCTCTGCTGAATTGAATTTGACAAATGTTGAGACAGTCTGACTTAAGATAAGTTCCTGTGTCTCAGATAATTTCACTAATGATATATATAATTCTTTTGAATGCTTAATTGTGTTGATGCTAACTCAATTAAATGTATTTAGCCCCTTTGGTAAGCGTATGGTGCTTAAATATTTTTATGATTTGAAATTGCTTACTGTCTTCACAACACTAACTTTGTGGTTATAAAATAAAGTTTTGAACTTTTCTCTGAGTGGAGTTTGATCATGGTGTCTAAATTGTTGGATCACGTTGAAGCAATTGTGTACGGTTCACCACACTTCTTTCTGGGTCAAAAGATGCGTTGACCTCGGCGAAGCGTTTGATTCCTGTGAAGGATGAAAATGTGCTTGCGCATGCTTGTAGGCACCTAAAGAGCACAGCACAGTCCTAGCAAAGGCAGCATCCAAGCACTGAGTTTTCACTGATAGATCATAATCACAGTACCTTCAGTAACCTAGGTGGTCACATGAGCGTAAACTATTCCATTCCGTAATCCCTAGGGCAGTGCTGCTCTCTCTCCTTTACCCTTGTGTGTTTGTAGATCTGATTACTGAATGGTTAATGCCTGTAACTCTCTAACTCAATACAATGAGATGATTGTTATTAAACAAAAGACTGTTTATAGTGCAAAGTATTTGAAGACTCATTTGTAAATTGGTTTAAGTTGTTTATTGAGGTAAGACACTATGTGTGGGTGAGGCAGGCCTCGTAGGCACATTATCTTTATTTTGCCAAGGAACCTTTCAATCAAAGGTGTGGCAACAAGATTATTTCCTGAGGTTCGTCAAATGTATATTGTTATAGCTATTTGGTCAACCTGATCGAAGAGACGTTTTGAGTCAAGTTGGTACAAAAGTACTTAATGTTAGTTGTATCCCCAACTAAATTGTTTAAAAGGTCTTCTTATATGCACCAGTGTATAATTTTGAACACCTGGTTCTGTTGTTCCTTATCTAGCTTCCTCTAGCAAAAGGTTTCTTCTTGTTTGGTGAGTCTGTTTGCTTCTACATTTTACCACCCTGGTAGAAATACTGGTGTCAGTTTCAGCACAATTATGTTTTACTGCTTCCATTGGTACCCACTGTCCACTGATGTTGATCTCCCATGTGTGCAGCCCACCATGCATAAGATTAATCTGTTGAGATGGTCAATGTAGGGGTTAGCTGTTTGAAGTCTGTGTCGTTTGTTGTGTTTTCCATTGTTCACCACTTCAACTCTGAGTATTTTTCTCATGACAACCACTAGTTCATTTCAATTTTTCATTGCCTGTAACCATATGTTCATGACCCTCCCCTCTATGGGTCTCATATTTAATCCACAAAAGATAGCAGTAAAATGCATGGAGCCATCATTTCTAACATCTTCATGACAGTTCTCGCAGTCATAGATTGTGGCATTTTGTGAAAGTGAGCTTGCTCCATCTCTACCATACTTTATTCTGAATTGAAGGTTCGGTGGAGGATTTCACTACATTCACTAAGAATTGCATAGTTTGCATTGGTTTAATAATCTGCTCTCTTCTGTTTTGGCTTTGTTTTGAAGGAACTTGCTTTCACCTGGCAGTCGACCAGGAAGGAGTACCCGTGTATTCCATGTTGCCTCAAGTGTGCTGCCACCATCTGTAGACATTTTGTGAGCAATCTTGGTACTGACTTTATTTAGAAAGCTAATAACTTGAATCGATAGTGGGAGCCTTCTGTTGCAAAGCTGAAATATTTTCTGTGCATATTGTTGATGTGGATATCAAAGTAGACTGAAAGTAGGCATTTTCAGGCCCATTGTTGCCATGGTGTCCCCTTGTGAAGCACTGGAATCACTTCTTGCTTTATTGTGTTCTTGAACTTTTGAGTCGTGACAAACTTGTTCAGGAGTCTTAGCTTCATTATTGACCTTAAAGTCATGTCCTTGATTGTATTTTTTTCTCTGGTACAGTTTCTATTGTCCCCTGCTTCAGATATTGCTGCACTTCCTGTTGTAACTGTCTGAGATGCTGTTCTGTACTTTTACCTTTGGTTTGATGTTGTTGGGGTGTTCTTTTTTTACTTTGTATGATATCTATACTCTATAATGTTCAGTACCCACTTGTTGCAAGTAATGTTTACCATTCTTGGAGAGAATCTCCTGAGCTGGCCCTTACTTTTGGGGGTGATTTGGGCATGATTGATTTGTTTGATGATTAAGGTTCCTTTCAGGGCTGGCTATAAATTTGGTTATAGTTCAAGAGAAGTGTCTCCTTTGTTCTGCAATAATGGGGGTGCTCCTTGAGTCCCTGTTCCCTAACCCACATGGGCTTAGTGCTACTTTTGGAAGGCTGATCATCCCATAGGTCTGCAGTTTGTCTCGGGTATCACTTCTTTGTCCCATTATCCTTCATCTCCCATATCTGTTGCAGGGATTCATTCACTGCTGATTCAAATATGTTCCCCCGTGTGAAAGGCATGTTTATAACTGTTGCTTGGACGTCAGTTTTGAATCCTGAGATCCTGAGCCTGGCATAGCTTCTTAAAATGATGCCTGTGCAGAGCTCTGTTAGTCATGTCTAAGTAAGAACTAGTTTTTTTTTATGATGGAAGAAGTGTTTTCAGTGAGAAGCAAGTCTCGGCTTTTTCCTCTCTAAACTGCAGCTCACATTTGACTACAGCCCTGTTCACTTCCGCTTGGTACCAAGTTAAGTCTTATGGAGGTGAGGATTCTGATGAGTAGTTTTAAGAAATAGGATTATGGATTGGAGCAGGTGACTACTTACCTCAAGGAACAATCACAACCCTTGTCAGGGTGAATCCTTAAAGTCACAAATTTAACCGTAGCTCAACTCCTTGGCGTCCATGACATAGAGCAGACAGGCTTAACTTGGAACAATGTGTACAGTATTTATACAGTATAGAAATAAAGTTGAAATGCACCACAATAAAAATCCCAAACCAAATGATAGTGGAGTAAAATTTAATAAACAAAATTACACCAGTATGACTAAAATCCAATTAGGTGTTCCGAAGATATGAATGTTTAAAGTAGGACTGGCTTCAACAATGTTAAAGTGGCAGGTAGTACAGGACATAGGCACAATTTTAGGCTGACTGTGATGGAGTGCATGTTGGATACATCAACCAGGGTCAAAAAGTTTACTTTGCTCCTTTAAGTCCCAATCCACCACTGGAGTGCTCTTTTAGAGCCCCAGGACCTCAGTGGCGACACCTATAGACTCTCATTTTACCAGGCATAGGCCTAACAGCAGGGTCTTGTCCAGGAGGTCAGATTACCACTGGTCTACTGGGCAGTTGAGGGAAAATGGCTCTTGTAGCTTGTTGTGTTGCTGTAACTTTAAAAGGAGGTCAGGCTTAAGACACTTTGAGTTCACTTCTTTATCCTGGTACAATAGAGAGCAGACCCAGTCCTCCAGGGCACTTCCCGGATTGCAGACAGAAGGTTCTGTTCTCTTCTGATCTTCCTCAGGTCCACAAATATTCTGACGTAGATGCCTGGAGGTGCCACATTTATGCCTGGGAATAACTCTTGGGCTTGCCCTAAGTAATGAGGTAAAAGTTCCCTGGGCTAACTTTCCCCTCTTTGGGCATTTTCAAAATGGTGGAAGTCTTCAGACACACTACACTTGGGTTCTGAGGGCTGGGGCGTGTGTGGGGAGTGTACTATGCTAAGTAATCCTGGTGTCCTCCCACATCTGACACTAAAATCCAGTTTTTGGGTAGTCCTTATACCCCTCACTAAACCTTAAGGCAGAAGTTTGATTGAACGCAGTAGGGATTTCCAGCAGCCTGACAGAAGACATACCAGAATGGTTCTGGTATCCTGTTCTTGCCCTCTGAAGTGCAGACCAAATGTTATATGTAAAACCTCAGGGGACCTGTCAAGCAGGATCTGACACTGCTGAAGGATTTGACACTCAAATGTTACAAAATGTGCTCACAGCCCCACACTTCATATTTGATCAAGTTCATAAGGGGGATTGTTGCCTTTTCAGGTCAGCCTATTGTTTGCCCCGGAAGGCATTTCACATCTATTGAAATACAAGTTACTTGCTGACAGAAGTGGGAGGCAAATGGAGATGGACCTCCAGAGGCTTTAGGAAAAGATATGATTCTAAAAGTACCTATTTCGTAATATTTATCAAAAATCAGAGTTCCCTGTTGAATTGGATTTTTAATAACTATTAAGCATTTTTAAATATTTAATTATTTTTCTAGCTGTTTCCTAACCAGAATTAGCATTATTAAATGTAATAACATAACTGTTGGTGCTTTGTTTTACAAATTTACCAAAGGGCTGATTAGATGAATCAAACATGTGAGTTTCCAAAGGATGGGAGTCCAGGCAAATAAAGAAATCCTGCACAAGAGAAGATTCATAGTCCAAAGCATTTAGGTATTTTTAAAATTAAGAATCAATATAGAAAGCAAAACGATTAGTGAGTGACTCATAATAATCTAGAGGATAACATAAAGTCAACCTCTAGAAATATTATAAGTATAGAGTCAAATCAGAATCTACCATAAAGACTGCTTTGTAAGAATAGGGAAAAAGCTCTGGCACATATTCTAAAAATAACACATTTTAAGTTTCAGAGGATTAGGAGACCACTCTCTTTGCATAGTGTGAAGTAGCAACATGAGCCATACAGATAAGTAACATTATAGGAACCAATCAACATTACAAAATTTGTTTTACATAAAACAGACTCACTGTAAGAAACTAGTTAAAATTAATAAACAAGTATCCCCTTTAACATACATGCAAGGGGAAATTACATTGCGCTATTAAACAACGAACAATTAAATAATAAATAGGAGCACAGTTTAACCAGCAAGAAGCATCAACCTTGAACCATATATAAAATTACAAAAACAGCCGACATGCTTCCTCCACAGCACTTTACCTGATACAGTGGGATTAAACAACACCATGGAAAATATCAAATTTTTGTTTATTTTGTGACAAAGCAAAAACACTGACACAGAGAGAGAAATCATACATATCTCTTTATATGTCAGTGCAACTAGAGCAGAGAACCAGTAAATCCTTTTTGTGGTGTAACTATGCTAATCACAACACACGAAAATGAACATTATGTTCATTAATAAATGTTCTTTTACAATTCCCTCCTCCAGTGATTTTTTTATTTTATTTCTATATATCAACCCAAACAACACTGTTCTACAATAAATCTTTCATTATTTTTCAATTAATTCTGATTTCATATCTTCCAGTTCAGTCTTATCTCTTCCTTTTTCTCATATTTGCCTTCTTCCCACATCCAAAAGCAACTTCAAAAGGTTTTAGTAGAAGAAATGGACCAATTGTACTAAAAAGAAATATGCTAATATGTATTAAAATCTATTTCATCGAACGTCTCCCAAATCACCAAACTATTCACCAATCTTTGCTATTCTCTTTTCAGTCGTACTAAATCATGAACTAATCACTTTCCAAGCTACAGTCTCTCCAAATGTTTGTTTCATACAAAATGTTGTGTTATTTTAATAACTTAATATTTAATTAGCATGCTACTTTTGTGAATATACAAATAGCACTGCTGAACCTTTATTACATATCACCTCTTTTTTTTTTTTTTTTTTACAAGCATAATATCCCAAACTTTTCCGGTTTGTATTACCATCTCATGAATGGCTATCATCTAATATTTAATCTTAATTCAAGCACCTTCAGTATTAGTAGCTAATAGTGTTCTTAAGATAGACAATGTTCTAATCTTCACATCATTTAAAGCCACACCAACCTGAGGAATCAACACGCCAGATATATCCATTAGCACTTGCTCAAAACCATGTTTCTCTCTATTAGGACTCATTTAATTAATTTCATTCATGTGGTATACTTTTAGAAAGACTAAAGCTAGACTAAATAGCAAGAACCCGTCCATTTCACTGGAATGTTAACATTAGAAACTTTTATTATGTATGTGGTAAAATATTTTAAGATTGGATCATGACTAAATGTGTAATTTCTGCTAGCTATATAACTCTAACTGCATTCACTTATTACACTCATCTCTGAAGTTTCCCAATGATCATGTTTCACACGTATCATACAAATTGCTCCTTTCTTCTCCTGATTAATGGTAGCTGTAGGATGCATCTTTGAATTTCAAAATCACTTCTCCGCTTGTATTTGAATCTCTTTTGCTTCTTTAGCATTTACACAAATTTTCACTTTAATTGAAGTCTCTACTAAAGTTACACTCCACATTAGTCAGCGTACATACCCTCTTTTCATTAGTTGTATGTTATTTTATATAGCATAATATTATTAAGGAAGCCCATATTTTTAATCCCAGACAACTCTTCAGGTGGAAAATCTCAGATTCTACCAATAGATCTTGCGTCACTAAAATTGTCAAATATACTTTACAAGACAAAGCATAAGACAATGGGAGCTGAAAGTAGGACAGCCCCTCTGAGAGATGAGGGCAAGTAGGTACGGTCATATCAATTGGTCATTTATAATTAACTTGTACTTATTGAATAAACTAATTATGTTTTAAAATTCTCAACAAAAACATCTCTTATCTAATTTACTAATCTTTGTAACATTATTATGATATAAATCACGTTTATCTTCACAAGCATACCCAGCAGGAATCTATAAACTTACCAAATCACAAATTAAAACTACTAAAATTAGAATTATTAGAATTGAGACAAGCACAATTTGTTAAGGTAAGGTTGAAAAATTGTAACAGTAAGTTCTTTAGTTAAAGGATTATTTCAAAAGCTCAGTCATAAAGTTCACGCAAAACTGTCTTCAATAGGATACCTGAGGTACAAAATCAGTCTTCTTCAACAGATATAAACTATTAAAAATCTCTAAATCAATTTCTAATCTAAAGCAGCTTATAGCAGGGGTGTGGAATCCCTATCTCCTGATGCTCAGGACATATTGTTTGAAGACAAGGACAACAAGTTTTCATATTTATTTTGTCCTTGGGACATGTAGGCCCAGCCCCAAGCAGCACAAACACTTTGGCTGCCAGTTTACAGGGAAGGGAACAGTCTGCTGTTGAGGGAATATTTGTTCCTATATGTTAATGCTGTTCAGAAATGTATTCATTGTTCATTAATGCAAAGCCTTTATTATTAGGGTGAGTGCTCTAAATATATGTTGTAAGGTCACACTGCAACTGACAATGGTTCCATTAAAAAAAAGGGTACACACATGTTTGAAAAGTTTAACAATATTAGGCTACTTATAATGCTTCCCGAATGCTCTCTGATTAGATGCAGATGTTTGCAGAAGCTTGTAAGCAAGATTGATGATTATTTGCTTTCAAAATAAAATGCTCAGAAAGAAAATGCAAGTAGGAAAAACACAGTTTGCTAAATTACTGTTCGTAGGTGCTATATCTTTGAAGCGTCATTTAGTAAAATGTGCTGATGAATGCTAGTATTTTTTAAAACAATGCATAGTGGAAATTTAGTGTAACCATTTTCAACCAGATTATGGGAAACATGAAAATAAACAAGCACTGGCCAAGCCAACCGATCCAGCATATGGGTCGTCAGTCCTTTGTCAAAGTGCGTCTTGTTTTGACATGGCTTTTGAAACACTTTATTGATGTGGGAGCTGCCAGGCCCTCACCATTGTAACAAACATTGGCAAAAAAGCAAAAACAATGTTTTTTTGGCCTCAAAAAGCACACATTGCAAAAGGCACTGAACAAAGCTACTTTGTGTGCCAATATTCTCCTTGTGGAAGAGCAGAATTCTATCACTCACAGTAAAGCCAGCTGATAGATAACAGAATTTTAATAAAAACAAAATGTCTTGGTTAACCCCAGACCTAATTGGGGGCCCAATTCTTAAAGAAAGTCACAAAAGTGAACCCGTAGTATATGTCTTTGCATTAGTGGCTTTCATGAATTCAGAAGAATTTACAGAAGTAGACCAGGAAATTATACTCCTAGAAAATGTTTGTGAACTGTATTTAGCACAAGCAAATATGCATGTATAGATTTGCTCATGCAACAATCTGTTTAGTGTTTATAAGTTTACTTTACCTCTAACCACTCTGTTCCCAACCCCAGAAGAACTTCTAATTCTGCCATTGTCAAGAGTAAATTTCCAACGTTTTTCCAGTATGGGAAAAGATTTGAGAAAAGCTGGAGAAAATCCATGCAAGTTACTACGTTTGCACAGAGTCAAAGGCATTTCAGCCCTTGAACTATTGCTTACTGCTTTCTCCAGCCACCGTGTATAGGCCTGTGGAAAGGTGGCAAAATAAGGAAATCGCTATAGTAGGGCTTGAAATTGCTAGTATTCAGTAGATATTTATCAAATTCCACACCCCTGTTACGGGCACACAATGAAAAATCGAAAGCAAAAAATCAACAGGCTTCTTAGTGGTTCAAAAATTCAGTTCCATTACTTCAACAGGCAATTACTCAATGAAGATCATTACCATAATTCTCAGTTTGACTATTCATGTAGTTTTTCTGAAGAGGAATCCATAGTTTTTCAGTGCAGTGTCTTTCGTCTGGTTCAGTCTTTGTCAGATATACCCATTCAGGAGCAGAGTACATTTTGTTTGGCACTCTTCACTCTTGTTGATCTTCTGACCTAACGGCGTTTCATATTTTTCATCATTCATATCTGTTTCTGTTTGCAGTGCTCTTCTTCCTTCTCTCACACTTTCAGATCAATCGGCTGATATCTAGCTTTTGTCTTCAGACGGATTTGTTTCATTTAATGTCCCACTGGATAAAATTCCATGACAAAAAAAACAAATTTAAAATTCAGATATTCACTTAAAATTGTGCTGGATAAAACATAAATACTCTGACAAACATTCATATGCAAAAAAAATAATTAATACAATAACCTACACCTATCTTGAACAATCATGTCTCAAGATTTGAGCTTTCACATTTTAGTCTGATTGTAGAAACTTCAAGGCTCAGAATACTACATGGTGACTATTGTCAATTTAGAAATCCTCAGCTTATCTTTTAAGTGCCTTGTTCTCAACAGATAACAAAGCGGATGGATCCCCTTGGTTCTCTGTATGGAGTAAACTTGTGTTGGTGTAATAGAGGAGCTCTTCCAATCTTGGTTCACTTTTCACCAACAAGAATCAGCTTGACTGCCTACCCATGGAAGAATCTGTTTGCAGCTTCTTCCACTCACATTCATCCAATCTATTTTCACAGAATTAAATATAAAAAGTATTGAACTAATATTTTCCCAGTCTGAATGCTATCAGACAAGTCTTAATATATCCCTTCCAGGCTATTTTAGATGGAAAAGGTCTTTGGATGACATCTCTGAGGCACATTCTATAGGATTCCACCTCATCTGTGGACCAGATACTAAGCCAAAAAAGAATCTGCATCAGTTAAGTAATTTTATAATATTTTTTTATAATAATTTAAGTACAATAGAAATATGTGGTACACTAAAATAACTAGATCGTGAACTTACGAAATTGCCCAAGAGACCTAATGTGGACTTGATGATTTTGTGGGGTGGTGATTTTAATGTTAATCTGTGTCGATTTCAATCGGCTAAAACCTGTGGGCTATCTGAGTATGACGATGGAGCACTATCACCCTACAAAGCATTTCTCTTCCGGTCACGTGGAGGAGGCCGAGAGAGGCTTCAAAGGGAAGGAAATGTATTTCCTTCCCTTTGAAGTCTCTCTCAGCATTTCAAAAGCCAGATTGTAAAGCAATCCGGCTTTTGAAACGCCCACTAGACACCAGGGATTTATTTTCAAAGTGAAACTAGCATGAGGGGAGTGACCCCTTGGGCAAGGGTCGCTCCCAGGGGGGGCATTTTTTTGGAAGGCCTTTTCTTGGAAGGCTTTTTCTGGGCAGATCGGCCTATTATTAGGCCGATCTGCCCCCAGGGGGGTCAGAAACCTCTAGGCACCAGGGATCCCTTTTTTTGTTTTTTTGTTTTAGAGGTGGGGAGCGACCCCTTAGGCAAGGGTCGCTCCCCTAGGAGGCAAATTACATTTAGGCCATTTCTGCCCTATTTTTATCACGCCAATCTGCCCCCAAGGGTGACAGAAACCACTAGACACCAGGGAGTTTTGGGCAAGGGTCGCTCCCAGGCGGGACTTTTTTTTTAAGGCCTTTTCTGCCCCCCTGGGGGCAATCAGCATATTGTTATTAGGCCGATCTGCCCAGGGGGGGGGCAGAAACCTCTAGGCACCAGGGCTAATTATTTTTATCTGTTTTTTTTTTTTTTTTTTTTTGTTTTTTTAGAGATGGGGAGCGACTCATTAGGCAAGAGTCTCTCCCCTGGGGGGCAAATTGTATTTAGACCATTTTAGGTCAATCTGCCCCCAAGGGGGGCAGAAACCACTAGGCACCGGGGATTTTTTTTTTGGCGCCAATGTCACGCAAGGGGAGCGACCCCGTAGGCCAAGGTCGCTCCCGGTGGGGGGGGGGGCAAATTTATTTTAGGCCATTTCTGCCCCCCCCCGGGGGCAGATCGTCCTATTGTTATTAGGCCGATCTCTAGGCACCAGGGCAATTTTTTTGTTTCTTTTTATTTTTTTAGTTTTTTAGAAATGGGGATCGACTCATTAGGCAAGGGTCACTCCCCTGGGGGGCAAATTGTATTTAGACCATTTCTGCCCCCCTTGGGGGCAGATCGGCCAATTTTAGGACAATCTGTCCCCAAGGGGGGGCGGAAACCGATAGGCACCGGGGATTTTTTTTTTGCGCCAATGTCACCGAGGGGAGAGACTCCTTAGGCAAGGGTCGCTCCCGGAGGGGCTTGGGGAGTTGTGGGGGGGCAAATTTATTTTAGGCCATTTCTGTCCCCCCTGGGGGCAGAAACCTCTATGCGCCAGGGCTAAAAAAATATTGTGTGTTTATTTTGGTTTGTTTGTTTTTTTTAGAGATAGGGAGCGACCCATTAGGCAAGAGTAGCTCCCCTGGGGGGCAAATTGTATTTAGACCATTTTTGCCCCCCTTGGGGGCAAATTGGCCGATTTTAGGTCAATCTGCCCCCAAGGGGGGCAGAAACAACTAGGCACCGGGGATCTTTTTTTTTGCGCCAATGTCACCCAGGGGGAGCGACCCCGTAGGCAAGGGTTGCTCCCCAAGGGGGTTGGGGGGGCATATTTATTTTAGGCCATTTCTGCCCCCCCTCGGGCCGGCTGAGCTAGAGGCCAAAATCCACAGGTAGGTACTTTGTAAAAAACACCTCTGTTTTCTGTCAAAAAATGTGATGTGTCCACGTTGTGTTATGGGCCATTTCCTTTTGTGGGCGCTAGGCCTACCCACACAAGTGAGGTATCATTTTTATCGGGAGACTTGGGGGAACGCTGGGTGTAAGTACATTTGTGGCTCCTCTCAGATTCCAGAACTTTCTGTCACCGAAATGTGAGGAAAACGTGTTTTTTTTTTTTTTAGCCAAATTTTGAGGTTTGCAAAGGATTCTGGGTAACAGAACCTGGTCAGAGCCCCACAAGTCACCCCATCTTGGATTCCCCTAGGTCTATAGTTTTCAAAAATGCACAGGTTTGGTAGGTTTCCCTAGGTGCCGGCTGAGCTAGAGGCCAAAATCTACAGGTAGGCACTTTGCAAAAAACACCTCTGTTTTCTGTCAAAAAATGGGATGTGTCCACGTTGTGTTTTGGGGCATTTCCTGTCGCGGGCGCTAGGTCTACCCACACAAGTGAGGTATCCTTTTTATCGGGAGACTTGGGGGAACCTATAATAGCAAAACAAGTGTTATTGCCCCTTGTCTTTCTCTAAATTTTTTCCTTCCAAATATAAGAGAGTGTGTAAAAAAGACGTCTATTTAAGAAATGCCCTGTAATTCACATGCTAGTATGGGCACCCCGGAAGTCAGAGATGTGCAAAAAACCACTGGGAATCCATACTTAGGTATTAGTACCCTGAGCAGCAGCTTAGCTACAGTGAGACTAAGTCCTACATTTTGGAAAAGCCTCAACGCAATGGGAGAATACACACACAATGACCGATATGTACTTCAATCCCTTACAGGTATGCATTTCAATGAAATCAGGTTGCACTCTGTTAAATGGACCTCCTGTTCTGCCTATGTAGCTCAATCACTGACATCCAAAAATGTTGATTTGTCTCACTGGTGTTAGTTTAATTATTCCACTCTTCATAGAAGGTGACCCAATGCAGTGCACAATGTCTGGCAATTTGGTCAGCATAGGCATTGCCCAATGTTACATAGTCATTTGAATTCTGGTGAGCTACAAACTTAACACTGCAATCTTCTCTGTTAACTGTAATGCATTCAAGAGACTATGAATTCTCTCACCATTTCGAATGGGTGATCCAGACGAGATAATGAAACCTCTCTGGTTCCATAACTCCCAGAAATCTTGGACAACACCAAATTCGTATTGACTATCTGTGAATATTGTCACTGTGAGCTGCTCTGATATGCAGCATGCTCTTGTAAGAATAACCAATTTGGCAACTTGGGCAGAAACGACTCAGTGAAGCCTTGAGGCTTCAACAGCTCCTGAGAGGGTGCAAACTGCATAACCTGCTCTCAGAGTACCTTTACTGTCTTTTAAACAGGAGCCATCAACAAAGACAACTTGATCATACTCCTCTTAAAGAGTATCCTGAATATCAGGTCTAGGTTTGATGCACTGTTCAGTGACATTGAGGCAGTCATGTTCCATTTCACTAACATCATTTGAATCATCAACATTTACAGGCATTAATGTGGCGGGGGTTAAGACTGCACACCTATTGACTTTTACATTTGCAGATCCATGGATCAATAACTCACAACAGGTAAGACAGGCATTGGTCAAATATTGAGTCTTTGATCTGGTCAAAAGTACTTCGACTGAGTGTGGGACATAAACAGGTAAAGGGAGTCTCATCACTATGCCTTCACATTGACTGATGCTTACACCAGCACTGGCCACGGCTTTTAAACAGCTGGGCAAAACAGCAGCAATAGGATCCAATGTGGCGAAAAAATATGCCACTGGCCTGTTTGTTCCTCCATGTGACTGTGTCAAAACAGAATGAGCACAACCATCATCCATGACAAAACAATGCAAAATCTTTCATGTAATCAGGCACTCCCAAAGATGGAGCTCTGCACAAACTCTCTTTCAACTCAGTGAAAGTTTTCATGCATTCTTCATTGAAGGGGACTGGATCTGTGACTTCCTTGTGCATCAATTTCTGCAATGGTTTGGGAATTACTGAAAAATTCGGGATCCACCAGCAACAGGCAAGGGTCGTTCCCCGGGGGGGGGGGGCATATTTATTTTAGGCCATTTCTGCTCCCCTTGGGTGCAGATCAGCCTATTTCCATTAGGCCTATCTGCCTCCGGTGGGAGGCAGAAACCACTTAGGCACCAGGGATTGGTGTCTGTATGTGTGTGCTTTGTTTGGAGGGGGGGGGCAGCCTTTTGGGCCAGGTTCACTCCCATGGGGGCACATTACTGTTGGCCATATCGCCTTTTTTTGGAAGGCCCATCTGACCCCCAGGGCCGAAAGCCCAACAGAGACTAGGGAAGATTTTTTTTCCCACCCCCACCCCAAATAAATGGTGCCAAAATTGTTCTGCTCACCAGTGGACAGATGGTGCAATTACCCATGATCTACACCGGGGGGCTGGGGTGTTGGACAGAAAGACAACTAGATACCAGGGATTCAAAAAAAGAAAAAATAATATTGGGGTGGTGGCTACCAACCAGAATGGGCCTGGTTATGCCCCCAACCCAACTGAAGGTTGTAACAGTCTTTCAGCTCTTCCGCCGCACACTAAGACTTCTTATCCCACGGCAAGCAAGAGGACATTTGACGATTTGGGTTTTTTGTTTTACATTTGGGCCATGAGAGCTTGGCTAACTCTGAAAATCGTCCCATTTGGAATGGTGAGGGCTGCACTTTTTGGAATTGGGATGTTGCCATGTAGAAAAATCCACAAGACCTAGACACATCTGAAAACTAAACATCTGGGTGCTTCCCCACAATGCCCTACAAACCTCCAACTTTGCTGGAAATCACACATTTTTGCAACATTTCTGTGATGGACACTTCCGGAATCTGCAGGAATCCACAAAATTCCTACCACCCAGCAATCTCTCATCTATACCGATAAAAATTCTGCCCCACTTGTCAGCCTAAAATGTTTTTTTTTCTCAAACTACCCTTTTGGACCCACTTTGGTTCCCCTTTAATTTCAACATGTTTTTGGCTCTTCCCTGTCACAGGCACGTGGCCCACCTACACAAGTAAGGTATCATTTTATCGGGAGACTGGGGGGAACGTTGGGTGGTAGGAATTTTGTCCCAGTGCAGTGGCCCCACACAGAAATGTTTTTTTTTTTTTGTATTTTTTTTTTTTAGCTAAATTTGAGGTTTGCCGAGGATTCTGGGTATGAAAACATTGGGGGATCCACGCAAGTCACACTCCCTGGATTCCCTTTAGTGTCTAATTTTCAGAAATGTTGGGGTTTGATAGTATCCCTACATGGCTGCTGAGCCCAGGAACAAAAACGCAGGTCCCCTTCCCCTCGCAAAAACAGGCAGTTTAATATTTGATCATTTTGATGTGTCCACATAGTGTTTTGTGGCATTTCCTTGCGCTGGCACTAGGCCTACCCACACACGTGTCATACCATTTTTATCGGGAGTCTTGGGGGAACGCTGGGTGGAAGGAAATTTGTGGCTCCTCTCAGATTTCAGAACTTTCTGTCACCAAAATGTGAGGAAAGTGGTTTTTGGCCACATTTTGAGGTTTGCAAAGGATTCTGGGTAACAGAACCTGGTGAGAGCCCCACAAGTCACCCCATCCTGGATTCCCATAGGTGTGTAGTTTTCAAAAATGCACAGGTTTGGTAGGTTTCCCTAGGTGCGGGCTGAGTTAGAGATCTAAATGCACAGCTGGGCACTTTCCAAAAAAACACGTCAGTTTTCAATGTAAAAAAGGGATGTGTCCATGTTGCGTTTCCTGTCGCGGGCATTAGGCCTACCCACGCAAGTGAGGTACCATTTTTATTGGGAGACACTGGGGAACACAGAATAGCAGAACAAGTGTTATTGCCCCTTGTCTTTCTCTACATTTTTTTTTTCCTTCCAAATGTAAGACAGTGTGTAAAAAAGACTGTCACAATCTGCACAATGCTTCTCACCTTGACTGAGGGATTTGAAAGAGCGCCAGGTCTTCTGCTGGTTCTGGATAGACCAAGATAAGGGCGACCCTTTCTAGTATCCACGGTGCTCCTAGACAAAAAAAATGCCCTAGCAGACCGTACCCTCCACAAGGAGTCCCAGAGGGAAAAAAACACAAATATGGGAAAAACCTCAAAACAGGAACTCCTGAAAAAGAAGAAAGGCCAAGAGTGAAAAAGGGAAAAAATGGAAAATCTCAATCAGAGCGACAGCAACTGGAGAAAAACACGACGAACAGGAGCAAAGATCACCACTGAGAGGAAGTGTTTGCAACGCAAAGCAAATCAGGACTGAGTGACTTACATACTGGAAGACAGGAAGCGACAACACAGGAAGAGAAACAATGCCATCTTGGATTGGGAAAGGCCCATAGAAAAGAATGGGAAAAGAGTAGTAGTATAAAAGAAAAATGCATACTGAGAAAAAGAAACAGAAAGAGTACAACATGGAAATCATTAAGAAGACAGTATGGATCCCAGAAAAAAAGAAAAAGACTAAGTGCAAAGAAAACCCAAAAGAAAAGTAGAAAACCGAAAAGAAGAGGAGCCCACCACTAACCAGCAAGAAAATGCTAAAAATACAGATAAGAACGACGTGACCGGGAGCACAAAATGTGCTTCCTGAAACGCGCCAAGAATAGTATGCAGAAACACGAAGGATGGTGCTCCGATAATCGGAGTTGCGGTCTGATCGCAGGTGAAAAAAGAGATGCTGCGGTTAAGTGCGGGGTCACAGTAGGTCCCCTCCCCGAGGCCCCAGGCTTGTTTGGGTAACAGGAATATAATAGGCGAACCAATGGGGGGGCATGGACGGAGGAGGCATCCTCTGAAGAGCAGTCACTGAGGGAGTAACCCTTCCAGTGAATCAAAAACTGCAGTTTGTTACAAGAGGCTCGAGAATCACAGATTTCCTGCACTTCATATTCAGGATAGCCATCCACAGAAAGAGGAGGAGGTCGTTGAAAATGTCAGTTATATGGATCGGGAATGAAAGGTTTTAAATGGGATACATGAAAAACAGGATGAACTCTCCAGGTATGAGGCAATCTGAGTAGGACAGCAACAGGATTCAATACTTGCAGAATCCGAAAGGGTCCAAAAAAACAAGGTTTTAATTTGTTGAGAGAAAATGAGGTACTGGGTTTTTCAGAACCGGTACTGATCCGGTAACCCAGTGGTGCCAGGGTACACCCAAAGACCTCGGGTACTTTCCTGATTCAGACCACAGAAACTCAGAGTCTTCTAGGTGAAGTCAAAGATCGAATTTATTGGCTGCAACCAAGTAACAAGCGTCCTAGAAGTACAACAGCACGGTTTGTATGTTCTCAGGAGACTGTGTGTCAATGCAAAATCAGGTTTCCTTATATACAGTTTTTTAAGCTTCAGGCAAACATTCTTGACATTTTGGTTGGTCATTCACATGTTCTCACTACAAAGGAAAAAACAGTGTCATGATGAAACCTCATATTTCATGTCATTCAACCCATAATAAATTACCCGGCAAGGCCTAGTATTTTACATCAGATAAGTGTGGACCCCCAATAAAAACGGGCACCTCCCCCTCGTAAAGTAAGAAGAAGAAAAGAGCAGGTGCAAGTGTGAGCAAGATTAGGCAGGGTGTGTGAGCGATAATAAGGGTTTTATGGCATGGTGTGCCTTGATGCTATCTGATTCGGCCACTGGGAGAGGGACTGACCAAACAGGTTTGGCCTGAGGCAATGGTTCCAGCTTGCCCAGGTCAGAGAAAAGTCAATCAAGGTGTACGTGTCCTTGGAATCAAATCTGACTGTATTATAAGCCTATGTGAGGGCAACTTTTAAAAATGGGAGCCACGAGTGCAGGACGTAAATGGCGATTTCGAGGTGAAAACGCTGCTGGAATTGAGCGAAAATGCTCATGCTTAGTGTACTAGTCATTATCGGTCTTTTGATACTAAAATCGTACTGCTGTGGCAAAGTAGATTACATGGGTCCAGAATTTTTAGAACCACAAACCCTCCTTTTGCCCTTACATAGGCAATAAACCTATTCTCATGCTAATCTGAGTCCAGGTCTATGTTTCTAAAGTCATTGAGATGTTGCTGTAACATCATCCTAGTATTTAGCTCGTCTCTTGGTGCAGGTTTCCTTATGCATGATGTAACACAGAAACCACATATCGCAGGAGCACACTGCACGCATAGACAGAACAGGAAAAGAATGGCCAAGATCATCCCAATGACCATCAGAATCTTCCATCCCCATGCTGATATCAGTTCCCAGAACCATCCCAATAATGACCAATCTCCTTTATCTAAATGAATAGATTGGGAAATTCTATGCAGTTTGGAGATGGCCTGGTATACTGTTGGAGCGTTATCTGGGACAAAAACACAGCAACTCGATTGGATCAATGTACATACTCCACCCCGGTCTGCAAGGATGACATCTAATGCGACCCTGTTCTGAAGGGTCATAAGACGATCCGACTGGAGCTCAGCAGTCAAGTTACCAAGGGCACCAGCGGTTTCAGCCACAGTGCATTCAACCACTCTTACCAATTGCCTTATGCTCCTGCTGTTACTTATTTGTCCCCAGAACGGCAGAAAACCCTTTACGAAGTCCCCAAATTCTTGTCCTGCAGTGTCTTCTTTACTGAAGACGCCTCTAACTATCCTTGTCTTGTGGTAATCTGCCGCTGCTGTGTAGGTAGGGGGCAACAGGAACGAAACGAAGCATGTGCCCGAAAAGTCAGGGGGCAACCATGTAAAGGCTCTATCATGGCAGATGAAATAGGTGCCCTTAGCTGCCAAGAGCGGAGGGGAGGTCTGAGATGCGAAGACATGTCTCAGTGCAGACGCTTTCCCCTAGCTGAGCTCTGGGATTCCTGCCAGTACCTTGCAGACACAGGTGACCCTGGTGGGGTACAACCCAAATCGGGGAAGATATCTTAGCTTGCTGTTTCTCACTCATTGTGGCTTCATATCCGGTCATGTTCCATCCTATATATGCCATTGTCTCATCTCTGGGGATAGTCTCGTAGAAGATATTGTCCTTCATCATGTCTATGATTCCTTTAACTAAAGCATTTTTCTTAGGGTTGTCTTCCGCAAAACGTAGGGGGTAGTGTGCATAGATGAATATCGTTCTGAATGCCCACACGGAACCATTGTGGCTAAAAGGCAGGATCAGATAAGGGATACCTTTATCTGCTGTGTGAGGCATAAGGCCACACACCCAACAGTTAGTGGTATTTATCACTAGTTGGTGTTGGTGCAAAAGCTGGATGAAGGAGTTATTAATGAACTCTAGTCTCCTAGCAGATTCAT
This sequence comes from Pleurodeles waltl, assembly GCF_031143425.1. NCBI lineage: Eukaryota > Metazoa > Chordata > Amphibia > Caudata > Salamandridae > Pleurodeles > Pleurodeles waltl. Next base: position 704,266,362 of record NC_090448.1, read on the forward strand.
GTTTAGGGAGGAGTTGAAAAGAATGTGGGGAAACAGTGGAAGGAGGAGGTATAGACGAGGTAGTGGGTGCCAATATCACGTTAAAACAGAATAAAATATATCCTATAAAAAACATAAGTATACTAAATAACATAAAAATGCACAGCAGCAAAAACCGTTTCCTGGTTATCGTTTCACATATTCTCTTCTTGAAACTCAATCTTTCAACATGTTCTCCATTTTGGAAAGATTCCATCCTCTAACCGTTGCCGTTTGTGGCGGTTGGTTTACTTCACTTAGGAGTGTTCTGAATGTTCCAGGCCGCCCTAGAACAAACCAGACCTGTAGACCTTGTTTCCACAGGCTACCCCCCTAAGTCTTTTCAGCCACGATCCTACAGCTGAACCCGGATGGAGGTTCAAAAAACACAAAAAAGCAAAAAGTCATTCAAAAATAATTTTCCATATTGGAGAACTTTGCTAAAGGGAAGAAAAGTAAACTGTTTTATTTGTCCTTTATTCTTGGTCGTAGATTATAACGCTTAGTCCCAGGTATCGTGTGGTCCTGAAAAAGGAGTTCAGGTTCTGTAGTGTCCAATCGAACTGACAGTGATACTGCTGATTGTAAAATGTCATCACTTTCTTTCTCAGTGAGTGTTCCTTTTATTCGTGCATCGCTGAAAGGCAGAAAACGTGGCACGGTTTCAGTCTCTGAGTCGGCGACACCTTCCTGGACCCACCGGTCATATGGCAGAGGTAGGGGTACCCTTTTGCAATGGGTCCCATGGATCCAGTGTTTCTTCCCTTCTACTCGAACAGCTGATCTTGTGGAGAGAAGAACGAGGTGCGGTCCGGTCCACCTGGGCTGCTCGTTTTTGGTTCGCTGAAAGTTCTTTATTAAAACCCAGGATCCAGGCTCAATAGGATGACTTGGAGATTCAGAGACCGGGGGCAGGGTGTCGTGGACCTGTTGATGTAAGACACGGAATTTAGCCGTCAATTCGTACAGATAGTCAAGCAAAACAGGATGCTCTATCTCGCTAAACTTCTTGGGCCTAGGCACTCCCCATATATTGGCCGGGCGGCCGAAGACTATTTCATAAGAACTAAGTTTCACTCGTGAATGCACAGTCATTCTGGTTGATAGGAGTGCTAAGGGTAGAGCGTCAGGCCATTTGAGACCAGAGCTCGCTTGTATCTTGGCCAATTTTAGCTTTAGAGTGCCATTATAGCACTCCCCTAATCCAGCTGATTGGGGGTGATTTACAGCGTGAAACTTTTGGTTTATGCCTAGCCCTTCGCATACTTTCTTCATCACTTGACCCACAAATTCACTTCCATTGTCACTCCAGATCATTCTCGGCATTCCGAATCTAGGGAAGAACTCTTTCACAAGGGCTTTGGCTGTGGATAGCGCAGTATTGTCTTTTAGGGGATAGGCTTCCACCCATCTTGAAAAGGCACAAACAACAACGAGTACGTATTTTAAGTTGTTGCACCTCTCCATGTGGATGAAATCTAGCTGCAAAACCTCAAATGGATACGTAGGAGGTGCAAAATGACCAGCTGGAGTTGGGGTTCCTCTACCAGGGTTGTGTTTCAGGCATACCATGCAATTTTTAACCACATTTTCTGCGCACTTGGGAATTCCTGCATTTTGCCATACTGGGGCCAACAACTTACAAATCCCTTTCACACTGATGTGAGCCATTCCATGAGCCATTGTAACTACTGCAAGCACATACGCATCGGGTAGCAACCATCTCTGATGTTCTGACAACTCGACCCAACAACCATTCGCATCCAATTTACCCTTACTTTCTCTCCACACACTCAATTCTCTCTCTGTGGCTTCAGCTTGAATCGATTTCACGCTTTCTATCGTGTCTTCACACATTCCAACATCACCAATCCATCTTGCAGGGCCCGCGACATACATTCGGCTCATCACATTCCTTGCCGTTTCTTTTGCGACCTCGTCAGCAAATGCATTCCCACGACCAACATCATCAGTCACCTTTTTATGTGCGCTACACTTCACAATCGCAACTTGCAACGGTAAAGTAAGTGAATCAAGGAGCTCATTTACCAACTGACCATGCTGTATTTTAGTTCCATGCGAGGTCAGGAACCCACGTTCCTTCCACAAACGCCCAAAACTATGGGCCACACCAAACGCATATTGGCTATCGGTATAGATAGTCACTTTCATTCCTTTTGATACTGTACATGCTCTTGTTAGGGCTATTAACTCAGCTGCTTGGGCTGAATTATGTGGGGTACGTGCAGCTTCGACAATCGTACACAAAGTTGTCACAGCATACGCCGCAGTCGTGTCACCATTCGGGAGCTTAAAGCATGAACCATCCACCCACAAAGTTCCATCACTCTTTGCAATGGGAGTGTCCAGAAGGTCTATTCTCCCTTTCGTTTCTTCTTCTGTTCTATGGAGACAATCATGTTGTTCAGCAGTATCTAACTCCGTCACAATTGGCAATAACGTAGCTGGGTTAAGTGTAGTGCATCTTTTTATATGTACATGGCTTGCTAACAATGTCAACTCGTAACCTGACAATCGAGCACTAGTTAAATGCTGTGTCTTGGTTCTGTTTAACAACGTGTCCACTGCATGTGGAACCATTACGATTAATGTGTTATTCATCACTAAACCAGCAGACTGTCGGATAGAAACAGCAGCTGCCGCTGCCGCTCTTAAGCAGCTCGGTAGTGCCTTAGCTATTGGGTCTAAGGTTGAAGAGAAATAGGCGCATGGACGCTCCCTGTCTCCAAACTGTTGTGTCAAAACTGCTAATGCACATCCTTCTTTCTCATGGACATACAATGTAAAAGGCTTGCTGTAGTTGGGGGTACCCAACACAGGAGCTGAACATAATGCATCACGTAATTCGACAAAACTTTTCTGACAATCTTCAGACCATGGGACGGGATTTGGTATATCTTTACAAGTTAATGCCACCAAGGGTTTGGCTATTAATGAAAAATTGGGTATCCATTGTCTGCAATATGATGTAATACCCAAGAAAGCACGCACTTCCCTTTGTGTTCTTGGCACACTCATTGCTGCAACAGCTCTGATTCTCTCTGGGGTCAGTTGCCTTCCCTCCTTCGAAAAGAGATGCCCTATATAGGTCACTTCTTTTTGACAATACTGTAACTTTGAAAGGGACACCTTGTGGTGTAAATCAGACAAATGACGCAATAATGACAATGTTGCTTCTTTGCAGATCTCCTTAGTATCTGCGGCAACTAGCAAATCATCGACATATTGAATGAGAGTGGCGCCATCAGGTAACATAAGAGTGTCAAGTTGTGCTTTCAAAGCCTGACTATAGATAGATGGACTTTCACAATAGCCTTGAGGAGCTCTCTTAAATCTGAAGCTTCGTACTCCCAAATTGAAGCCAAAAATGTCCCTGCTCTCTTCTGCAATAGGGATGCTGAAGAAAGCAATTTTCAGGTCTATTACTGAAAACCAAGTGGCTGAAGCTGGAATCATTGTCAACAATGCAGTGATATCGGGGACGACTGGAAACTGTGGCACAACTATTTTGTTCACCTCTCTAAGATCAATTACAAACCTATAAATGGGTGGGTGAGTAGGGTCAGTATGCTTCAAGACAGGCAAAACAGGACTATTGCAAACGTTGCCTCTTGTCTCTTCAATTACATCCTTCTCAATCAGATCACGAATAATTGCCATCAACGCTTTTTCCCCTTCACTAGAGATCTTGTATTGGGGAATACGTGGCATTTTAACATTGGCTTTTAATGTTATCACATATGGCTGAATTTCCAAAAGACCTACATCATTAGGTCCAGTAGCCCAAAGAGTATTAGGAAGAGACGAAAATTCTGGTGGAAATCTGTCCTTTGACAAATACATTGGTGAAACCACTTTCTTACCCAATGTGAGTTGCACTCCAGAAGGAGAGCAATACAATGTTGCATACAATCTCTTTAACAGATCTAATCCTAACAAGTTCTCGCCACAACCTGTCGTCAAAATAAGGGGTGTTTCAAATTTGCAAGGTCCAACAGAAAGAGATATAGGGTTAGAAATCGGATTTCTAACTGGGGCGCCGGAAAACCCTACTGATACATTTGTTTCGCCAGACAAAGGTGCGCCAGGGAGTTTTGAGTGCATAATAGAACTCTTGGTAGCACCAGTATCCAACAGAAAAGGTTCTGACACACCTGATGCAATCACCTTAACATAAGGCCCACTCTGATCTACTGGAACTGAAACAACTCCCTCTCTTTGTCTATGGCTGTCCTAGCAATCATTACTGTCCAAATGCTCATCCTCTGTATAGTAATCATCAGTATAGTACTGAGCCGTCCTACCAGATGCATTAACCTGTTGATCAAATCTGTTCATTGAGTTTTGAGGGGGGAATGGGCGCGCGCTCTGGGGAACATATCCACGTCCTCTTCCTCTAGGTGCTTGTGGAACACCTCGACCTCTTAAACCGGAAGTACCATTTGAGCGCTGTAGCAAAGCAGGGCAACTATACTTGAAATGACCCTCTTCCTTGCAATATGAACACTGATTGGGACCTACTGGGATACGTGGTTGAGCATACTCGGTTCTTTGCGAGTTTCTCTGAAACGGTTGGGGCTGATAGTTATTCTGATAGTTGTTCTGTGCACCACTATTCTGACCACCACGTGGCGGGTACGCTTGTTGTAACAGAACCTTTGTTTTCAAATCTTTTGTTTTCTTCTCTACTCTCTCTCTCTCATCTTTATCTCTATTTTCGTAGTATTGTGCAGTAGCCAATATCTGCGCTGAAGAGGAAACTGCCCAAGAACTTTCTGAATCTTTTAACTTTTTACACAACTCGGGAAGCAGATTATGCACAAATTTATCGACGAACAAACGTTGACCACCTTCCGTGCTCATATCTTGACCACTGTGGTCCACAAACGTTTCTTCAAACCTGGTGAAGAAATCTGATACCGTTTCTTCTTTCTTTTGCTTACATGCAGACAATTTATCCCAGTTTACACGCATCGCAGGCATTATAGTTTTCATGTAATCAATAATCCTACCAGGAAGCTCTGTCACTAAAGGCTCAGGTTTAGCACCACCAATTTGTCGGGCATCTGCAGCAGCAATATTAGCCCATGTGTCACCTAACTCTTGAGCATGGTCTGTATGGCGAATCTTTCCCCATAAAGGCTGTGGAACAACATTCCCAAACATGTCTATGTCAGCTAAATTCATAATGCAAGACCCCGCAGTCTGTGACAATTCCTTGTAATACCCTGTAGGATTCTTACGGGGATCAGGCAATGTCTGCTTAAGGGCTAAAACTTCAGCTTGCTTCCATGGAACGTGTACCCATACACGCTGGAAGTGAGGCAGGACAGGTGGATTAGCATCTGGGTCCCCTTCCCTCCACTGTGGGGGAACTTCTCTCATGGGGTACTGTTTCCCTTTCTTTTTAGCAGAAGAATCATATTTAAACAATAACCTGGAAACACCTTCAGTCCTAAACGACAATAACATCGCAACTGCTTTCTCGACATCTGAACCCACAATCAAACCTGTCGCAAAATCGAACCGTACACGACACAACTTAGGCGGATTGGGCTCCAAACCATTTTCCTCTAAATCCTCAGAAAGAAAAGTACACATTTTCTCAAAAACGTATCTCTGTTTCGGTTCTTCCCACTGATGGAAGACATCCATAACAGACTCTAGTTCATATCTCGCTGGTTCAGTAACCCATTTATGCGCCAAATAATTCAGTGTCTCTTTCTCCATACCATCAGGCAATTGGCTACGCAATTGTTTACGCTCTGTAACTGGGGTAGTAGCTAATGACCCAAAGAGAGGGGATAAAAGACTAGTCACAGTGTTTGTCATTCTCTGACGAATAGAGGGAGAGGTTGACAAATGAACAGCAGGAAAAACAGAATGAGACAAGGCAGAGACAGAAGCAGTGTCAGAAACAATACCAGGAGTGGTAGTCGCTATAGTAGTCAAAGTTGTAGGAAGTAAAGGCAGAGCAGATGTCAAAGCCGGTGGCCCTTGAGGAGGCTGCACCGGAGGAATAGGAACCAACTGAAGAATAGCTGGTGGGTGCTGGGGAGGAGCAGGAGGCAATGCAACCACTGGTTGTGCAACTAGAGGTTGCGGAGGTGCCGTTGCATTCTGCGCATAGGGTGGTGGCGAACTTAGCAAATGCGACATTAGGGGATCTTTTTCAGAGTCTTTTGCTGCATCTTGCTGAAGAGGCGGCAAAACTGGATAGCATTTATCTACTGTCATTTTGTGTCGCCTATGCAACTGCTCATTCAACTGTTCTGCTTCGTTATCTTTAAACTGTATAGCAGCTTGCATAATCGAAATACCTTTTTCTCTCTTATTTTTCTTAGCTAATTTAATTTCCTTTTGCTTGGCTTCCTTACGCCATAAGCGGAAAGAATCAAACATTGCCGGCCGGGCTTTCTTCTTAAAAAGTCTAACTTCGAGGTTATCTAAGATTTCTGTGTCAAAGCTACCATTTTGGGGCCATTTTAAAACACCATCTTTTCTGGTGTAACGGATCCATACTTCATTATATGTGATGGGGCCTACTCCGTGCTTCACATATAGTTCATAGGTTGGAGTTCCAATCGGAGGAACCGGACATGAGTCCTCCAACCGGGAGTCCCTTTTACAACCAAGACAAAACAAATTTCCAAGTCTGCTAAAACCAGGCATCTTCGCTCACTAGTCTAGCTTCAAACTTCAAAGGATTATAGTTTACGATAGTCTCGTGAATACACGAGTCCTTCGGCTTTGGTACTTGCAAGTTCCAAATCAAAGTGATTCCGAAGGGATACCAAACCAAATGTCCAACTAAGGACCAAACCAAGTGTCCAACTAAGGACTGGGAGACGCTCCACTTATACTTAACTGAAAATATCAATGACGTCACCAGAAGACTCGTCTTATCGTTTCGCTCTACCAAACATCAACGGTCCAAATCAGGGCGATAGCCAGGGCAGCAGTCCTTCGTAGCCGTCGGGAAGCGGGGAACCTCGCAGCAAAGACTTTCGGACCACGTCGACATGCAGGGGTCGATGAAGTGGCGGCCTTCCTCCAGAATTTTCACACGAAGCTCCTCACGGACCTCAGGCTTGGACCGGTACCGCTGGTATCGCCCCACGTTGGGCGCCAACTGAGGTACTGGGTTTTTCAGAACTGGTACTGATCCGGTAACCCAGTGGTGCCAGGGTACACCCAAAGACCTCGGGTACTTTCCTGATTCAGACCACAGAAACTCAGAGTCTTCTAGGTGAAGTCAAAGATCGAATTTATTGGCTGCAACCAAGTAACAAGCGTCCTAGAAGTACAACAGCACGGTTTGTATGTTCTCAGGAGACTGTGTGTCAATGCAAAATCAGGTTTCCTTATATACAGTTTTTTAAGCTTCAGGCAAACATTCTTGACATTTTGGTTGGTCATTCACATGTTCTCACTACAAAGGAAAAAACAGTGTCATGATGAAACCTCATATTTCATGTCATTCAACCCATAATAAATTACCCGGCAAGGCCTAGTATTTTACATCAGATAAGTGTGGACCCCCAATAAAAACGGGCACCTCCCCCTCGTAAAGTAAGAAGAAGAAAAGAGCAGGTGCAAGTGTGAGCAAGATTAGGCAGGGTGTGTGAGCGATAATAAGGGTTTTATGGCATGGTGTGCCTTGATGCTATCTGATTCGGCCACTGGGAGAGGGACTGACCAAACAGGTTTGGCCTGAGGCAATGGTTCCAGCTTGCCCAGGTCAGAGAAAAGTCAATCAAGGTGTACGTGTCCTTGGAATCAAATCTGACTGTATTATAAGCCTATGTGAGGGCAACTTTTAAAAATGGGAGCCACGAGTGCAGGACGAAAATGGCGATTTCGAGGTGAAAACGCTGCTGGAATTGAGCGAAAATGCTCATGCTTAGTGTACTAGTCATTATCGGTCTTTTGATACTAAAATCGTACTGCTGTGGCAAAGTAGATTACATGGGTCCAGAATTTTTAGAACCACAAAAACCGTGAGGGCAGAAATCTGGAGGAAAGCCATACCTTGTGTCCTGCTTGATATGAGGGTGCCTTCTGACGTTGACGATCCGCCTTCTGTTTCATTGCTTGTTTAGAAGCTAAAAGAGTGGTATGGATTAGTAGGGTTTGGATTTGGCGAATTCGTCGTGCAAAAGAAGTGACTGCAGGAACAAGCGAGGTCTTACAAGGAATAATGGACATGGCCCTAGGATGGTATCCATAGGTGCAATAAAAAGGTGTTGCTCCGGTTGCACTATGTACTGTATTGTTATAGGAGAATTCAGCAAGGACAAGAAAATCTGACCAACTACTTAGAGTGGCATTACAGTAACATCTTGGGTATTGTTGGAGTTCCTGATTCACACATTCAGTCTGACCATTGGTTTGTGGATGAAAACCAGAAGACAAGGACGCATCAATGCTTAATAAGGCAAGAAAAGCTCTCCAAAATCGTGACATACATTGTGCTCTCTATCAGAAATAACCTCTTGCAGAAGACCATGGAGGCGAAAAATATCTCGCATGAACATGCAACTCATTTCCAGGGCTGTTGGTAATTTCTTTAGGGCTGTGAAATGAGCCATCTTGGTGACGGAATCCACAGTTACCATCTTGACATGGTTACCAGACAAAGATGGTAGGGAACAAATTAAATCTGTGGAAAGGGTACACCAAGGAGCTGAGGGAACAGTTAATGGCATCAATAACCCAGTTGATTTAGTTCTGGGTATCTTGGGCTGGACGCATACATGACATGCTGAGACATAGGTGTCCATATCTTTCTTAAGGGGAGGCCACCAAAAATACTGTTGAAGCAGTTCCTGGGTTTTCTTGATTCCTCGATGCCCAGCTACTGGAGAATCATGACCCATTTGTAATGCCTCGGTCTGTACCTTTTTAGTAGGTATGAAAAGGGTGTTTTGATGATAGAAGTAGTCTTGATCTTTTCGTAGGAGAGGTGTCACTTTATTCCACTCTTCAAGTGGAAGGAACTGGTACTCAGATTTAAGTCGATCCAGAAAAGATTGAGTAACCCCTATGATTCTGCTGGACTCAATGATGTGTGGAGAGGAGCTTTTGGCGATGTCAGGATATCAACGGGATAATGCATCTCCCACAAGATTCTGGGACCCAGGTCTGTAAATTATCACAAAATTATACTGGCTCAAAAAGAAGGCCCATCTTGCTTGACGACTATTTCAGCACTGGAAGCTTTGATGACATTGTAAATTGCGGTGGTCAGTCCTGGCTTCAAAGGGCTCTCTAGTGCCCATCAAGAAATGTCTCCATTCTTTACATGCTACTTTGAGAGCAAACAATTCCTGTTCCAGTACTGAGTAATTGCATTCTGCTTCAGTCAGAATGTGAGAGATATAGAAGATAGGGTGTTCCAATCCATCATCATCTTGTTCTTGAAGTAGAACCGCTCCTATGGCTCTCTCAGACGCATCAGTCACTGCTATAAATTTCTTTGTAGTATCAGGATGTCGCAAAATGGGTGCTTGAGTGAAGGACTTCCTTAGCTCCTAAAAAGCCCTTCAGCATCTTCTGTCCAGACAAATCTCTTCTTCAAACTTTCTTTTTTAATAGTCTGGGTGATGAAACTTTGTTGGTGGGCAAAATCCTGAATGAATTGTCGGTAGAAGTTAGAAAGCCCAAGAAAACATTGAGTTTCCTTTACAGTAGATGGGTAAGGCCAGTCAAGGATGACTCTTACTTTATCTGGGTCCATGGATATTCCTGTTTTATTGATACTGAACTCCAAATACATCACTTCAGTCTTGTGAAGACCCAGGAGGAACCAGAAAGGATAAAAAGCTAGCGGTCCCCGGATCAAAGGAGCACAGCAATCTTCAAGTGAAAGGGGGCCCGCACAAAACAACCGACATGGAAAAAGACGCAAGGTACTCTGTTCCAACAATGTTTTCTAGCGTGATGCGGCCTAAGCAAAGGTCCACGGAAAAGGCAGCTTGTGATGCGCAACCAAACGTGTTAGGAGTCAATGATGAGCATGTACCCGTTGCATTTACATCTCCTGAAGCATTCACTCCTATGTTCGATGCAGGGGGAGGGAGCCACCCTGTCAAGAGACCGCCAGTACAAGCCCAGGAAATAGCGGGGAGGGGGTGGCCCTCCCCCCAATGGGGTGTGCGAAGCTATCCGAGCAGGAACTTAAGGAGTCAAATCAGAGGTCTCAGGAATCCATTCCAGAGAAATGTGTAGTACAATCTAGTCCATCAAGCTGCAAGTTAAATTTGCAACAAATTGACGATATGGCCAAGTCCTCAACGATATATGAGACTACCCCCCCAGCTCCTGCCCAGAGGGGAAAAGAGGCGAAACCAACAAACACCGATCAGGGGCCATTTGATACAGCAGAGAGTTTTTTTTCTCTCTCCGATCAGTCTAAAGACTCAGATTTGGACGAAGAAATTCCTTTAACAGATTCAGATATCGAGAGTAGCTCTGCTGCAAGTATCTGGGTATCGAACTACTTAACATGCAGAAGAAAATCAGTTGAGCAAACTGAAGCCAGGAGCAGCTCAGGGGCCAAGCTTAGGAGAGACCCGATCAAGCCTCAAGAGGAGGATGGTGAAATGCAGTGGGATTATACGGCCACCCAACAGGCCTTTTCGAAAAGGGATTCGGCCTGTAGTACTCTGGTGCCCCCCCCCACGGGCGACCTTGCAGAACCTCCTTCTTTGGATCTTATCTACAGGACAATGGTTCAGAATCATGAACAGACTCAGAGGGAGAGCAGGAAAATGAAAGCAGCTAGTAGACAGCTACAACTATATATTAAAAAAGTGGTCAAATCCTGCCAGGATATTGGTGTACGCATCGCCACCATGGAGACTCGAACGGAGGAGCTGGAAATCGAAGTTAAAGCAGCAACAGCACAGACGACGACACAAGGGCAGCAGATCTCGGATATTCAATGGAAACTGGAAGATGCTGAAAACCGTCAGCGGCGGAATAACTTGAGGATCTTGGGTATAGCAGAGGACCTCGAGGGGCAGGATACTAGGGCTTATATAGCTTCACTTTTTAAGCAAGCATTCCCAGACTTGAATGGTTGGGATTGGGAAAAGGAGATTCAGAGAGCACACCGTTTTCCGTTAATGAAGAAAAAACAAGTTTTGACTGCTACTAATAGAGACCAGAGTTACCCACGGGCCATTATAGTGTATTTTGGTAATTTTTTACTGAGACAGGCTGTGTTTGAAAAAGCTCGCCCCAACTCAAAGGTGACGGTGGAAGGTGTATCATTCTTTAGTAGGCCAGACTTCGCACATGCCACTGTAGAAAGACGGTGGCGACTTAGGCAGATGATTGCTCAATTTCAAGAGTTGGGGGCGGAAGCCTACTTGCTAAGCCCTGCGTGTCTACAAAACAACTACAAGATTTTTTCTTTCAGAAATTAAGGCGGGGGAATATGTACAGCAGCTGAAAACCGGTCAAGTGCAGGGGGTACGGGAGAAGGGGGGGAGGGACTGCCTTGAATAGTTGTTTATATGTAAATGTATGTGATACTGATTGGGGTGTTTTTTTGAACATCTATCGGTTAAGAGTTTTGATCGGGAGGGTGAAGATGAGGGGCCGCGTGTATTGATTGGCAAGCCATAAGTGTGTGAAGGTGTTTTACGTATGGGTGGGCTAACGGGACTGGCAATTACCATCTTACAGGCTCAGAAGCCTGGCGATTCCATTTGTAGGGGTAAGGGTTGGGGGTGGGTTAGAGGAGGGTGGGGGGGGTCACAGGGACAAAAAGGATAATGGGACACGCAGCAGGGGGTGCGGGGATGGCTCTTATCAGTGGAAAAGGTGTCAGGGTGTGAAAGCAGCAAAGTCGAACAAGGCATACAGGGGAACTAGAAGGATCAGCATCCATAAAAATGGGACAGCAAAGTGAAATACGTATCGCCACAGTGAACGTTTGTGGGCTCAATAATAACAAGAAGCGGCAGTTTGTAGGAGAGGTTTTCAAGTCATGGAATGTCGATGTTATTTGTATGCAGGAAACACATATTCCAGGTACACAAAAGCAGCTAATGGAGTTTTATGGGTGGAAGCTAGCGGTTTTTACACGACAACACACAACCACTAGAGGGGTAGCGATATTAACTCGGATCAGTACTCTGGTTATACATAAACAATTTGCTGATAATCTTGGCAGGCTTGCTCTGTTGGAATGCTCGGCTAAGGGACTAAGGTTCACTCTATGTTCTATTTATGGATCTAACACAGATGATCCAGAGATACTGGATTGGCTTAATTTAGAACTTACGAATTGGGCAACACCTATCATAATGTGTGGAGATTTCAATATACATTTAGACAGTAAAGAACCCATTCAGGAACAAACACTCTACCTGGGTAGAAAAAACAAAGTTTTAGGGCACTTCAGTCATTGGCCATTAATCATGGCTTGATCGACGTCTGGCAGTTGTGTTGCCCGCAGGATTCAGGGTCCACCTTTTTCTCTGCTCCGCATAAGAAATTAGTCAGGTTAGACTACTTTTTTGTGACAACCTCTCTACAAAACCAAATAGGGGTCAATAGACTTCCTAGAATTATGTCAGACCACAACCCATTGGTTTTGGCTTTGGAGACAGGGAGAAAGGGCCCGCAGCCGAGATCGTGGACATTTGATAGGACACTATTAGCTGATCCAGTGTATATCCATAAAATGAAGGAATGGATCCCTGATTTTTTTAAGATAAATCAGGGTTCTGCTTCTTGTCAGATAGTTTGGGATACTTTTAAGGCTGCTGTCAGAGGAGAAACCCTGAGTTATGGGTTAAGAAAGGAGAAAATACGCACGGATCAGCTCAAATTAGTTCAGACAAAGCTGGTTAAAGCTGAGCAGCGACTAGGGGAAGTGATCCGCAGTGGAGTAGATATTTCAGACATTCTGTGTGATGTGAATATCATTAAGGCAGAATCCGCCAAGATTTTCATGGATAAGGCTGCTGCAAAATTTTTAGTATACCGTCAGAAATGCTATGAGTATAGCGGGAAAGTGGGCCAACAGCTGGCCTTAAGAATAAGACAAAAGCAGGTATTTGGGAGTATTAAAAGCTTAGTGAATGAAGAAGGGCGGATGGTACACAACGGTCCTGAGATTATGGAAGTCTTTAGACAATTCTATCAAAAATTATATACCCAGGAAGAACAGCCCCAAGAAGAGGAAGGGATCGATGCTGCGGGCAATGAGATATCAGGTCAGTTAAGAGAGGAAGATAAGGCAGCTTTAGAAGCACCTATGACATTGGAGGAATTGGATGTAGCAACTCGTGCCTTGGCAAGTGGGAAGGCGGCAGGGGGGGATCTAATTCCACTAGAATTCTATAAAGTTTTTTTTGTGGAGATATGTAAACAGCTACTTAACTTATTTATTGAAGTACAAGCAGGGGCTCCTCAACCGGCCTCCTGGGGGGAGGCTAAGATAGTTTTTTTGAAAAAGGACAAGGAACCCACTCAGCCTGGTTCATATCGCCCAATCTCTTTAATTAACAGCGATGCCAAAATCTACGCTAAAATACTTGCTAGCCGCTTGAATTTGGTAATCTCAGGCTTAGTATCTCCATGGCAGCATGGCTTCATCCCGGGGAAAAGCACGGCAGATCATATAAGACGAGTTATTACGTTACTTGATGTTAGTGCAATAGTCAGGCTTCCCATGGCAGTAATCTTGTTAGACGTGGAAAAAGCCTTCGATCGGGTCCATTGGCCCTTTTTATGGTCTGTCCTGCGTAAAAATAACATCGGTCCCGGGTTTGTCAAGGCAATTCAACAGCTTTACCAAAACCCAACGGCTACGATACAAGTTGCCGGGCTAAAGTCATCCTCAATCAATATTCAGAGAGGCACGCGACAAGGGTGCCCGTGTTCACCACTGCTTTTTGCACTATATATTGATCCCTTGATCAGGAAAATGATCCGGAATGGTCGGATCATGCCAGTCTCATTGAAAGGGGGGTGTACTAAGATTTTAGCATATGCAGACGATATCGTGGTGGTGACCACGGACCCCAGGACTGCTATATTGGAAATAGAGCAGGAAGCCCTGCAGTTTGGGAAAAGATCTGGTTATTTGCTGAACAAGAGTAAATGCCAAATATTGGTGAATGAATCAGTAGATTTTAAGGACGAGCGGGTGCTGACACAGGTACAATATTTAGGTGTTAAACTTACAGCAAACCTTGACGAAGTGGTGAAAATAAACATGGGCCCAATTTTAACAAAGACTAGGAAAGATCTTGCTCGCATTAACAATCTACACTTGTCACTCATGGGACGCTGTAATGTGATAAAAATGGTGTTTCTACCCAAAGTACTCTACCTCTTTAGAACAATCCCCCTAGAGATTGGGCAAGATTGGTTTAAATTAATAGAGGGATTGGTTAATAGCTTCATTTGGTCTTATACAAAACCGCGCCGGGCTTTCCATTATATGACTCTCCCAAGAGAGCAAGGGGGGTGGGCACTTCCCAATTTTAAACTTTATTATTTGGCAGCAGTGCTTCAGTATGCACAGATACTTTATGTTACGGATAGACCCGGGCAAGATGCTCTCCCTTCGATATATACCCTGATTCTGGGCAAAGAAGCAGACGCAGTCTTCCTGCGGATTCTGGAACCCAGCTACTATAAAAAGGTTAAATTTAAGGTAATTTATGCTGCATTTAAGGCATGGACCCAGGTTAAGCGCAAGATAGGTATATGACGAATCTGCCACTACACTCCCTTGTGGATTACCCCCACGCTTCCAGCAATATTTAAAGACCACTATTGCTTGAGGTGGAGTAATCGGGGTATTCACAAAGTCGGGGACTTGTTTCACTCTGGCAGCCACCTCAAATCATTTGAGGAATTGAGTGCGGAATTTGCGCTGGAAAAAATAGACTTTTTTAAATTTTTACAGATTAGAGCCTTTTTACTAACTAGTATGACCCAAGGTTGGCACACGGATAAGATTAAGCTAATGGAAGTCTCACAACACCCCACTAGCTGCAGTATTAAAAACCTGTATCCACTGCTTTTAAATTCTATACAAGATGACCTGGCGACATTGGTTAAAAAATGGGAAGCATGGGTTGGAGCTAAAGAGACAGAGGTTTGTGAGTCTATGGAAATGGCACGGACTGTTTTAGTGTCTGCTGGCCCGCAAGCTCAACATTTTATGGTATTGTATAATTTATATTATACACCTGCTAAGATTGCGAGCTGGGGCAAAACGGCGGGAATTATGTGTCCACGATGCGGTTGCCCGAAAGCAGATCTCTGTCATATGTTCTTTCAGTGTGTAAAACTGGGAAGTTTGATTACTGGGATATCCGATATATTGAAGAAAATCTTGAAACAGTCTATCTATCTGACACCTCAAATGGTTTTACTGGGAGTTGATCATTCAGTCTGCAATAGTCGAGATAGATACTTTCTGTTCATAGCAATGTCAGTATTTCGTAACTGCATAGCATCTCTGTGGCGTGATGTTGATCCCCCACGGTTCAATCAATGGTTTTCACAACTCTTATCTATGTATCACCTGGAGAATAGCCTGTATGAACTAAAAGGAGCAGCGGCCTGTAAAAGATTCACTAGAGCTTGGGCACCTCTCTCCGTATGGCTCTTGGGCCCCGAGAACGTGCCGACTATATAAGTAAATTTATGAGATTCTTAAGAGTAGAAACTATTATCATTGACTCTTGTTTAGAATGTTTGCTTCACCTGTACGACAATATTGATGTATTTATGCTTCTTTTTTTTTTTCCCTCTTTATTATTGCAAACATGTAACCCGCTGCGTGTCCTTAAAAAAAAAAAAAAAAATTACAAAAAAGAAAAATGTGGCCTTATGATTCAGGTATGCCTGTTCCTGAAACCTGGGACACTGGTGATTTTAGCACTGTAAACCCTTTGTTGATGCTATTTTCAGGGAAAAAAACACAACCTTTTCTGCAGCCCTTTTTTCCCATTTTCTTTTTATTTTTTTAAACTAAATTTGTACTGTATTTTGGCTAACGTCTTAGCCTCCTTCAGAGGAAACCACAAACTCTGGGTACCACTAGAATCCCTAGGATGTTGGGAAACAAAGGACATAAATTTGGTGTGGGTAGCTTATGTGGACAAAAGGTTATGAGGCCCTCAGTGTGAACCGCCCCAAATAGCCAAAAAAAGGCCTTGCGCCGGAGGGGGAAAAGGCTTGGCAGTGAAGGGGTTAAATTGTTTATGGTGTTTAGTATTATTTGTGATATGATTATAATTGATTTGTGATTGACTGATTCTGACTACTACACTTTGCGGCAAGTCCAAAGGTTCAGTCGAGCTCTATAGGTGAGATTGGAACGGTGTCTTACCCGAGCGCTGGTGTTTGTTGAACCCGGAAATGGGGAGAAGAAATTCTTCCAGGGCCCAGGTTGCAACTGAAACGTTCTACCAGCCCGGGCAGTGACAGAATGATCTACCTAATGAATATTAATTATGCGGGTTTCTGTTTGTGGCTTCCTGTGATTGGCTACAAATTTATGGCAGCCTGCAAAGAACAGCAGACCACCATAACTGTTTGCTTTCCCAAACAGGAAACCTTTTTGTTTTAAAGCAACCAGTGTTCCTTAAAAGAACCTGTGCTGTATTTTTTCTTTTAAAGCCTGTAAACTGTAGGTCCTGTGTATTACTTTCTATTCCCTAGCAGTCATCCAACACTGTTTACGTAAGGGAAGGTGTCCCAAGGGGTCAAGTCCCCCCTTTGCGAACTGCAGTGTCAAACTGTGGATGCATGCCATAACAAATTGCACATTAGTGTATGTCAGCAACTCATTTTGTGAGTCGGAAAGGCTTTTCCAAACACTAACGACGGTGTAAACTTCTCCCTCGCTGTGGTAAAGGGAAAAACCTGCCACAGTTATAAATGACCCCTAAGCTGGAGGTCATTTATAAAGCATTGTTAGGAACTGCGGTCGTGGCCTTTCCTGTGTTGCATTTCGCTGCTTGGTACAGGGCTCTGTGAACCTGAGAGCCCTGTGCTAAATAGTTTTCTTTTTTATTTTAAAAAAGACAGTGCTCCCATTGCAATGGAGTCCTCGCCCATAGCGAGCGGAGCGTTAAGCAGCTTTCACTGTCCCTTGTCGCAAGGGTTTTTACGGGGGTGACAGCAGTGAAAACTGACCTCTTATCCTGCCCATCTAAATCAGGTGGGTGGAATTACATCAAAATCACAACAGAGAGTACAGGGTTCATAAAATCTAAAGAGGGATGAATCGAAGGTGTCTCAATTGCAACACCAAGTCCCTAGTGATCCTCTGTTAGAGGTGAGGTATCAGTAAAAACGGGGGGGGGGTGGGCTTTGTGCTGTGGAGAGTCTGGGGGACACGGAGGGGAATTTCCTTTACGGACTAGGTGGTCTCACACACTATATAGTGTCATGCTTCATCATATGACCACCTAGCCCCACCCAGGTAGGACAGTGCCACCTGGGCGGACTCGACCTCACTGTTAAAGGAACAGGAGGGAGTGCGTAAATTAAATCTGGTTCTGGAAATAGAGGGATCTAACTAAGAGATAAAAACACCTAAACAGATACCTGTGTAATTATTTAATAAAGGTTCTGTTTGATGTGGTTAAAAAAGTGAAGATGGGGACACCTCTGTGAGAACAAGGACTCACAGGGTCACCTATCTATGAGGAAGGAGCCGACATGTTTCTGCCCTCAATATTGAGCTCAGGAAAGTCTCGGGCATTCATCAGGGCGAAGGATCCCTGCTACTCACGCTCGGAGTATCAAAAGGTGCTATGAAATTAATATATGAAAATGTGTACCAAGTAAGGGGAGGCCTACCTTGCCCGGGAAGTACCTGGGGGGTGGCCTGATGGAGAAAAAACATACCGAAAGTGAGAATAACAATGTGACACGGCAATACACAGCAAACCACAGCACACGTGGAGAAACAATCCATGCAGCAGGCAGCATTACTGGGTGCGCGGGGTATACATCATATAATATATGGGTCATAGATCACATTTGAGTGTAGGACAATAAAGCGGAGGATGGAAAGAATTTCTTACCCTGTCCCTAAAGGCTATTGGCCTCTGATGTCCTCGAGAGGGAGTACCCCCTTATTTGTCAGACACTAAGGTTTTAGGAGAGGGAAAAGGGGGGAAAAAAAGGAGGTGAAGGTAACCAGGAGAGAGAAGGGTGAGGAGGAGGGGGGGCCTCTAGGAAAGTGGGGCCCCTCAGAGGGCCCTGCTTAGATCCAAGACGTGGAAGGCGACTAGCCCTGGGAAGGGATAATTGGAAAACACAGCGAGAAAGAAGAAAGAAAAGAAGTGAAAAAAGAAAGACAAGAAAAAGGAAAAAGGAGGAAAAGAGAACTATAGGAGGGAGAGAGAAAAGAGATTTACGGAAGTGGAACCAAAGGAGAGGGGGGGGGAAGGGAGGAGTGGATCAGCTGGGAAGTGGGAAAGGTTGAAAGGCTGCAAACAAAGAGATAAAGAAAAGAAGCAGAAGAAGGGTTAGGGAGAGAGAAGGGAGACAACATATAGGAGACGAGGAACACGTAAATGGTATCTTATCTGTGTAGTCCAGAAGAGGCCAGGTCACTCACTGCATCAAAGGTGGGCGCTCACTGTACGCCTACGATATCCTCTCTCAGGACCGCTTGGATAAAATGGCCTGGAAGAGGCGTGTGTATATAGTGGTAATTGTCCCAGAATATTGCGAACAGGTGGAGGCAATCACCGCCGCCGCCCGGGTTCGGGCGTGGAAAGGGTTAATAACCCGGAAGTGCGGCACCCGGAGCGTTGTAATGCCTGCGGACCAACGTCCAGGCGAAGTAGAGCCCGGAAATGTATGCGGAGGTCGGTGGGGAGAACTCACCAGAAAGCCGGCTCCGGGGAACCGCCCTAGAGCGGCGACGGCATCTCAGTGTGACGCGGTCACCACAGAGCCTGCCAGGAAATTTAGTTTTCCCGGCGGCCGGTGGGAAACGCTGGGGGCAGAGTGCCCGGCGTTCCATGGCCTGACGGTGAGGCCAAGAAGCAGAAAGAGGGGAGGTGGGGGGTTGGGGTTTAGGGGGGGGCAAGGGAAAAACAGGGGAAGGAAGGGGCGGAGGGAAAATGAAGGGAATGAAAAGAGAGGGACAGAAAGGGTAGGGGACAGAGAGAGTGGAAAAGAGTTAGGGGAAGATAGAGACAGAGGGTGGGAGGGAGAGTGAAAGGGGAGGAAGGGTATACCTGGGAATGGAGGGGAAAAAAAGGAGTAAAGGCAATAAACACCAGGTACAGAAGGAGAGAAGGAAAGAGAGAGCGAGAGAGATGAGGCAATAGGAACGGAGGGTTGGGAGGGAAGGTGAGGGAGAAGGTAGACAATGAGTCAGGAAGGGGGAGAAGGAAAGGAGGCCCAGTGGGGTGGAGGGCAGGGAGGGAGAAGAGCTGTGGGCTGAGAGGAAAAAGGATGAAAAGAACAGTGGGCTGTGAAAAGAGCTGTGGGCTAAGAGGAAAAAAGGGGATGACGAGGAAGGAAGACACGAGGGACATAAGGAAGAAAAAAAGGGGGGTGCTGGGGGCACAGAATGTAGGTGCAAAGGGAGGAGGAAAAGGAGTTAGGAAGGCCGGTAGTGTATGGTAGACTACCAGTGGTTGGTCTAATGATGGATAGAAAACCAGGGTATCTCGTCGTTCAGACCTGTGGTATCAGTGTGCAACCTCCACACCCAGCTTTTTTCGGCCCGGAAGAGTCTGTTTGACATATTCGGGTTTAGCGGGGGAAGTTGCTCGAGAACTGTCCAGGACATATCATCTGGAGAGTGATTTTTAAGAAGAAAGTGCCTGGTTAGCTTAGTAGCGTCGCGTTTGCACCGGATCATGCTTCTGTGTTCACAGATCCTCGTGCAGATCTTTCTGGTAGTCATCCCCACGTATTTGAGTAGGCAGGGACACTTGATTAGATAAACCATATTCTTGCTGTTACAGTTCGTAAGGGATTTTTGTACCCATTGGGTTTTAAGGTCGAGGTCGATGGTGGTAGACTTCCTGGTTAGACAGCATACACTGCAACTGCCACAAGGGTAAGTGGCCTGCTGGAGGAGGGATATGCCAGAGCGTAGTCTGTCTGAGACGGGGCTTTTCTTTGGGTCTAGTGTGGACCACCATGTCACGGATGTTAGTTGCTCTCTTGTAAGCATGTAGGGGTGGGGTGAAGGGTAAACCACCTGATGTGAGAATCTTCCAGTCATTTTTTATATGTTGGATAAAGGGCTGAAGGTAGTGACACACACAATCTTCTCAAGTTCTGGTTTAACTGCCCGGGGCAGCAGTAGCTGGTCCCTGTTGTTGTTGCGTGCTCTTTTCCGCGCCTTGTTGACAAGGTGTGTGGGACAGTTCTTTGTTTGTAATTTTGTGGTGAGTTTGTCTGCATGTTTGCGGTAATCAGCTGCAGACGAGCAGTTCCGTCTTAGTCGTAGGAACTGTCCCACAGGGAGGTTATCCTTCAGAGCTCGTGGGTGAAAGCTCTGGTATTGAAGCAGATTATTGCGGTCCATGGGTTTATAGTATACTTCTGTTGTCAAGACACCTTCATGCTCATGGATGAGTAGGTCAAGAAAAGGTAGTTCGTTACCACCTATGGTCATGTTGAAAATGAGGAAGGGGTTGGCCCCATTGAGCCAGCCAGCAAAAGCAAGGGCCTCTTCCCTACTTCCATTCCAAACCATCAGGACATCGTCAATATATCGCTTCCAGAGTTTTATCTGGTCTCGGTAGGGGTTGTCATTATGGAGGACCACAAGCCTCTCGAAGTTGTCGACGTATAGGCATGCCAAGCTAGGGGTAAAGGTACTGCCCATTGAAGTCCCTTGCGTTTGTAGGAAGAAGCTATCTTCAAACTTGAAGTAGTTCCTTGTGAGTGCAAGGTGCGCCAAGTCCAGTATGAATTCAGGTGGAGTTATAGATTCACCCATGCTTGTTTCTAACAGGTTACTGATCACTTCCAGTGTGGCCTCCTGGGGGATGTTAGTATATAGGGATTCCACATCTAGAGTGAATTACATGACTGTGTCTGATGGCCTTACTCCGCAAGGCCATCAGAGTTTAATGATGCGGGAAACGGAGTAGTCTCCATCATAATTAAACGTATGGTCCACCCACATCTAATTGAGATGGGCAGACCATTATCTTGGTGGTTAGCATACTCCATCACTGTTGCAACGAAATATGCTTATTGCCAAGATATAAATTACTCGCTAAATCAACAAGATGGCTCTGAGCATGCTGGCTCACTGTTTCAAGTGTGCTTTTCTTCAAGTTATACATTTGCATCCTGCAAGACCAACTCAGCCATCCACCTCTCCAAAGTTGATAAATGGAGTACCATTAAGTAGGTTAAGAGTGATATCTTTTATTTACAGTGGTTAGGAATTGTGTATCTGTAGTATGATGCACATTTTAACAATATGGCATTTTATAGTTATTACTGCGCTGCCTGCATCTGTATACTCACTGGCCTCCATTATTATTTATTGACCTACAGGCTACCTCAACTAGAGACCATATTTGCTATACACGTGTGCACATAAATATATCCTGTTTATCGCCCACACCGCAAAATGAATTGTCTTTGTGAACTTGAATAGGAAGTATTTGATTGTGGTTTTGTGACACTCCACTTTAGAAAAATTACTCCTTCTTTGCACTTGATAAAAGAGCTATTGATCATCATAAAGTTATGCTGCACTTAACCACCTAATGTCCAGTTATTTTGTTACAAACAGGTAATGGAGGAATCACCAGCTCCGAGAATGTACGGAACTCATCTTTATTATGGTGACATCCCCCAGAGCTTCTTTCAGAATAATACAAAGGTAATGCAGCAATACCATCTCTGCAGTATTAAGTGTGTGTTGAAACAATTTTTATGCATCAGCAAAAAGGTCTGCTGCAGCAAAATAAAATGTCACCTAGACCACTGGAATTTAATAAAGTGCAAAGACAACTGGGATTTAATTAAGTGCAAAGACAACAGCTTTGTGTACAAAATGATTTATTGTAGACTAAAAGTGCATTCTGTTCTGCTTGAAAAAATAAAGCCCTTACACCACGACAATACCTCATAGATCCGGAACACCAGCGTTGTCCAGTACTGATGCTCCTAAAACACGTTAGACAAAAGTTATTTGACAATGCACCCTCTTCTTATATTAAAGTGACTCACATTTAAGACAGGGACTCCCATTGTTTAACCGGATTACATTTTGCAACAATCTGTTTTCTTGGGAAACACCTTGACATTGTTTAATATCCATTCTACCTCTGCACCATTTCAGCAACCAGCTTTGGTGGTTAAAAAAAAAAAAGTATGAACGTTAATCTGGTACCCATGATCATTTTTTGGCAAGTCATGGAATGTTTGTTAGGCTGTCTCTGTGAAAGCTTTGACAAAGTGTTTACATGGATCCTGTTAACACCTGTGCTTCTCACATGTGCCTTTTACCCGTGGTTCTTTCTCGAATACTCGAATTTACTTTAGTTGTTCCCATCCTCTTTCAGGTTATGGATAGTAAAACTATCCTCAGTCACACCCTCTTAGCTCCTAAACGTTTCACAAATTTCCAGCCATAACTGGCCTATTAGTCTTTTTCAAATTCCTTGCAAAAGCATTAGTAGAGCAACTGGAGGGTGGATGAGATCAGTACCAGCCCCTGAATCCCATACAATACACAGGTATCTGCCCATGGGATGAAAATAAGGCTCTGAGAAGTAGGGGGCAGCATTTCAACCCTTAAGCTGTGGATTGCCCCACTGGCTCCCATGGAGAACTAGAATCAAAGATTAAGGCCTATTGCTTTGGCACATCTTTTTTTTTTATTGAGGCTCTCATTATTCTGTCCTCCAGGTGCCAGTCACCTTGCACCTCATCTTTAGATCTCTCTGTTTTAACAGATAATGCACAGTGTAATTCAACATTCACCATTGCGCACACACACACACACTCTCTTTCAGGTGTACTCAACACCTGAACGTGACAGAAACCTTTCCAAACTTTAGCACCTCCTTACACATTACTTCTCATATAATAGCACCAATGCAGCCCATAGGCAACTTCTTCGACTTCTAGCCCAAATCTACTGTAGCTATTTCAAAGTAATTTTTTACCCCATGTAATTCCATGCAAAGTTCTTCCTGTCCCTGGACTGAACAGCACAGGTCGCCGAGTTCTCACATGCCATCTTACAGGAAATTCCACTACATTTTAGCTTCTCATATGTTAAAAATGATAGCACAGCATTGCATAATCGTGGATAAATGTTCCCAATGTATTATTTGAAATGCACAAAGTGAAAAAGAGAGTGGCAGCCATCTAAACACCAAATGTTTCTCCAACCTTTATTGACATGTCAAGGTCATATTGTGTAATTACTGACTCGTTGACTGTAGTCCTATTTGATGAAAACAGTTAAAGAATGTGCACCTGTGCACATCCAATTGTTGTGTAAAATGCATTCTGGGAAATGAAGTCCACTATGGAGTGTCCTTTGTACAGTTCACACTAGGTAGAGACGGTGTTTCAGATTTCTTTACCATCCTTCACTTCTACATATGATCAGAGTAGTAGGAAGGGATACCTTTAATCACCATATTAAAAGTGACAGTTATCCCGCCCCGGAAATGACGTAATATCCGGTGGCTGGGACTTCCGGTGTCCCAGAAAGCCCTCCCTGGAAGTGACGTGCATGGGGGTGTCACGTGGTTTGTGAACACGTGGTGTCACGTGTTAGCCTTGTGCCTGGGTCCTAGCCCCTGGGTGATGGCCTATGAGCTGTGTAAAAAAGTATGACTTAGTGTTGTGCAAGTGGTTTCAGAGCCTGAGAGGGACAGGTCTGGACATGTCAGACATTCATGCCCAAGTGCCAGTTAGGGGCCCTCATGGTGTCACGTGTTAGCCCCCCTTTTTTTTTAAATGTTGCATATAAGGAGCTGGTTAGAACCGGCTGTCAAACCGTGAACCAGGGTTGAAACAGTTTGGCAAGGTGCCATGAAGAGATACAATCCGATCGCAAGAAAAGCAGCCTCCTCAGGGGCCCTGAACACTATTGGTAGATATTACCGGACCCTCGCCCCTCTTACGATGGATGAGAATGCACAACAGGATGTCCCTGCCACCCAAGATACCGATGTTACCGGTTTTGAAGAGGAACTTTGCTACCGGCTTGAAAAGCTCAACCTCAAGGCTGTGTCGACCCAGATATCCCCTATTAAGGGGCCCGACAGCGACAGCAATGCCTCGAAAGATGAATTAAGTGTTGCATCTAACTTCATAGACATTGAAGATGTTGAAGAATGTGTAGCACCACCGAATTCGCCCATCTATGAAGACATGGGCGACCAGGAGGCCACCGAGTCAGAGGCCGTTATTGTACAGCCGTCAGGTGTAAGCTCCGGCACTGTTTCTGCCCCAATGGACCTCTGCGACTCCCAGGATTTCAGAGGAGCCTCTGAGTGTGATGCGAATATGGAGGTTGGTAATGACAGTTTTGTTATTTTTTTTTTTTATGTCTGTATACTCTAATGTCATACATTTAACTAATAATGTGTCTTGTGCTTTCTGTTTGAACCCTAGAACGTAGCTGAAGAAAGTGAGCCTCTAGAAGGGTCAACTCCAAAGGTTAACGCCGTAAATTTTTACTGCTTATGCTGTTCCAGACAGTCTGGAAGTGTTACAAGCCAGAACAAAGAGCCTCGTAAGAAATGTGTCTGCACCTACACTAGCCGCGATTTTGAAAAGGAAGCTCCGGGCGTACCCTGGGCCACCATATGGCCAGTTAAAGGTTTTGCAGCGGCCGCTGTGAACGCCTGTGTTAAACGGGATTATTATGATCTTTGTTACGGGCATAAAATTAATGCGCCTCAACAGGATGCTCATGAATGTTTATACGATGCATACACACCAAGAATAATTCGCCACATTTGTAGTCGGATAGACCCTCACCGGGTATATAGGTTGTTAAGGGTTGTGTATGGGCTGTCGGCTGTGAAGAAAGGTGTCCACAGTGATATGATTAAGGTCTTGGCTGCGGCTGTCAATGAGATCCGATACGCTGCTGAGCCCTGCTCAAAACTCGACCGCATGCATGGTATGTGTCCCCACTTTGACATAAGTATGTTAGAACGGGTTATAAAAAGACGAATGTGTGACATTTATCATAAAAACAGAAGAATGAAGTCTCTAGCCCCACGAAAGCTGTTTTAGAAAAAATAAAATAAATTAATTAATTAAAAAAAAAAAAAGTAGACCATGAATGTGTTACTTAACGCTCCATACTTACTCACTTTTAGGCGGGGAATCCGGGTATCGAGATGCAAGATGCCTATGAGTTACAACCGGGCTACATCTGTATCGGGAGATTGATTTTTGTGCTGGTTAAAGAAAGAATAGCTGAAATACATCCTATGACTCTGCGGTATCTGAACATTTCGGAACCTTCAGCCTTGTTGCAATGTAGCAGTCATTTGTGTATCGCCAAGTGGTGTATCAATGGGCGGCTAAACGCATCTGTTGAATGCCGGACCTCGGACAAAGACCACATTCGAGAGTTAAGACTTTCACCTGAGACGGGGATACACGAGGCGTTGGTGAACATGACTGAAGATTATGTCACAAATAAAGGTTCGGAATGGTCCTGGTTAGAACTGTATGAACTGTTGAATTTTGTCAGTATCCTGAGTGTTCAGAGTTATAGGCGTGGGGAGCGGGAAGTCCTGTCTAGAGCTATTGAGAGTATAGCCATAAAAATATCAAAGTTTGTGACGCTTAGCGTTTGTGAAAGGCCATACTCTGAGTAACATGTGTAGTGGGGGTTGTACTATGTATACGTTTTGTAAAAAGACCACAGCGGTCCAGCGTTATGACATCTATAAACTCTGTAGCACAAAATGTCAAATACCCGTTGGTTGTGTAGCCCAGCACCATTTTTTATGTTTTTCATGTTTAATAAAATGACCTTACACAAAACAAGCGTCTTTCATTTCGTGGTGTTGGTGGTGGGAGACAACATGACGGATGCGGATTTAAGGAAGCTTTATTACGATAAACATGGGGTTGGAAGTTTCGGAGGTTCCGAAGCTCTATTTAGAAGGGCTCGAGCTGAAAATGAATCTGTAAAACGTGCCAGTGTGAAGACTTGGTTAGCTGGGGAAGAGGCTTATTCGCTGCACAAACCTGCCAGGAGGCGCTTTAAGAGGCGGGCCACAGTTGTTAACGCACAGCTCGATTATCAGTGGCAGGCCGACATAATCAGTCTTCAAGATCTAGCAAAACATAACGATGGCGCCCTGTATATATTAACCGTCATAGATGTCTTGTCCAAATACGCCTATGCAGAGGCATTAAACGATAAAAGTGGTACCAGCGTTACAGCTGCTTTTAAAGACATCTTCGCTAGCGGGCGTGTGCCCCAGAAACTACAAACAGACGCCGGAAAGGAATTTTTAAACAAACATTTCCAAAAATTATTAGACCTGCACGCTGTTCAACATTTTGTAACGCACACAGAGGTAAAGGCTGCTGTTGTAGAGCGTTTTAACCGTACTTTAAAGTAGAAGATGTGGCGATATTTCACCGCCAACAACACCTACAGATACGTGGATGTTCTAAAGGCTTTTATAGATGTTTATAACGCCACCTACCACAGGACAATCAAAATGGCCCCTGTTAAGGTAACAAGGGATAATTCGTTAACGGTGTGGAGAACGGTGTACGGCGGGCGTCTCACGCCGAAGGTCAAGAAACCGAATTTAAAAGAAGGGGATCATGTCAGGGTTTCAAAGTTGAAGGGGGTCTTCACCAAAGGCTACCAGCAAACATTCAGCGATGAGATATTCATAGTGGAAAGTGTGCAGCTTAAAGAAGGGATATATATTTACAGGTTAAAAGACTACGCTGGGGAAGAGGTATCGGGTGTCTTTTACACCGAAGAGTTGCAAAAGGTGCCCTACGATCCGAACAGGGTGTACAGGGTTGAAAAGGTTCTGAAAAGGAAAGGGAGCGGTGTCCGGAGGCAGGCGTTGGTCAAATGGCGTGGGTGGCCCGAGAAATTTAACAGTTGGGTCCTGGCCAGCTCATTGCACGTTGTGTGAGGTCAAGCTGTAAGCGCCATGATGGAGAACTCCCCTTTTTATATCACGCTGCCATCCAATGCTTCGAAGGACATGTTCCCAGACAATCAGATTTCGAGTTATACGGTGAAACTTGCAAAACCAGTGGATTTGAAAGGTCCGTGGGAGGGGGCACTAACGGAAATACAGTACCCTAGAACTTGGAATACCTTTACAAAGGCCGATGTTAAATTTCATATAAAGCGCCCTCAGGATACCCTGACCTATCACCTGTCTTTCCCACACGGCTATTACCCCACCGTAGCGGCGGTAGTCGAGGCCATCAACAAAACTATAGGCAGCATCGAGACGTATGCGAATACATATATATATGTTGTACAACATCAACAGAGGCAGGTGGATCCAGACCCTACATGTCCCGATATTAACGGAGGCTTTTATACACTCTACGTTTATAGCGATATTGTAGAGCCGCAGAGGGTCGGGGACAGTTATTCACCTCTGTTGATGTTGTACTGTCCCTAAAACCCGCTGTAATTTACCACTACATTTAAACACAGTACTGAGCTCAGGGGCTTTAAGAAACACTTTTCTTCTAACGTAATCCAACACCAGATATATATTCGCATACGTCTCGATGCTGCCTATAGTTTTGTTGATGGCCTCGACTACCGCCGCTACGGTGGGGTAATAGCCGTGTGGGAAAGACAGGTGATAGGTCAGGGTATCCTGAGGGCGCTTTATATGAAATTTAACATCGGCCTTTGTAAAGGTATTCCAAGTTCTAGGGTACTGTATTTCCGTTAGTGCCACCTCCCACGGACCTTTCAAATCCACTGGTTTTGCAAGTTTCACCGTATAACTCGAAATCTGATTGTCTGGGAACATGTCCTTCGAAGCATTGGATGGCAGCGTGATATAAAAAGGGGAGTTCTCCATCATGGCGCTTACAGCTTGACCTCACACAACGTGCAATGAGCTGGCCAGGACCCAACTGTTAAATTTCTCGGGCCACCCACGCCATTTGACCAACGCCTGTCTCCGGACACCGCTCCCTTTCCTTTTCAGAACCTTTTCAACCCTGTACACCCTGTTCGGATCGTAGGGCACCTTTTGCAACTCTTCGGTGTAAAAGACACCCGATACCTCTTCCCCAGCGTAGTCTTTTAACCTGTAAATATATATCCCTTCTTTAAGCTGCACACTTTCCACTATGAATATCTCATCGCTGAATGTTTGCTGGTAGCCTTTGGTGAAGACCCCCTTCAACTTTGAAACCCTGACATGATCCCCTTCTTTTAAATTCGGTTTCTTGACCTTCGGCGTGAGACGCCCGCCGTACACCGTTCTCCACACCGTTAACGAATTATCCCTTGTTACCTTAACAGGGGCCATTTTGATTGTCCTGTGGTAGGTGGCGTTATAAACATCTATAAAAGCCTTTAGAACATCCATGTATCTGTAGGTGTTGTTGGCGGTGAAATATCGCCACATCTTCTACTTTAAAGTACGGTTAAAACGCTCTACAACAGCAGCCTTTACCTCTGTGTGCGTTACAAAATGTTGAACAGCGTGCAGGTCTAATAATTTTTGGAAATGTTTGTTTAAAAATTCCTTTCCGGCGTCTGTTTGTAGTTTCTGGGGCACACGCCCGCTAGCGAAGATGTCTTTAAAAGCAGCTGTAACGCTGGTACCACTTTTATCATTTAATGCCTCTGCATAGGCGTATTTGGACAAGACATCTATGACGGTTAATATATACAGGGCGCCATCGTTATGTTTTGCTAGATCTTGAAGACTGATTATGTCGGCCTGCCACTGATAATCGAGCTGTGCGTTAACAACTGTGGCCCGCCTCTTAAAGCGCCTCCTGGCAGGTTTGTGCAGCGAATAAGCCTCTTCCCCAGCTAACCAAGTCTTCACACTGGCACGTTTTACAGATTCATTTTCAGCTCGAGCCCTTCTAAATAGAGCTTCGGAACCTCCGAAACTTCCAACCCCATGTTTATCGTAATAAAGCTTCCTTAAATCCGCATCCGTCATGTTGTCTCCCACCACCAACACCACGAAATGAAAGACGCTTGTTTTGTGTAAGGTCATTTTATTAAACATGAAAAACATAAAAAATGGTGCTGGGCTACACAACCAACGGGTATTTGACATTTTGTGCTACAGAGTTTATAGATGTCATAACGCTGGACCGCTGTGGTCTTTTTACAAAACGTATACATAGTACAACCCCCACTACACATGTTACTCAGAGTATGGCCTTTCACAAACGCTAAGCGTCACAAACTTTGATATTTTTATGGCTATACTCTCAATAGCTCTAGACAGGACTTCCCGCTCCCCACGCCTATAACTCTGAACACTCAGGATACTGACAAAATTCAACAGTTCATACAGTTCTAACCAGGACCATTCCGAACCTTTATTTGTGACATAATCTTCAGTCATGTTCACCAACGCCTCGTGTATCCCCGTCTCAGGTGAAAGTCTTAACTCTCGAATGTGGTCTTTGTCCGAGGTCCGGCATTCAACAGATGCGTTTAGCCGCCCATTGATACACCACTTGGCGATACACAAATGACTGCTACATTGCAACAAGGCTGAAGGTTCCGAAATGTTCAGATACCGCAGAGTCATAGGATGTATTTCAGCTATTCTTTCTTTAACCAGCACAAAAATCAATCTCCCGATACAGATGTAGCCCGGTTGTAACTCATAGGCATCTTGCATCTCGATACCCGGATTCCCCGCCTAAAAGTGAGTAAGTATGGAGCGTTAAGTAACACATTCATGGTCTACTTTTTTTTTTTTTAATTAATTAATTTATTTTATTTTTTCTAAAACAGCTTTCGTGGGGCTAGAGACTTCATTCTTCTGTTTTTATGATAAATGTCACACATTCGTCTTTTTATAACCCGTTCTAACATACTTATGTCAAAGTGGGGACACATACCATGCATGCGGTCGAGTTTTGAGCAGGGCTCAGCAGCGTATCGGATCTCATTGACAGCCGCAGCCAAGACCTTAATCATATCACTGTGGACACCTTTCTTCACAGCCGACAGCCCATACACAACCCTTAACAACCTATATACCCGGTGAGGGTCTATCCGACTACAAATGTGGCGAATTATTCTTGGTGTGTATGCATCGTATAAACATTCATGAGCATCCTGTTGAGGCGCATTAATTTTATGCCCGTAACAAAGATCATAATAATCCCGTTTAACACAGGCGTTCACAGCGGCCGCTGCAAAACCTTTAACTGGCCATATGGTGGCCCAGGGTACGCCCGGAGCTTCCTTTTCAAAATCGCGGCTAGTGTAGGTGCAGACACATTTCTTACGAGGCTCTTTGTTCTGGCTTGTAACACTTCCAGACTGTCTGGAACAGCATAAGCAGTAAAAATTTACGGCGTTAACCTTTGGAGTTGACCCTTCTAGAGGCTCACTTTCTTCAGCTACGTTCTAGGGTTCAAACAGAAAGCACAAGACACATTATTAGTTAAATGTATGACATTAGAGTATACAGACATAAAAAAAAAAAATAACAAAACTGTCATTACCAACCTCCATATTCGCATCACACTCAGAGGCTCCTCTGAAATCCTGGGAGTCGCAGAGGTCCATTGGGGCAGAAACAGTGCCGGAGCTTACACCTGACGGCTGTACAATAACGGCCTCTGACTCGGTGGCCTCCTGGTCGCCCATGTCTTCATAGATGGGCGAATTCGGTGGTGCTACACATTCTTCAACATCTTCAATGTCTATGAAGTTAGATGCAACACTTAATTCATCTTTCGAGGCATTGCTGTCGCTGTCGGGCCCCTTAATAGGGGATATCTGGGTCGACACAGCCTTGAGGTTGAGCTTTTCAAGCCGGTAGCAAAGTTCCTCTTCAAAACCGGTAACATCGGTATCTTGGGTGGCAGGGACATCCTGTTGTGCATTCTCATCCATCGTAAGAGGGGCGAGGGTCCGGTAATATCTACCAATAGTGTTCAGGGCCCCTGAGGAGGCTGCTTTTCTTGCGATCGGATTGTATCTCTTCATGGCACCTTGCCAAACTGTTTCAACCCTGGTTCACGGTTTGACAGCCGGTTCTAACCAGCTCCTTATATGCAACATTTCAAAAAAAAGGGGGGCTAACACGTGACACCATGAGGGCCCCTAACTGGCACTTGGGCATGAATGTCTGACATGTCCAGACCTGTCCCTCTCAGGCTCTGAAACCACTTGCACAACACTAAGTCATACTTTTTTACACAGCTCATAGGCCATCACCTAGGGGCTAGGACCCAGGCACAAGGCTAACACGTGACACCACGTGTTCACAAACCACGTGACACCCCCATGCACGTCACTTCCAGGGAGGGCTTTCTGGGACACCGGAAGTCCCAGCCACCGGATATTACGTCATTTCCGGGGCGGGATAACTGTCACTTTTAATATGGTGATTAAAGGTATCCCTTCCTACTACTGATCAGTAATGAAAACGTCTTAGCCGTAGACTAAGAGTACATATTTTCTTATGGGCCACCTGTTGCGTGAAAAGGCTTGTTCTGTTGTATACATACTTTGTAGAACCAATGGTTCTCTATTCTTTGCTTGTTTTTATTTGTTTATGATGATGACGGAAACATTAATAAAATGATGCAAATAGCTGACTAGAAACCAGGCAAAAGTATTAGTACAATGTCAATGACTGCCAAAGTGCTTCTGGGAAACACAACTCACAACGGGATCTCATCTGCAGATCACTTAAAATGGCACCAGGGATGCACAATTTATAAATGCAATGAGTTAATCCTGGTTACAAAATTCATAGGATTCATTAATGTAACATATAATCCGTTCTCAATCTTATTATGTCATTCAAATGCTACTATTATGGCATTCAAATGCTACAAATGGTTTCTTATATACCCTATTGTTATGTACTATAACTTAATTCCTTCTCCGTTGAGCAATGATCAATTTTTATGCGGATAAAAGTCTTTATTAAAAAGTAAAAATAGCTTGCTATGGTCCAGAAATAGACAGAATTCAGAAAAGTGCTGACTTAGTGCTAAGGTGACTCTACCATTGCACAGATAAACATAGGCAGGGGGACTGATAACAGGTTAATTAATATTCAAGGTTGACTGTTAGCTTGGCAAAGATTGTTTATCTTTTAGAATTAGTGTAGTCCCTCATTTTAATTTAGACAATCTGGTTTTAAAGTAGATTGGGGTACAATCAGCTGTGAACCCCATCTGCCCAATCTTCCCATCTCTTAGAGTTTTATTCAGACAATACATGCTTGTGAATTTCAGTGCTTTGTAGTGAGAATTATGCAGTTGTTTAAAGTGGCTACCACTGGATATTTTCCCGTACTCTTTTGAGGGTCCACTCTACATTGTCTTAGTTGTCTAATTGCACTGTTTATATTCAGAACATCACACAGATAGAATTATATGTGTGTGTGTGTGTATATATGTATGTATATATATATATATATATATATATATATATACACATATATTGTATGCATATATGTATATATGTGTGTGTGTGTATATATAGTTCGACATGGGGTCACTAGTTGGCAGTGGTTAGCACAATGTTCATGTAGAGACCCTCACTCTAGTCAAGTTAGGGAGTCACAAAGCTAAGATAACCCCTGTTCACCTCTTTGTAGCTTGGCTCAAACAAATGTACTCCACACCAGTTTAAAAAAATAGCCAGTATGTATCTGTGTTAAAAAAGACCAAAACAACAAAACTCTAACATACACAAGCAAAGACACAAACTTCCAAAGAGTAAATGTAGTACAGCACTTAGGAACACAATAGCTCAAACAGCGGCTTTCAAAATGGCTTGACGGAGTCTCTGCCAACAGCCTGACGCCACCGGGGAGGCAGCGGGGTCAGCCACGGAGTGGTTTGGACCCCAGTTTCAGTACCTTGGAAAACAATGAGGAAACGAAGATGTTGCACAGAGTTGGGGAGGTGAGGTGTTGCTGAAACCAGTGCGGCGTCTGCTCATTACTGCAGCTGGGAAGGTGAGGTGTTGGTTCCTTCCTGCTAGACAGGGGAGGGGAGGTGAGGTGTCGGTTCCATATGGTTGCAGAGGAGATGATGCAGCGTTAATGGGGATGTGTCAGTTCCTTATGACAAGGCAGAGTCGATGAATCCAGCGGGTCAAGATACCAGGCATCGATCTTGTGGTGTTAGGATCACACCACAGGGCCACAGGTGTTGCAGTGGAGTAGGGTGCCACGGATGTTGGTGACACGGCACTCTGGACTCATGGTGTGGGAGGGGTTTCGGAGGCTCTGTGGCAGTGTTGGGTCTGCGTTGTAGGTCAGTGTCCTTGCACTTAGCAGGGACCATGGCTCTGGTGTAGGCAGCAGCATGGGGTCAGAGAGCAGTGCCAGTTCCGAAATCGCACTGGAAGTCGATGCACTAGTTTCTTCCTTGTTGCATTAGAACTCACTCCCAAGGGCCCCGGAACTGGATTTGGCACTACTTTGCAAGTCAGGTCTCTCAGCAAGAGAACCAAGGCACTGGCAGGTGAAGTCTTTGATGCCCCTGAGACTTCGTAACTGGAGACAAGCTCAGTCCATGCCCTTCGAGAACCTTTGAAAGCAGGATGTAGGAAGCAAAGTCCAGTCCTTTCACTCTCAGGACAGAAGCAGCAAGCAGCAGGCCAGCAGAACGAAGCAACAGGCACAGTGGCAGTCCCTCCTACAGCACCCAGCTCTTCTTCCTGGCTGAATTTTCCCAATTCAGAAGGATTTTAACTATGTGATGTCAGACGTCCCGTACTTATACCCATTTCTATGGTTGGAGTAGGCAAACTTCAAAGACAAGTCTATGTAGTGCACAGGACCCTGCCTTTCTCTGCCCTGGCCCCAGATACACTCCAGGGGGTTGGAAACTGCTTTGTGTGAGGACATGCATAGCCCTATTCAGGTGCAGATGTCAGCTCCTTCCACCACTCTAGCTCAAGAAGACACATCAGTCTGGTGTTGGACCATCAGGATATGCAGTGTATACCTCAGCTCCCTTTGTGTGACTGCCTAGAGTAAATGCACAAACAGCCCAAGGTTCATTCTGACCCAAATGTGTATTCAGCAGACAGGCAGAGGCACAGATTGATTAAACAAGAAAATGCCCACCTTTTTAAACTGGCATTTTCAAACTTGCAGTTAAAAAGAAAACAACTTCACCAAAAGACGTATTTTTCAATTGTGGTTTCAGAGACTCTAAACTCTATACCTCCATTTCCTCCCAATGGAACATTACATTTAAAAGATATTTCAAGGCAATTCCCATGTTACCGTATGGGGGTGACAGGCCATTGAATAGTGAAAGCCGGGTTGTAGCAGTATTTCACTATCAGGACATGTAAAGCACACCAGTACATGTCATAACCTTTAAATACACTACACCCTGCCCATGGTGCTGCCTTGAGCCTACTTTAGGGGTGACTTGCACGTAAAAAAGGGGTAAGTTTGGGCCTGTGAAATGGCAGTTTAAAACTGCACACACAGACACTAGAGTGGCTGGTTTGAGACATTTTACAGGGCTACTGAAATGATATCTGTATTTAATCACTGCTCCATCTTGACCACTGACTCCACTTTGCACTTAGCCTAGCTGCACACTGTCACATTGGTGACCACCAGCTCCATTTTGATTACTGACTCCATTTTCCCGTAGCTTTAAACACCATGCAGGTATTTTTCTGTGTACATGTTATGCAGTGTGTTTTTCGCTCATGTTTTCACTCAGCGTGTTCTTTCTCATCACTGGCTAGGACATAATATGGGGGATTCAGAGAAATAAGGATGTACTAGGATGATGTTTATGGTATGGGACGGAACTGTTTAGTTTTGGAGAAGCGCATTGGAATATTGGCCAGTCCCAAGGCGTTTCCTCCAAAACTGACCTGATGTAGCCAGCATTTTGAACAACAATTCACATGATGGGAGGGGTTTTCTAGAATTCTCCACTCTGGCTTGTTTTAGGTATATAAGAGACTGAAACCAGATTGACCTTGAACTGATTGAACTCGAGCAGAACCAGGACGCTGGTGTCTGTTATTCCCTTAAGGGTAGCTCTCTTCACGGTCAACTGGGTTCACAGCCTGTTGTTGCTGGCATAGAGATGAAGCAAATTCAAGTTTGCCCCATGGTGATGAATTTTTAACTTACTTTCAGCTTTGCTTTGTGAATGAATATATACATATGGATTGAAGTAGAATATTCTTAGCACATGTTTTCATTTTTGAATGTGCACTTTTGGTTGTACACTTTCAACCTCCTTCTTCTGCGGACCTTGCAGAGTGTTTTTTTTAAATGCAATTATCAGACTAAGAGTGTTGTATTTCATAAATTCCTTTCAGTGTTTGAGTATTTCCTCTTGGTCTATAGTGAAGCAAAACAGTACTCATGTGGGTGTCATCAGTGGTGCAGGCCCACTATTAGCATTTGATGTATAGGCTCTGGGCACACATAGTGCTCTTCACTAGGTACTTACTAGGAAATCAAATATGCCAATCATGGATAAACCAATCACCAATACAATTTAGACAGGGAGCACTTGCACCTTAGCACTGGTCAGCAGTGGTAAAGTGCTCAGAGTCATAAAGCCAGCAAAAACGAAATTCAGCCGTTTGATGAATCTTCACTAAATATTTTTAGACAATATGACACCCACTTCAGCATCTGTCTGGAAAGTTTCAGGGTGGTCCATCAAGCCGGAGCTGAGAAAAAGGGGCGGGGGTCCCAAAATTTATTTTTCCATGCACTTTTCCGTAGGGATGTTGAACAGCAATAGCGCCCGAACCACTTGACGGGATTACACCACATTTGGCAGAAAGGTAGCTCTTGGTCCAGAAAGCGACCTTTCTGTTAGTTGCTGTGAGTCCGTTCTGTAGTTTTTGAGAAATTAAAGAAAATCCAAATTTGTATATATAGAGATGTGTAGGCTTGGTGAACTTTCCCGATCTCGTGCTGGGATCTGATTGGCTGCCAACTCTTCAACAAGGAAGTGTTGGCAGCCATGTGGGTCTCAGCGGTGATTAAAAAAAAAGAAAAAAAAAGAAAAGGGGCCAAGGTAGGGACTCCCTGACCCCTTATCTCTGGTGTTGGAGTCCCTGAGGGACCACGCCAGCAGCAAAAAGACATTTAAAAAAAAAAAAATCAGCAGGAGGACGCGGTGGATCCGCAGATCTGCCCCAAATTTTTTAAAAAAACTAAAAAAGTGTTTGTTTCAGTGAATCTCCTGGGTGGGGGAGGTCTCACCCCCACCACCTTCCACCGTAGACCGCCACCTCCCCGGGGTTTTAAATAAATCGATGTGGCACTGTGCCCGGCCCACCCCCCGCAGACCCAGGGACCACCACCTCCCTGGGGCTTTAAATAAATCAATTGCGGTGCGCCCTGCCCTGGGTACTGCCACCTCCTCAGCTCTAACATCTCATTAAATGCAGGGGTGCCACTTGGCACCAAGGACCGCCACCTCCCCAGGGAAATTATAAAGGGAAGTGCTGGGGGAACGGTGCAGCTCCTCCACCGCTCCGGAGACCACCTCCTCCCTGGGGTGTTTAACTAAATCAAGGCAGGGACGCAACACAGACACCCAGCCCCCTCCCCAGGACTGGCTTTAAATAAAATAGAGGGTGTAGGAGGCTGGCCTGGTTTGTAGTGGGTACCAAGGGGTACTTACACTCTGCACCAGGTCCAGGTATCCCTTATTAGTGTAGAAGAGGTGTCTAGCAGCTTTGGCTGATAGAAAAGGGTAGCTTAGCAGAGCAGATTAGGCTGGACTAGGAGACGTGTAAAGCTCCCACTATACCACTGGTGTCATATGCACAATATCATAAGAAAACACAATACACAGATATACTAAAAATAAAGGTACTTTATTTTTATGACAATATGCCAAAAGTATCTCAGTGAGTACCCTCAGTATGAGGATAGCAAACATACACAAGATATATGTACACAATAACAAAAATATGCAGTAATAGCAATAAAAAGCAATGCAAGCAATGTACAGTCACAATAGATTGCAATGAGAGCACATAGGTATAGGGGCAACACAAACCATATATTCTAGAAGTGGAATGCGAACCACGAATGGACCCCAAACCTATGTGAGCTTGTAGAGGGTCGCTGGGACTGTAAGAAAACAGTGAGGGTTAGAAAAATAGCCCACCCCAAGACCCTGAAAAGTGGGTGCAAAGTGCACCTAAGTTCCCCAGAGAGCACAGAAGTCGTGATACGGGAATTCTGCAAGGAAGACCAACACCAGCAAATGCAACAACAATGGATTTCCGGACGAGAGTACCTGTGGAACAAGGAGACCAAGTCCAAAAGTCACGATCAAGTTGGGAGTGGGCAGATGCCCAGGAATTGCCAGCTGTGGGTGCAAAGAAGCTGCCACCGGATGGTAGAAGCTGTGGATTCTGCAAGAACGAAGAGGACTAGGAACTTCCCCTTTGGAGGATGGATGTCCCATGTTGTGAAGAAGCGTGCAGAGGTGTTTCCGTGCAGAAAGACCGCAAACAAGCCTTGCTAGCTGCAAGGGTCGCGGTTAGGGTTTTTGGATGCTGCTGTGGCCCAGGAGGGACCAGGATGTCGCCAATTGCGTGAGGAGACAGAGGGGGCGTCCTACAAGACAAAGAGCCCACTCAGAAGCAAGCAGCCCCTGCAGAAGTGCCGGAACAGGCACTACGAAGAAGAGTGAACCAGAGCTCACCCGAAGTCACAAAAGAAGGTCCCACGACGCCGGAGGACAACTCAGGAGGTCGTGCACTGCAGGTTAGAGTGTCGGGGACACAGGCCTGGCTGTGCACAAAGGAAATCCTGGAAGAGTGCACAGGAGCCGGAGCAGCTGCAAATCACGCGGTACCCAGCAATGCAGTCTAGCGTGGGGAGGCAAGGACTTACCTCCACCAAACTTGGACTGAAGAGTCACTGGACTGTGGGAGTCACTTGGACAGAGTTGCTGAGTTCCAGGGACCATGCTTGTCGTGCTGAGAGGGGACCCAGAGGACCGGTGATGCAGTCTTTTGGTGCCTGCGGTTGCAGGGGGACGATTACGTTGACCCACGGGAAATTTCTTTGGAGCTTCTAGTGCAGAGAGGAGGCAGACTACCCCCACAGCATGCACCACCAGGAAAACAGTCGAGAAGGCGGCCGGATCAGCGTTACAAGGTCGCAGTAGTCGTCTTTGCTACTTTGTTGCAGTTTTGCAGGCGTCCAGAGCAGTCAGCGGTCGATTCCTTGGCAGAAGGTGAAGAGAGAGATGCAGAGGCACTCTGATGAGCTCTTGCATTCGTTATCTAAAGAATTCCCCAAAGCAGAGACCCTAAATAGCCAGAAAAGGAGGTTTGGCTACTTAGGAAGGAGGATAGGCTAGCAGCACAGGTAAGAGCCTATCAGAAGGAGTCTCTGACGTCACCTGCTGGCCCTGGCCACTCAGAGCAGTCCAGTGTGCCAGCAGCACCTCTGTTTCCAAGATGGCAGAGGTCTGGAGCACACTGGAGGAGCTCTGGGCACCTCCCAGGGAAGGTGCAGGTCAGGGGAGTGGTCACTCCACTTTCCTTTGTCCAGTTTCGCACCAGAGCAGGGCTGGGGGATCCCTGAACCGGTGTAGACTGGCTTATGCAGAGATGGGCACCATCTGTGCCCATCAAAGCATTTCCAGAGGCTGGGGGAGGCTACTCCTCCCCAGCCCTGACACCTTTTTCCAAAGGGAGAGGGTGTAACACCCTCTCTCTGAGGAAGTCCTTTGTTCTGCCTTCCTGGGCCAAGCCTGGCTGGACCCCAGGAGGGCAGAAACCTGTCTGAGGGGTTGGCAGCAGCAGCAGCTGCTGTGAAACCCTGGGAAAGGTAGTTTGGCAGTACCCGGGTCTGAGCTAGAGACTCAGGGGATCATGGAATTGTCACCCCCAATGCCAGAATGGCATTGGGGGTGACAATTCCATGATCTTAGACATGTTACATGGCCATGTTCGGAGTTTCCATTGTGACGCTATACATATGTAGTGACATATGTATAGTGCACGCATGTAATGGTGTCCCCGCACTCACAAAGTCCGGGGAATTTGCCCTGAACAATGTGGGGGCACCTTGGCTAGTGCCAGGGTGCCCACACACTAAGTAACTTAGCACCCAACCTTTACCAGGTAAAGGTTAGACATATAGGTGACTTATA
The DNA here is from genome assembly GCF_031143425.1 of Pleurodeles waltl. Lineage (NCBI taxonomy): Eukaryota > Metazoa > Chordata > Amphibia > Caudata > Salamandridae > Pleurodeles > Pleurodeles waltl. Next base: position 704,305,737 of record NC_090448.1, read on the forward strand.
AGTTACTTAAGTGCAGTGATAAATGGCTGTGAAATAACGTGGACGTTATTTCACTCAGGCTGCAATGGCAGGCCTGTGTAAGAATTGTCAGAGCTCCCTATGGGTGGCAAAAGAAATGCTGCAGCCCATAGGGATCTCCTGGAACCCCAATACCCTGGGTACCTCAGTACCATATACTAGGGAATTATAAGGGTGTTCCAGTATGCCAATGTAAATTGGTGAAATTGGTCACTAGCCTGTTAGTGACAATTTGGAAAGAAATGAGAGAGCATAACCACTGAGGTTCTGGTTACCAGAGCCTCAGTGAGACAGTTAGTCATCACACAGGTAACACATACAGGGCACACTTATGAGCACTGGGGCCCTGGCTGGCAGGGTCCCAGTGACACATACAACTAAAACAACATATATACAGTGAAATATGGGGGTAATATGCCAGGCAAGATGGTACTTTCCTACACAACCTCCCCCCCCAAACGAAGGACAATAAGACTAGCCATGCCCTGATGAGTCTTCATTGTCTAAGTGGAGATATCTGGAGAGTCCATCTGCATTGGAGTGGGTACTCCCAGGTCTATGTTCCACTGTATAGTCCATTCCCTGTAGGGATATGGACCACCTCAACAATTTAGGGTTTTCACCTTTCATTTGTTTTAGCCAAAGTAGAGGTTTGTGGTCTGTCTGAACAATGAAGTGAGTCAGAATTAAGTTGTGATAAGACTGCCCCTACCCCTAATTCAGATGCATCAGTTTGGACAATGAATTTTTTGGAGTAACAGGGGCTTTTCAGGACAGGTGCAGAGCACATGGCCTGCTTCAGCTCCTCAAAAGCTTTCTGACAGTTAGCTGTCCACAATACCTTTTTAGGCATTTTCTTTGAAGTGAGGTCATTAAGAGGGGCTGCAATGGAGCCATAGTTATTTATTAACCTCCTGTAGTACCCAGTGAGGCCTAGGAAGGCTCTCACTTGAGTCTGAATTGTAGGGGGAACCCAATCTATGATAGTTTGGATTTTCCCCTGAAGTGGTGCAATCTGTTCTCCACCTACCAGGTGTCCCAGATAAACCACTTTCCCCTGCCCTATCTGGCACTTTGAAGCCTTGATAGTGAGGCCTGCCTTTTGCAGGGCCTCCAAAACTTTCCATAGGTGGACCAGGTGATCATCCCAGGTGGAGCTAAAGACAGCTATTTCATCTAGATATGCTGCACTAAAACCCTCCAACCCTTGCAGGACTGTATTCACCAACCTCTGAAAAGTGGCAGGTGCATTTTTCAAACCAAAGGGCATTACTGTGAATTGGTAGTGCCCTCCAATGGTGGAAAATGCAGTTTTTTCTTTAGCATCCTCTGATAACTTGATCTGCCAATACCCTGCAGTCATATCAAAGGTGCTTAGATACTTGGCAGATGCCAGTGTATCTATTAGCTCATCTGCCCTGGGTATAGGGTGAGCATCAGTTTTAGTTACCTGGTTGAGACCTTTGTAGTCAACACAAAATCTAATTTCCCTTTTCCCATCTTTGGAATGAGGCTTTGGTACAAATACCACAGGAGAGGCCCATGGACTTTCAGAGTGCTCAACCACTCCCAGTTCAAGCATTTTCTGAACCTCTTGTTTTATGCAGTCTCTGACATGGTCAGGCTGCCTATAGATCTTACTTTTGACAGGCAAGCTGTCTCCAGTATCTATAGTGTGCTCACACCAAGAAGTGGTGCCTGGCACAGTAGAAAAGAGTTCAGAAAACTGACCCAGGAGATTTATGCAGTGGTCTTTCTGCTCAGCAGTAAGACAATCTGCAAGAACTACACCTTCCACTAGAGCATCTTGTTCTGTGGAAGAGAAGAGATCAGGGAGAGGGTCACTCTCTTCTTCCTGTCCTTCATCTGTTGCCATGAGCAGGGTGAGATCAGCCCTGTCATAGTAGGGTTTTAGGCGATTGACATGGAGCACCCTAAGGGGACTCCTGGCAGTGCCCAAGTCAACCAAGTAGGTGACTTCTCCCTTTTTCTCAACAATAATGTCTTGGGTTGCTCTTGGGGCCACAGGCTCCAAGACCCACACTTTCTGCCCTGGTTGGTACTGAATCAGAACAGCCTTCTGGTCATGCCATTGCTTTTGGAGCTCTAGGCTGGCCTGAAGGTTTTTACTGGCCTTTTTCATGTACTCAGCCATCCTAGATCTTAGGCCAAGTACATAGTCCACTATGTCTTGCTTAGGAGCTTTTAAAGGTTGTTTCCAACCCTCCTTTACAAGTGTTAGAGGACCTCTTACAGGGTGTCCAAATAGGAGTTCAAAGGGGCTGAAGCCCACTCCTTTTTGGGGTACCTCCCTGTAAGTAAAAAGGAGGCAAGGTAACAGGACATCCCATCTCCTCGGGAGTTTTTCAGGGAGTCCCATTATCATTCCTTTGAGAGTTTTATTAAACCTCTCAACCAGTCCATTTGTTTGTGGATGATAGGGTGTGGTGAACTTGTATGTCACACCAGATTCCTTCCACGTGGCCTTTAAGTAAGCAGACATGAAATTGCTTCCCCTGTCTGATACCACCTCTTTTGGGAAGCCCACCCTGGAAAAGATTCCCAGGAGGGCCTTTGCCACTGCAGGAGCTGTAGTGGTCCTTAGAGGAATAGCTTCAGGATATCTGGTGGCATGGCCCACTACCACCAAGATAAACCTATTGCCTGAAGCAGTAGGAGGGTCAAGGGGGACAACTATGTCAACCCCTACCCTTTCAAAGGGAACCCCAACCACAGGCAGTGGAATAAGGGGTGCCTTTGGGGTGCCACCTGTTTTGCCACTGGCTTGACAGGTGACACAGGACTTACAAAATTCCTTTGTGTCCTCTGACATTCTTGGCCAATGAAACAAGGGAACAAACCTGTCCCAAGTTTTCATTTGTCCCAAATGTCCAGCCAAGGGAATGTCGTGGGCTAGAGTTAGGAGGAACTCTCTGTATTGCAAGGGAATGACCAATATCCTGGCTGCTCCAGGTTTAGGGTCCCTGGCCTCAGTATACAAGAGGTTGTCCTCCCAGTAAACTCTGTGATTGTCACTGACATCCCCATTTTGCTGTTTGACAGCTTGCTGTCTTAGACCCTCTAGTGTGGGACAGGTCTGCTGTGCCACACTCAGCTCCTCCCTGGTAGGCCCCCCTTCACCCAAAAGCTCAACAGTGTCTGCTTCCAGCTCCTCTGGAGTGGGTTCTGCACAGGGTGGAAATTCTTCTTCCTCAGAAGTTGAATCCACTGTAGAGGGAGGGATAGTAGGTAGTGTTTTACCTTTACTAACCCTAGCTTTAGGGAGCACTTGGTCCATTGTTCCAGGATCCAAGTCACCCTTTCCTTTTTGCTTTTTGGCCTGAGCCCTTGTCAAAGCAAAAATATGCCCAGGAATGCCCAGCATTGCTGCATGAGCCTCCAACGCCACTTCTGCCCAAGCTGATGTCTCTAAATCGTTCCCTAGTAGACAGTCTACAGGTAAATCTGAGGCAACCACAACTTTCTTTGGACCAGTAACTCCCCCCCAGTTGAGATTCACAACAGCCATGGGGTGGATAAGAGTGTTGTTATGAGCATCAGTCACTTGGTACTGGTGACCAAGTAGGTGTTGTTCAGGGTGGACCAGTTTCTCTATTACCATGGTAACACTGGCACCTGTGTCCCTGTAGGCCTGAACCTCAACACCATTTATGAGGGGAAGTTGCTTGTACTTATCCATATTAAGGGGACAAGCAACCAAGGTGGTCAAATCAATGGCACCTTCAGAGACTAACACAGCCTCTGTTGTCTCCCTAACAAGACCAACCCCAACTAAATTACCAAAAGTGAGCCCAGCTACTCCCTTGGATTGGCTATTAGAAGGTTTGCTCCCACCACCACTGCTATTACTAGGGGCACTAGGTGTAGCAGTAGGGGTTGTGGTAGTGGGAGGCTTGGTGCTTTTCTTTGGACAACTGGGATCAGTTGTCCAATGGCCTTTTACTTTACATAAATAGCACCATGGTTTCTTTACTTGATTTGAAGAGGATTTGGGCCCACCACCCCCACCGGAGTGTTTTTGTGGGCCTGATGAAGACTAATTTTTAGATTTGTCCGCACCCTTGTCTGAAGACTTACCATCCTCCTTCTTGCCATCCTTGTCACCCCCTGTATGAACTTTTCTGTTCACCCTTTGTTCTGACCCATTTGTCTGCCTTCTTTCCCAATTCTTGGGGAGAGGTCAGATCTGAGTCCACTAGATACTGGTGCAACAAATCAGACACACAATTATTAAGAATATGCTCTCTCAGGATTAAGTTATACAGGCTTTCTTAGTCAGAAACTTTACTGCCATGTAACCACCCCTCCAAGGCCTTCACTGAATGGTCAACAAAGTCTACCCAGTCTTGTGAAGACTCCTTTTTGGTTTCTCTGAACTTGATCTTGTACTGTTCAGTGGTTAAGCCATAACCATCTAGGAGTGCATTCTTAAGAACTGTAAACTTATTGGCATTACTTTCCTTAACAGTAAGGAGCCTATCCCTACCCTTTCCACTGAAAGATAGCCATAGGATAGCAGCCCACTGCCTTTGAGGGACCCCCTGTACAACAAAGGCCCTCTCAAGTGCAGCAAACCACTTGTTAATGTCATTCCCCTCCTTATAAGGGGGAACTATCTTGTGCAGATTCCTAGAATCATGCTCTTTTACAGGATTACTATCTGTAATACTGCTGCTGCCACCATGGGGTCCAAACCCCAACCTCTGTCTTTCTTTTTCCAAGTCAAATGCTTCCTTGTCTAGATCCAGCTGTTGCTTTTTCAGCTTCAGCCTGGACTCTTCCACTCTCAATATGTTGAGTTCCCTTTCTAAAACTCTGTCTTCAGGGTGGGTGGGTTGGGCATGCCTTGACACAGAAGAATGGTGTGAATGAACAGAGGGAGAGCTGTCCCTAACAGGTGGCACTCTAATAACCTGGCCTAAAGGAGTAATCTCCCTACTGTGATGTGAACTCAAAACAGTACCAGCCCTGCTATGGTCAGTCAACAAACGATCAAGAATTGCAAGGGAAGTGTCCCACTACTGGTTGGAGACCCCAAAACTGTGGTACTGTCAGGGATTTTCTCAGGGCAGTAATAGGGTGGGTGTGTACTAGTTTGTCCCTCAAAGTCTGGTCTCTTTTACACACAAATATTTTTTTGCTCTGTGCTTCAGTCAAAGAGATAAGTCCTAAGGTTCTTCCTGAATTAAAGTAATGATGGTGACTGCCTGAGGTGAAGAGGCAAGGTGTTCCAACTCTTTGCCGCAAGGTAGGCGAAGGATCTTCCTCCAGCCGAGGACTTCCGTGTGTGGGGTACAGTGGCCTAGTGCCTGTTGAGTGGAGCAGAGAGGTCTGGCTGGGGGAGTAGAAGGTGATACAGTGGTTGAGAAAGGTGGGTCTTAGGCCGTAGAGAGCTTTGTATGTGTTGACGAGGATTTTAAAGTTGATCCTTTTCTCGATGGGGAGCCAGTGGAGGTCTCTCAGGTGGTTGGTGATGTGTTTGTGACAGAGGACTTTCAGGATGAGTCTGGTTAAGACGTTCTGGATGTGCTGTAGTTTCTTCAGATTCTTCTGGTTGGTGCCAGCTTAGAGGGCAGACGTTGCCGGCTTAGAGGGCGTTGCCATAGTCAAGTCTGCTGGTGACCAGAGCACGGTTACGGTCTTGCAGCAGTAATTTGGGATCCATTTGAAGATCTTTCGGAGACGTCCGAGTGTGAGGAAACAGGAGGATGCAACATAGTTGACCTGGCGGGTCATGGCAAGAGATGAATCCAGGATGAAGCCAAGGTTGTGTGTGTTGTTTGTTGGGGTGGGGAGGTGCTTAGTGTAGTAAGCCACCAGGAGTCATCCCAGGCTGATGTGGAGTGTCCCACGATGAGGATCTCAGTCTTGTCTGAGTTGAGGTTGAGGTAGCTGACCTTCATACAGGCGACAACGGTTTCTATCCCATTGTGGAAGTTCTTCTTGGCAGTTGTAGGGTTTTCGGTCAGTAAAAAGATCAGCTGGATGTCGGCATAGGAGACGATGTTCAGTCCAAGACTTCTCACGATGGATTAGAGCAGGGCCATGCAGATTTTGAAGATTGTGGTGCTCAAGGAGAAGCCCTAGGGTACTCTGCAGCTGATTTCCGTTGGTTCCGACAGGTATGGCGGGAGTCTGACTCTCTGTGATGTGTTGGTCAGGAAGGAGCGTATTCACAGTACGGCCTTGCCAGGGATGTAGGCTGTGTGGAGTCTGGAGAAGAGGGTGTGATGGGAGACTGTGTCGAAGGCAGCAAATAGGTCCAGTAGGATAAAGGCTGCTGTTTGGCCACAGTTGAGGAGCGAGCGGATGTCATCTGTGGCGGTGAGGAGGGCGGTCTCTGTGCTGTGGTTGCTCCTGAAACCTGTTTGGGAGATGTCCGGGATGTTCTTATCCTCTGTGTTTGTGGAGCTGTGCACTGAAGGCCTTTTTGATTACCTTAGGTGGGAACGGCAGCTGAGAGATGGGGTGGTAGTTCTTGAGATCGAGGGGGTTGGCCATGGTTTTTTTTAGGAGCAGGCAGATCTTGGCATGCTTCCAGTCCTCGGAGAAGGTAGCCATCTCTATAGAGCAGTTGAGAGCGTGGCAGAGCTCGGGTGCGATGGAGGTTTTGGCTTGGTTGAAAATGTGGTGGGGACAGGGATCAGTAGGGGCTCTGGAGTGGATGGCACTCATGATGGAGCGGGTCTCGTCCGTGGTGAGGGCTGTCCAGAAGTCCAGGGTCTGTGAAGGTTCAGCAGATCCGGGGTGGAGGGTTGTTGGTGGGTCTTGTGGTCCGAAGCTATCATAGATGTCCTTGATTTTTTGATGGAAGAAAGTGGCTAGTCTGTCACAGAGGTCCTGAGGATGTTTGCAGCTTCCGATTGGGGTTTGGCAAATTCTTTAACCAAGGTGAAGAGCTCTTTGGTATTGTGTGTGGTGGCGCTGTTCGGGTTTGTGCACAGCAAAGAGTATGTCCCCTCTCACTGCACTAGTGGGTTCTGTAATAGCTCCCTTTTAAACTTACTATTGAAAGCCTTTCTTGTTATCTCACCTTCCCCCCCCCCCCCAGGCTTCTGTGTATGTTGTTTAATGTGCTGTTTTGTTTACACATTGGGCCTTGCTTTTACCAAGGCTTCTTTAAAACACTCCTCTCTAGGCCATGTGTTACTTTAACTCATTTGCATAATAACTGAAACTCTGCACACCTTTCAAGAACATGTGCAGCATGTGAGGACCACACCCAGCTCTTCAAACCACACCCAGCTCTGCACACCTTTCAAGAACATGTGCAGCATGTGAGGACCACACCCAGCCCTGTCTATAAAAGGCAGCCCTCGAGCCTCGCCCAGTGCTTGTGCTCGTCTACCTCCCGCTTACCTGAGGACAGATCCCTCGGCGCTGGCACTCCTGCTCTCTACAGACTTTCATTGGCTTCAATGGGCGCAGCTGCTGGCTCTTCCTTCTTCCGGTTTCCGGTTCCTCCTTGCCTCAGCCTCTCTCCTACAAGCAACCTGCAAAAGAGAAAGAAGACAAGGTTAGACTGATCAGTATCTCTTGCCAGCAACAAGTAAGTGCAAAACTTTTATTACCTGAAAGAACTTTGACAACAATTTCTGGATTCGTGTATAGACAATTTGAAACAAGATACCTTCCACAACATTGTGATTCAAACTCTTTGTTACAACAATACTTTGCGGAACTTTGTGAAGCAAACATTTTTTTTATGGAACTTTTAAGAATCGAACCGTGGAAACCATTAACAGCAAGGCAAACAGTAAATCAAGGACTTGCACAAATTACATGCTGTATTTTGACGTAAAAGTACAGTATTTGTTTTATAAAAGATTCTGGAAATATGGGAAAAGTGAGTCTGCTATTGGCAATTTAGGCTTTAGTTATATTAAGATGAATGTTTGATATTGATAATTCTGATAACGGTATTTGTTTAATGTTTTAGAAGCTTTAGAGTAATAGAAAGCACATCCCAGAGCAGTAACACATTCCAAACCTGGAAACTAGAGACCAGGATCCAAGAGGTACTTTTAGAAGAACATTTCTAATAAATAAAGGGATAGTCAGGAACCCAGTTAGGAATAGGATGTACTTATCTTTTCTTTGTTTGTGTTTCATTAGGCACCAGTTTCTACCGAAGTCAGAGAGGGCCGCAGATTTGTGCAGCACTTCAACAGTGGAAACGCAAGAACGCTGTTGTCTCTTTATTTTATTTTATCCACTTCCCCCCTTCCCTTGAGCTTCTGTTCTTAGTGCACTGTTTTAAAAAACTAGTGTGCTGGAACAAGCAGTTTCAGGGTGGGGTCGGATTGTCTTCAACCTCCATCAGAACTGAACAAGGACTCAGGTGAGCTGGGCTTTGACAGAAGCACAAGCCTTAAATAAATAAAAAAAAATCAGTTCTGGTGGACGATGAATATCGGGGAAGAAATAGAGGGCATTGACGTCACGGATATGGCGCAGGCCCTAAATGAGGACTTGGCTCATAATGAATCAGTGTCTGGCATCTTGCAACATATGCAAGAGGAAATAGAGAGATTAAAGATGGAGAATACCTCTTTAAAACAGGATTTAAGCAGGTATAAATTTAGGGTATCTCAGTGGAGCACAGCTTTTACGCCTTTGTTTAAAACCTCCTCAGAGACAGGGGCGCCATCAAAACATACAACTTTGCCTCCCCCAGTTGAGGTCACTGTTAATGTTCCTAATGCTGTGCCCTTAGCAGCACCTGAACGTTTTCATGGAGATAGTAACAAATTCCATGTTTTTATCAATCAATGTCAATTACACTTCGTTTGTAAGCCACAACAGTTCCCTACTGATGCTACGAAAGTGGCATTCGTCTTGTCTTATTTGGGTGGCACAGCAGCCAATTGGTCAATTCCTTTCGTGGAGAGAGATGATCCCATCCTCCATAACTGGAATCAATTTAAACGTACCATGACCAGCCTTTTTGCAAAACACACTTTCATGCAGGCAAGTGATAATGAGCTTTTAAATCTTAAACAAGGTAACAAGGATTTATTGACCTATCTCACTAGTTTTAATCGTTTACTCACCGAGACACACTGGCCAGAAGAAAAGCGTGTCTCCCTTTTCTATAAAGGTTTGAGAGACGAGTTAAAAGACGCGCTGGCTCATATCGTTGATTTGCCAGAAGACTATTCAGACTTTGTAGATTTAGTTGTGAAATTAGAACATAGACTAGGAGAAAGAAAGGGAGATAAATACAAACTGGAATCACGGTTAACTTGTATTAGACACGAGAAGAAAGACCCAGATAATAAACTCCCTGAACCTGAGCCTATGCAAATAGGGACACTCAGAGGTTCACTCACATCAGAGGAAAAAGAAAGAAGGAGAAAACTTCAATTATGTTTATATTGTGGAAGGGCAGGTCACTTTGCCAGAGAATGTCCAGTAAAGCCTAAAAATCCACGAAAGGGTGCTGTTTCCTCCACCTCCTCAACTGAATCGGGAAACGATTAAGCTCGTCAAGGGGAGAGGTTACTTGTTCGAGAAAACATCTTAATCAAACCTCTAATGCTGCAGCCTTCATGATACCGCACATACCTAGACATTTCATAATTCAGGTCGTTTTAATTGTTACTACCCAAGTGAGGCATTCTCTCCCTGTCCTACTGGACTCAGGCGCGACAGGAAATTTTGTGGATAATAAGTTAGCTGAAAACTTAGGACTTCCTATGTGCCTAAAGCCTTGTCCAGAAGCAGTATGTGCAGTGGATGGGTCAGAATTGACCTCTGGATTAATCACAAAACAAACAAGTCCACTTGTTATGGTCTGTCAGAACGGGCACACAGAGGTGATTAGCTTTGATCTGATAGATACTCCTAATTTTGGTTTGATTCTCGGGGTACCCTGGTTAACAACTCATAACCCAAAAATTGATTGGGTGAATAGAAATGTTACTTTGGATTCCTCTTTCTGTAGAACCAATTGCTATCAAGAAGCAGGTACAGAACAGAGCACAGTATTACACTGTGCTAGTGTTATACAAGATGAACCAAGTCTCCCTCCTGAATATTCTGACTTTAAAGACGTCTTTGATCCAGTAAAGGCTAGTGTGCTGCCCCCACATAGGTCTTTTGACTGTCGTATAGATCTTATCCCAGGGGCCCCTTTACCTAATAACAGAGTATATGCTTTGACTGACGAAGAAACCAAATACTTAAGAACCTACCTAGATGACCTACTACAGTCTGGGTTCATCCGTCATTCCACATCTCCAGTGTCATCTCCACTCTTTTTTATCCCGAAGCCGGATAAATCCCTGCGCGCGTGTATCGATTATAGAGGACTAAATAAGGCTACAATAAAGAATAAATATCCTCTTCCTCTAATACCTGTGTTGTTGGATCAGTTAAGACATTCTACTGTATACACTAAACTAGATCTGCGGGGAGCTTACCACCTGGTCCGAGTAAAAGAGGGGGATGAGTGGAAGACAGCTTTCAAGACAAAGTTTGGTTTATTTGAGTACACAGTAATGCCCTTTGGGTTATGTAATGCCCCTGCGGCCTTTCAGTTCTTTATAAATGAGGTCCTACACGAATTCCTGGACGTTTGTGTCATAGTATACATAGACGACATCCTCATTTACTCTAAGAACTCAGAAGAACATACCCAACATGTTCGTGCAGTATTATCAAAGTTAAAAGAAAATCATCTTTTTGCTAAGTTAGAAAAGTGTACTTTTAATGTCAGCAAGGTGGACTTTTTAGGATACTGCCTGTCACCTCAAGGAATAACTATGGATGTAAAGAAAATCAGTGCTATTGCTGATTGGCCAGAACCATCCTCTGTAAAAGATATTCAGAAATTTCTGGGTTTTGCCAATTTTTATAGGAGGTTTATTGCACATTTCGCAGACATTGCGGCCCCAATAACTACCTTGTTGCGGAAAGGGCAACGATTTCTTTGGACTGATGAGGCGGCACACGCCTTTCAACTCCTAAAACAAAAGTTCACTTCAGCCCAAATTCTGAAACATCCTGATCCTGACTTGCCTTTTTTTGTTGAAGCGGATGCTTCACAAGTAGCTTTAGGAGGAGTTCTCTCTCAACGAGATGCAGTAGATGGCCAGTTACATCCTGTAGCCTTCTATTCCAAAAAGTTATTACCAGCTGAACAAAATTACACTGTGGCTGAAAGGGAACTACTAGCTATCAAAGTAGCCTTTTCAGAATGGAGGCACCATTTAATGGGAGCCAAGTACCCAGTTACAATCTTTTCTGACCATAGGAACCTACAGTTTTTTGGATCACTTAAAGCACTAACACCACGTCAGATGCGCTGGTTAAATTTTTTTAGCACATTTGACTTTGTAATAACCTATAGACCAGGTGCACAACAAATTCAATCTGATATGTTATCTAGATACGGACATACTTCAGACATGAAACAAGATAAAATAGGAGAACCCATTATTCCTCCCCAAAAGTTTTTGGCACCAGTACAACAGAAGGATTTCATCACAGATCTATATAATGCACACATGCAAATAGCACCTCAGGATTGGTTAAAAGATTCCCATAACACAATACAACGAGGTTTATTGTATCACGACAACATGCTGTTAGTGCCCACCTCTGAATTACAAACATAGGTGATAATTTGGCATCACGCCTCACCGTTGGCAGGTCATCCTGGTTGGGTAAAAACCCTGGAAAATGTGCAAAAACACTTTTGGTGGGACACTATAAGAAAGGACATTAAGCAATTTGTCACTACCTGTCCAATTTGTGCAAGACATAAATCTTCTCATAAGGCCCCTGACGGTTTGTTAATACCAATGCCAACACCCAAGCAACCTTGGCACACTGAGCGTAGACTTTATTGTAGGTTTACCACCTGTAAAATCTTTCACAACAGTGTTGGTTATAGTGGATTTTTTTTATCTAAAATGGCACATTTTGTACCATTACGGAAATTACCCACGGCGACAGAATTTGCCGATATTTTTATAAGGGAAATTGTGCGTTTACATGGTTTGCCAAGCAAAGTGGTGTCAGACCGAGGGAGCCAGTTCAACTCTAAATTTTGGAAAAAATTATGTAAAAAACTGAAAATAGATGTGGCATTATCCACTGCTTTCCACCCAGAGACAGATGGACAGACTGAACCAAACCTTACTTCAAACGCTACGTTGTTTATTGGCTGATTACTCTAGTGAATGGTTGGAAGCTCTCCCTGTAGCGGAGTTTGTTTATAATAATACTGAGCATTCAGCTCTACTTTGCTCACCATTCTATTTCTTGCAGGGGTATCATCCAAGAGCTATACCCATTTTGTTAGAAGATTCTCTGTTACCTCCAGTAACGGATAGACTAACAAGGTTAGGTGACATACAAGACAAAGCCAGGAAACATTTATTAAAGTACAAGGAAAGCATGAAAAGACAAGCAGACAAACACAGATCTGAGGCCCCAATGTATAAAATCGGTGACAAGGTATGGCTCTCCACAAAGAACCTAAACATAGAGGGATCCCGGAAGCTGCAACCACGTTTCATTGGACCCTTTAGTATAACTGCCATAGTAAACCCGGTAACAGTAAAATTTGATTTACCAAAAGAATATCCAGTACATACTACATTTCATGTGTCCTTGCTTAAGCCGTACAATCCAAAAACCCGACCTGAACCACCACCTCCACCCATACCAATTAAGGGAAATCTAGAATATGAAGTGAAAAGCATAAAAGACTCAAAAAGAATTAGTGGACGTCTGTTTTATTTAGTAGAATGGAAAGGATATGATGAATCTGAAAATTCATGGGAACCAGCATCATATGTACATGCCCCACAGCTGATTAGACGGTTTTATTTAAAAAATCCAGGAAAACCCCGTCCTGTAGGAGGGCCTTTGAGGGGGGCAACTGTTAGGGTTTGTACACAGCAAAGAGCATGTCCCCTCTCACTGCACTAGTGGGTTCTGTAATAGCTCCCTTTTAAACTTACTATTGAAAGCCTTTCTTGTTATCTCACCTTCCCCCCCCCCTAGGCTTCTGTGTATGTTGTTTAATGTGCTGTTTTGTTTACACATTGGGCCTTGCTTTTACCAAGGCTTCTTTAAAACACTCCTCTCTAGGCCATGTGTTACTTTAACTCATTTGCATAATAACTGAAACTCTGCACACCTTTCAAGAACATGTGCAGCATGTGAGGACCACACCCAGCTCTTCAAACCACACCCAGCTCTGCACACCTTTCAAGAACATGTGCAGCATGTGAGGACCACACCCAGCCCTGTCTATAAAAGGCAGCCCTCGAGCCTCGCCCAGTGCTTGTGCTCGTCTACCTCCCGCTTACCTGAGGACAGATCCCTCGGCGCTGGCACTCCTGCTCTCTACAGACTTTCATTGGCTTCAATGGGCGCAACTGCTGGCTCTTCCTTCTTCCGGTTTCCGGTTCCTCCTTGCCTCAGCCTCTCTCCTACAAGCAACCTGCAAAAGAGAAAGAAGACAAGGTTAGACTGATCAGTATCTCTTGCCAGCAACAAGTAAGTGCAAAACTTTTATTACCTGAAAGAACTTTGACAACAATTTCTGGATTCGTGTATAGACAATTTGAAACAAGATACCTTCCACGAACATTGTGATTCAAACTCTTTGTTACAACAATACTTTGCGGAACTTTGTGAAGCAAACATTTTTTTTATGGAACTTTTAAGAATCGAACCGTGGAAACCATTAACAGCAAGGCAAACAGTAAATCAAGGACTTGCACAAATTACATGCTGTATTTTGACGTAAAAGTACAGTATTTGTTTTTTAAAAGATTCTGGAAATATGGGAAAAGTGAGTCTGCTATTGGCAATTTAGGCTTTAGTTATATTAAGATGAATGTTTGATATTGATAATTCTGATAACGGTATTTGTTTAATGTTTTAGAAGCTTTAGAGTAATAGAAAGCACATCCCAGAGCAGTAACACATTCCAAACCTGGAAACTAGAGACCAGGATCCAAGAGGTACTTTTAGAAGAAAATTTCTAATAAATAAAGGGATAGTCAGGAACCCAGTTAGGAATAGGATGTACTTATCTGTTCTTTGTTTATGTTTCATTAGGCACCAGTTTCTACCGAAGTCAGAGAGGGCCGCAGATTTGTGCAGCACTTCAACAGTGGAAACGCAAGAACGCTGTTGTCTCTTTATTTTATTTTATCCACTTCCCCCCTTCCCTTGAGCTTCTGTTCTTAGTGTCAGGGTGGGGTCGGATTGTCTTCAACCTCCATCAGAACTGAACAAGGACTCAGGTGAGCTGGGCTTTGACAGGCGCTGACATGGTCCTGCAGGGCAGCTTTCCTAGTGGATTTGATGAGGTGGTGGTGGGATTTGATGTCAGATTTGAAGGCCCGAGGCCCCCAGGGGCTTACGGTTTCTCCATCTTTTTCTCTAACTGTTTTCAGGTGCGTCTGGAGTCCAGGGAAGAACTAGCTGGCCTTCTTAAAGTCATGTTTATCTGGTTACCTGAGGTCATTCAGAGTGGCGTTAGGATGTTGGCGCATTTGGAGATCCATTGGTGGAAGTGTAGTGCTAAGATGTTTGCGTCTGTGGCGAGGGGAGGTGACGACTTGCTGAGGGTATTCATGAGCTGTAGCTCGGTGATCTGGTTCCATTTGCTATGTAGGGAGCCAGTGGGTGCATAGGTGGAGGGTAGGTGTGGTGATGGAGAAATGAATGCATTGGTGGTTGGTCCAGTGTAATGTGGAGGTGTTGTTGACGGTGATATTGCTAGCTGAGAAAATGAAGTCAAGTCTGTGTCCAGTGAAGTATGTTGGCGAGGTAACCAGTTGCTTGAGGCCGATTGTGGTGAGGTTCTTAAGCAGGAAAGTGATGTTGTGATTGTTGCAGTTGTCAATGTGATAGTTGAGGTCGTCGAGGAGAAAGTAATGCATGGAGGCAAGTGCTTGGGGAGCTTTAATGTTAACGGTTCAGTCGCTGAAGACTGGGTGGAGGCTGAGTGGCCTGTAGATGAGGGTGCAGCAGAAGGTGGACTCAGGGATGATGTAGATCTAGAAATTAAGGTACTCATGAGGGGAGAGTGTTCTTCTGCTTAGGTTGTCAGGCGGAGGGTAGACATGTGTACGATGGCCAGGCCGCCGCATGGCCAAGCGGGACGTTTTTTGCGGATCAGTTTGTAGTTGCTAGGTGGGGCGATGGCCGGTGCTGATGCTGGGTTTGTCCATGTTGCAATGAGAAAGGTGATGTCCGGGCGTGTGGAGTCTAGCAGGTCCCAGAGTTCTACAACGTGTTGGTGTATGGTGAGGGTGCTGTGGCAGTTGAAGCAGGAGAAAGGCCTTTGTTTGTCTCTGGGTGATGTGAGATGGCAGGCTATGGAGCGTCCTGTGTTCAGTGCACGTAAGGTCTTTGCGTTGGAATGATAATTGGTCAGATGACTAGGGTTTGTGGCACTGAGCGTGGTCCAGGCATTGAAGGGAGTAGAGGGGCTTGCCTTTGGTGTGGTGGCCACCAATAGGAAGGGAAGAGAGGTGGGCGTATCCAGCCAGCTGGGAGGTAGGAGGGTGGGAAAGCACTTTGCAAGGAGGGGGTGGGGCTGAAGGTACGGAGCGTAGGAAGAGGTTAAGGCGCAAAAAGGTAAAATTGAGAAAAAAGAGGAAAAAACTGAAAGCAAAAGACACACACTGACAGATGGGTACTAAGCCACCAGTGATGAAGTGCAGGCGGGTGCCTGCTGCAGGAGGTGGGCCTCGAACTGAGAGTCAAGCAGGCTCTCAGTCCAATTTGCAGAAACAGCAGCAACAGGTGGAGCTGCGCAGAAGGAAGCAAGCAGGTGCTGACCAGGAGGTCAGCAGAGTCGTCCACTCAGTGTACCGCGGCTGCCATTAAGAAGGGGAGGGAGGTGGGAGGGGTCCAGTCAGGTGGGAGGGTGAGAAAGCATTTTGCAGGGAGAGGGGCGGGGCTGCAGGGGCAGCAGAGACAGGGATGGAGTGCAGTGAGAGGGAAGGGTGCCAAAAAAGAAAAATGGAGAAAAGGGAGGAAACGAGACAGAAAAAGAGACAAGAAGAAAATATAGATGACAGAAAGCAAAAGACACACACAGACAAATGGCCACTAGGGATGAAGCTCAGGCGGTGGATGTGGGCCTCGAACTGAGAGTCAGGCGGCTCTCAGTCCGATTCGCAGAAGCAGCAGCAGCAGCAACAGGTAGAGCTTAGCAGAGGGAAGCGAGCAGATGCTGACCAGGAGGTCAGAGGAGTCGCCCTCTCACTGCGCAGTGGCCGCCATTAATAAGGGGAGGGAGGCAGAAAGGTCCAGTCACCTGGGAGGCGGATGGGCGGGAAAGCACTTCGCAGGGAGGAGAGTGGAGCTGCTGAGGCAGCCGCCACAGGGACAGAGGGCGGGGAGAGGGAAAGACACAAACAAATCAAATGGAGAAAAAGAGGAAACGAGACAGAAAAAGAGACAGGAAGGAAATATAGATGACACTAGGCCACCAGGGATGAGGCACAGGCGGGTGCCTGCGGTTGGAGGTAGGCCTCAAACTGAGAGTCAAGCAGGCTCTCAGTCTGATTTGCAGCAGCAGCAACAGGTGGAGCTGCGCAGAGAGGAGCGAGCAGACACTGACCAGGAGGTCAGAGGAGTCTCCGACTCAGTGTGCAACGGCCTCCATTAAGAAGGGGAGGGAGGCAGGAGGGTCCTGTCAATTGGGAGGCGGGCGGGTGGGAAAGCGATTCGCAGGGAGGAGGCTGGGGCCGCAGGGGAAGATGAGCAAGTCATTATATATATAGGGCCAGATTTATAATTTATCTGAATAGCAATTACCTAATTGCGATTTTCTGCGAATTGCAATATGGTAATCGCTATTTGAATGTATGAAACTCCAGGAGTTTCATTTAGCAATTCCCAATGGCTCGCAAATCAACCTATCTCATTAATATTCATGAGGTACGTCCCTGGAACCACTGCCTGCTCTTACAAAATGTTCTCACATGCATTCACAAAGGAGAAGGGGGTCCTCCGACTTGCGAATGGGTTACAGTCTACTTGAAGAAGGTGGTAAAATGTGAATGTTTGCGACCACATTTCGGTCACAAAACATTCCTGCATACCACTGCAATTCGGTATTAGGAAGGTACGCCCTTCACCCGCCCCTTCCTAATACCCAGTCGGTTTGTAGTCACAATTCCAAATTGCTATTCGGGAACAAGTTACCGAATCGCAAATTGGAATTCATAAACACCAAAATGCATTTTTGCGGTTGCAAATGGCCCGCCATTTGCGACCACAAAAATGCATAATAAGCCTGGCCCATAGCGTTTCCATAGTACTGTCTGATGTCTATATGGATTTAGATCAGCGAGAACAAACTTAGCTTCAAAGTGATGTACATAGTCCTGCCACACTTAGAGTGAAAGTACTGCCCACCAATGGTGTAATGTGCCCTGGAACTCCGAAACATTCTCTGTAAGGGTTAGTCTGCTGCACTCCTGGACAAATTGGCATGGGGTGTTATACTGCCAATCTTCCTGATAAAAGACTCTCCTCTATGGAATCCAAGGTGGAGTTTGAAGGAAAACTAGTGTACAGACTCTCAATGTCGAGACCTGCCAGCAAGTTATTTGAGGGGTCGAAGGGGTATATATGACATAACATACCTAGAAGGTCCATCCTGTCCTTCAAATAGGTAGAAGTTTGTTGTACAACTAAGCGGAGAAAGAAATCAACAAATTAAGTTAGTGGCACGAGAACAAAGCCAATGTACAACACTATTGGATGACCTGGTAGAGTTATCTGATTCTTATGTACCTTAGCTGAGATGTAAAAATAAGGTATCACTGCATTTTCCTTCAATAGGCCCCAACCTGATGATGAAGCATGCTCCTGGACAACCACAATGGGTAAGGGTCTTGTATAAAACCTTAAAGGATTCGACTACGTTTTTATGATGCAAGCCCATTCCCCTCAGATTTTCATAGTAGAATTACCTACCCTCTTTTGATTAATTTTCTCACACAAATTAAAGTCCCTCATAACAGTAATTTTGTTGGCTTTGTTTTGTAAGTGAAGGTGGTCCGTCTTGGAGATTTTTATCCTCACGCCGGTTTTAGTCTTCCATGAGGAAGTGTTCCGGGTTAGATTTCAAAATTCATCCCTGATTATTTTTGTAACATTTTTGTAGATTGAGGTTGAAGGGTACAGGATGAAAAACTCAAGAGATCTATGCTGCTTGATTTCTAGTAGGGGGGGTGATTTTGGACTTCGGTTGCTGAGGGAAGGTGAGCTGCATAAAAATTGACTTTGTGGGATGCAGGGGTTTATTAGTGAGTAGTGGTGGTAACTGTTGTCTGCACAGTAGTGGGTGTTCAGGCTTTGGTACTGGTCGGTGCACCTGGCACTGGTAGGCACAAAGGAGTGTTAGTGTAACTAATGCATGGGTGCAGCTATGCTGAACTAGGAACTGAAAATAAAGTATCCAAGGTTTGACAGATTGAAACAGCATGGTGAGGTTGAATCCTAATTAGCATGTGAGTCTTATGTTGGAGACCTTCTCCTTAGATTACTATCTTTGGTCTCTTTAGAGTTTTAACAAGATCTCCATACTCCAGTGCAGACTCAGTATGATTCACACGTTCTGGACGGATGGGGTTAAGAAGCTTCTAGATAGAGATCTTATTGGTGGTTTGCCGCCTCTGTCACCTAGAGGAAGGTAAGAGAAGCCTTTTTTCTGCCCATTGCATTGTAACTTAAGAAGAGAGTGTTGCTCTTGGGCCCCTTATGAAATCCAGGATGCTTATAAGGTCTCACACACCACCCGAGAAAGTTCTGGTGAGAGACTGGCAAGATATCAAGGCACTTTCTAAGTCATCATGAGAGAGGGCTAGAGTGCCACCCTGTGGTCAGATGGAGGGCAGACTGCAGCATTGCTGTGGGGGACACTACCAACAAAGAATTTCCTCAGTGTGTCATGCCTGTCAGGCAATTCCCAAAGCCCACTGTCATGCTGAGACCTTCCAATAGGTGTATCAGGTGGTTTGCGGGGTATAGTAGAGTTGCTTCTGGATGGTGGTATGATGTTATTCAAAGCTCTGAGAAGGAGCCCCTGTAGGAAAGTACCATCTTGCCTGGCATGTTACCCCCATATTTCACTGTATATATGTTGTTTTAGTCTATGTGTCACTGGGACCCTGCCAGGCAGGGCCCCAGTGCTCATAAGTGTGCCCTTTATGTGTTCCCTGTGTGATGACTAACTGTCTCACTGAGGCTCTGCTAACCAGAACCTCAGTGGTTATGCTCTCTCTGCTTTCCAAATTGTCACTAACAGGCTAGTGACCAATTTCACCAATTCACATTGGCATACTTTCCCTAGTATATGGTACTGAGGTACCCAGGGTATTGGGGTTCCAGGAGATCCCTATGGGCTGCAGCATTTCTTTTGCCATCCATAGGGAGATCTGACAATTCTTACACCGGCCTGGCAGTGCAGCCTGAGTGATATAACGTCCACGTTATTTCACAGCCATTTACCACTGCACTTAAGTAACTTATAAGTCACCTATATGTCTAACCTTCACCTGGTGAAGGTTGGGTGCAAAGTAACTTAGTGTGAGGGCACCCTGGCACTAGCCAAGGTGCCCCCACATCGTTCAGTGCAAATTCCCCGCACTTTGTGAGTGCGGGGACACCATTACATGCGTGCCCTGTACATAGGTCTCTACCTATGTACAGCGTCACAATGGTAACTCAGAACATGGCCATGTAATATGTCTAGGATCATGGAATTGTCAGCCCAATGCCATTCTGGCATTGGGGGGGGGACAATTCCATGATCCCCCGGGTCTCTAGCACAGAACCCGGGTACTGCCAAACTTCCTTTCCCGGGGTTTCACTGCAGCTGCTGCTGCTGCCAACCCCTCAGACAGGTTTCTGCCCTCCTGGGGTCCAGCCAGGCCTGGCCCAGGAAGGCAGAACAAAGGACTTCCTCAGAGAGAGGGTGTTACACCCTCTCCCTTTGGAAATAGGTGTCAGGGCTTGGGAGGAGTAGCCTCCCCCAGCCTCTGGAAATCCTTTTCTGGCTATTTAGGGTCTCTGCTTTGGGGAATTCTTCAGATACCGAATGCAAGAGCTCACCAGAGTTCCTCTGCATTTCTCTATTCACCTTCTGCCAAAGGATCGACCGCTGACTGCTCAGGACGCCTGCAAAACCACAACAAAGTAGCAAAGACGACTACTGCAACCTTGTATCTCTTCATCCTGCCGACTTTCTCGCCTGTTTCCTGGTGGTGCATGCTCCGGGGGTAGCCTGCCTCCTTCTTGCACCAGGAGCTCTGAAGAAATCTCCAGTGGGTCGACTGAATCTTCCCCCTACAACCGCAGGCAACAAAAGACTGCATCACCGGTCCTCTGGGTCTCCTCTCAGCACGACGAGCGTGGTCCCTGGAACTCAGCAACTCTGTCCAAGTGACTCCCACAGTCCAGTGACTCTTCAGTCCACGTTTGGTGGAGGTAAGTCCTTGCCTCCCCACGCTAGACTGCATTGCTGGGTACCGCGTGATTTGCAGCTGCTCCGGCTTCTGTGCACTCTTCCAGGATTTCCTTCGTACACAGCCAAGCCTGGGTCCCGACACTCTAACCTGCAGTGCACAACCTTCTGAGTTGTCCTCCGGCGTCGTGGGACTCCCTTTTCTGACTTTGGGTGGATTCCGGTTCACTCCTCTTCTAAGTGCCAGTTCCGGTACTTCTGCGGGTGCTGTCTGCTTCTGTGAGGGCTCCCTGACTTGCTGGGCGCCCCCTCTGTCTCCTCATCCAAGTGGCGACATCCTGGTCCCTCCTGGGCCACAGCAGCATCCAAAAACCCTAACCGCGACCCTTGCAGCTAGCAAGGCTTGTTTACGGTCTTTCTGCGTGGGAACACCTCTGCAAGCTTCTTCACGACGTGGGACATCCATCCTCCAATAGGGAAGTTCCTAGTCCTCTTCGTTCTTGCAGAACACCAAGCTTCCTCCACCCGGTGGCAGCTTCCTTGCACCCTCAGCTAGCATTTCCTGGGCATCTGCCCACTCTCGACACTGTCGCGACTCTTCAACTTAGTCCCCTTGTCTTACAGGTACTCAGGTCTGGAAATCCACTGTTGTTGCTTTGCTGGTGTTGGTCTTCCTTGCAGAATCCCCCTATCACGACTTCTGTGCTCTCTGGGGGTTGTAGGTGCACTTTACACCTACCTTACAGGGTCTTTGAGTGGGCTATTTTTCTAACCCACACTGTTTTCTTACAGCCCCAGCGACCCTCTACAAGCTCACATAGGTTTGGGGTCCATTCGTGGTTCACATTCCACTTTTGGAGTATATGGTTTGTGTTGCCCCCATACCTATGTGCTCCTGTTACAATCTATTGTAACTTTACACTGCTTGCATTACTTCTTTTTGCTATTACTGCATATTTGTGGTATTGTGTACATATATCTTGTGTATATTTGGCATCCTCATACTGAGGGTACTCACTGAGATACTTTTGGCATATTGTCATAAAAATAAAGTGCCTTTATTTTTAGTATATCTGTGTGTTGTGTTTTCTTATGATATTGTGCATATGACACCAGTGGTATAGTAGGAGCTTTGCATGTCTCCTAGTTCAGCCTAAGCTGCTCTGCTATAGCTACCTTCTATCAGCCTAAGCTGCTAGAAACACCTCTTCTACACTAATAAGGGATAACTGGACCTGGTACAGAGTGTAAGTACCCCTTGGTACCCACTACAAGCCAGGCCAGCCTCCTACAGCACCTTAGCCCTTACCATCAATTTGCTAACAGGCCTTCAAAATGCAGTGACCTGATATGAACAAATTGTTGTAATCCCCTAGGAAAAAATACCTGCATTATTTTTTAGATGTCTTTTATAATTCTTTTCAGATGCTGGTGATCTTCAGAAACCCAAAGGACACAGCTGTGTCTTTCTTCCACTTCTACAACAAGAACCCTTTGATACCATCCTTCAAGTCTTGGGACGAGTTTTTTACAAGGTTTATGTCAGGAGAAGGTACAATATAATATTTTCAGGATTAAGCAGTGGTTAGCTGACTGTCATTTTGTGCTGGCATAATTTTTCATCTCTACAAATGTTATTACTAGAATGCAGATTCAGAGAAGACCACATTGGATTGGGGACTATCATCTTTTGTTGTCATCTTAGCACCCAGATGACACTGTTGCATAGGCCCTATCACATGGTTAATGTGTGTGTGTGTATATGAGATGTGTGTCAGTGTGTGTGTACATATATGATCAATGGCATGTGTAGCTGCAGATACACATGTTGTGCATATATCGCCATCTAGTGTTGGGTTCGGAGTGTTACAAGTTGTTTTTCTTCGAAGAAGATTTTTTTCGAGTCACAGGATTGAGTCACTCCTCCTCTCGGTTGTAGTGCGCCTGGACATCGACTCCTTTGCTAGATTGTTTTCTTTCCTCCGTCGGGTTCGGACATGTTCCCTCTCGATCCAGTACTTTTTGTTTGGGACTACCTGAACTTCTCTATCCTTTATCTTAAAATTGGTATAGTTTTCAACGGGGTTTCTTACTACACTCGATCCGATTGTAGTGTTGGGTTTGATTAAACACTCTTTCGGGCGCTTGCGTCCTTGTCGTGCCTCTTCTGGCCTACTGCGTCCCAGGCTTATGGATCGGGCTCCATTCCGATTCTGTCCTCGGTGCCACACCAAGTTACCCTACATCGGCCAGCATTCGGTGTGTAACCTCTGCCTTTTTCCAGACCACCAAGAAGAGACCGTGCGGCGTGTCAGTCCTTTCGATCGAAGAAAACCTTACGAGATTGAATAGCAAGGCGGTTGGAGATGGTATCATTGTCCACAGAGCAGACACCCAACATCTTTTGTGAGGAACAGGCACAGATGGCAGTCTCCATTCGAGAGTCTGACTCCGACCAAGATTCAGGTGAGGACAGCCGGTTACTCCCTGCGACGCATGACGTGAGTACACCAGCCCCTTCCCAACAAACTAAAAAATAACAGAAGGCCTTGGATATCCCACTGCTTGCTAGCCATGGGTCGACCCAAAGATATCAAATTGTCGACAGACCCTCATGTTTGGCGCCGAAAAAGACCAAGACTCACTCCCAACAACAGTTTCGGCATTGAGTTGAAAGATGGAGGCTTCCACTTCGGAACCGGGTCTGGTTCATACTACATCAGAGCCGAAACATCCACGCTCCTCTTCGGAGCCGAAAAATCGAAGCCCATCTTTGGAGCCAAAAACACTTTCCCCTACTGCTCAGACCACCTTTTCTACCCCTATGAAACATACTGCCACCAAACTTTCGAAGCAGTCACTAGGAGGCAGAAAACAGGTTTCAGCTTCAGAACAGGAGGGAAATGAGACAGACATTTGACCCATTGTTGAGGACATGGACCAAAAACAAAGAAGGATTAAAATCCAGAAAGAGACTGGAAAGATTATTGCCTCTCCTCCTCCACTTACAAAAGAGAAAATTAGCATTCCGGGAGAGTTAGGATGCTGGCCCTTCACTGGTGAAAATATTTAAATATAAGGAAAAGCCAAAGACTGTTCAGCTTTCTCCACCACATTTGCCTTATCTTTCCTCTTCTCCACCACCTCATACTCCACCACCACCACCACCAACTTCACCCACACCGTCTCATGCTTCTGCACATGGAGACTATATGGGTGATTAGTATTTAGAACATGGATCCATGGGACATGTGTGACTCTGATCCAACCCAATGATCCTAATTTGTATCCTACAAGACCATCCCCACCTGAGGATACCACAGCCTATGATCAGGTCATTTCCAGAGCAGCCGTACTATCATAGTGTGCAGATGCAATCTGAGCCATTCGAAGAGAATTTTCTATTTAACACTCTTTCCTCAAGTCACAAACAATACCAATGTTTGCCAATGCTACCTGGTATGCTGAAACATGCAGATGACATTTTTAAAGAACCAGTCAAGGCCAGGGTGTTAACACCTAGAATAGATATAAAATATAAAGTAGCACTAACTGGTCCAGTTTTCATTTCACAGCAGCTACCACCAGACTCCATTGTAGTCAGTTCCTCCAGAAAATTTGCAAATAACCAGTCCACAGGGGATACTCCTTCCCCGATAAAGAAAGCGGAAAATTTGATGCAGCAGGCAAAAGGGTGGCAACCTAGGCTGAAAATCAGTGGTGCATTACCAATTCCCGAGCCCTTTTAACTAGGTACGACAGGGCACATTGGGATGAAATGCAGGATTTCCTGCAATACCTCTTAAAGGAACACTAGAAAAGGCTGCAGCAGGTAGTGGAAGAGGGACAAATTGCCAAAAATCAGATCAGATCAGATCAGCACTAGACGCAGCTGATACGACAGCTAGAGGAATAAACACTAGCATCACAATTAGAAGACATGCTTGGTTGAGGTCCTCAGGCTTTAAGCCTGAAATACAACAAGCGGTCCTTAACATGCCTTTTAATTAGCAGCAACTCTTTGGACCGGAGATGGGCCCAACCACTGATAAATTAAAAAAGGACTCTGAGACAGCAAAGGCCATGGGAGCCCTTTATACACCACCTTTTCGGGGCTCATTTCGCAAACCTTCAATTTAGAGGAGGTTTTAAGCCAAAAAGTTCAGCGGCCTCTACGTCACAGCAAAAACATGGACAACAATATTATCCCTGGGATCTTTAAGGGGCTCTTACAGAGCAGACAATTTCAGATTAGGAGGTAAATCCCCTGCTGCAAGAGGTGCCTCCACCTCATCAAAGCAGTGACTTTCCCTACACTCCCAAACAGCATACATCTCCTGTGAAAGGAAGACTGAAATATTTCCATCCTCATTGGCAAAAAATTACAACAGATCAATGGGTATTGTCAATTATCCACAATGGTTATTGCCTACAACTTATCTCCACTCCACCAAACATTCCACCCCATTCACATAGGCTTTCTCTCCAACACATTGCTCTGTTAAAACAAGAGGTACAATTTATTTTGCTCAAAGGTGCAATAGATATAGTTTCCATCTGTCAGCAAGGGGCAGGAGTATATTCTCTATACTTCCTCATACCAAAAAAGGATGGCACACTCAGACCAGTTCTCATCTCAGACCTCTAAATCAATATATCCTGTCAGAACATTTCCACATGGTCACTTTACAGGATGTCATTCCCTTATTACAAAATCAAGATTACATGACGGCATTAGAACTAAAAGTTGCTTACTTCCACATTCCTGTACATCCAGCACACCGCAAGTATTTAAGGTTTTTGATAGCAGGCAAGCACTATCAATTCAAGGTACTACCCTTTGGAGTAACAACAGCGCTAAAGTTATTCACAAAATGTCTAGCAGTAGCTGGTGCATACCTCAGAAGACAGCACATACATATCTTCCCTTATATAGACAACTGGGTAATAAAAGCCAACACCATTCAAAACTGTCAACTACACACACAGTACACAATAGGTACCCTACACAAATTAGGGTTCACAATCAATTACCAGAAATCTCACCTTCAGCCAGCACAAATTCACCCTTATCTAGGAGCAATTCCAAACACTCAGTCAGCATTGTCCTACCCAAATCTACAACGAATCAAAGCGTTTCACACACTCATATGCCAATTGCAGGTCAATGGAACTTACACAGTAAGGTTTGTCATGAAGCTATTGGGAATGATGGCATCATGCATAGCATTAGTGCCCAATGCACGTCTAAACATGAGACCACTTCAGCAGTGTCTTTTGCAGCAGCGGTCTCAGGCACAGGGTCAATTACACGATCTAGTGTTGTTGGACTGCCAAACCTACAAACCTCTGCAATGGTGGAATCACACCAACTTATCAAAAGGGCGGCCATTTCAGGACCCTTTGCCACAGACCATAATCACCACAGATGCATCAATGACAGGTTGGGGAGCCCATCTCAACAATCTTACAATACAGGGAGAATGGGACTCAATCCAGCAAACTTACCTCATAAACCACTTAGAATTAAAATTGCTGGCAGTATTCTTAGCCGTCAAAGAATTCTGACCACAGATTATACACACAACAGTCTTAATAAGGACAACATGACAACAATGTATTATTTGCACGTAGGCACATCAACATTGGTACACAACACTATTGGATTTGTCTGTAGTACCACTTCACAAGCTCCCAAACAGACCAGACCTATTGACTCAAAACAAGGGTCAGATCAAGCATCCCAGTTTGAGTATGCTCAACCTAGCGATTTGGCTCCTGAGATCATATAATTTGGATATCTACAGCTTTCACCAGAATTTATGGACATTTTAGGCAGTGCTACGCAAATAAATGGAAGTGTTTTTTATATTACTGCCAACCTAAAAACATTGATCCACTTAAAGCATCAGTACAAAATATTGTATGTTATTTGTTCCATTTACAAAAAGCAAATCTTACATATTCATCTATTAAAATTCATTTTATAGCAATATCAGCCTACCTCCAAAACAGAAAACATACCTCTCTGTTTAAAAGCTTTTATGAAAATTCTTAAGAGTTATTTCACCTACAGTTCTACCAGCTCCTGCATGGAATCTTAATTTTGTGCTCACAAGACTTATGGGTCTGCCTTTTGAACCCATGTATTCTTGCGGTCTTGTCAGCGAGACCGGATCCTCGGGGTTGGCGCCTGTTCCCAATATGTCCACCTCTTGGCAGCTCCAAACTCTACTAGCTATCATAGTCACAGAGTTAAAGAATGGCCAAGTGGGGGATGGGGTTTTGGGTTGGGAACAGCGGGGAAGGAGACCTGTGGAAGCAAAAGCTAAGAACACAATAGCAAGATTATTCACATTAATCTTCATGAACTTTGTTTTAATTATCTATGCTCTAATAACATGAGATATCAAGAACATTTCAATAACGTGACCTTTTTATAATCATATACTCTGAACATTGTACTCTCTCAAGTTAATCCTTAGAATAGCAATTACGTCATAACAAGAATCAATGAGTACATTTGTTCCCAAATAATTAACTGCTATAGGATTCACGAATGATACTGTAACATAAGCAAACTGACTAAACTTGTTTTGTCTAGAAAGATCACACTCTGTTTGATCTGAGTTTCAAGATTCAATTGGCCAGAAATTATTGCGCATCTTATTGCCAGACTGCGCATCAAGACTCAAATACCTAGAATGATTGCGCTCTTTGCCGATCTGAACTGCAAGTGTTAATTGCCAAAAATGAATCGTGCACACTGTTGACGATTCAACCATCAAGATTCAAATGCTTCAAAATGATCGTGCACTCTGCTGATCCGAACTGCAAGGGTTAATTGCCAAGAATGAATTGCGCACACTGTTGACGATTCAACCATCAAGATTCAAATGCCTCAAAATGATTGTGCACTTTGCCGATCCAAACTACAAGGGTTAATTGCCAAGAATGAATTGTGCACACTGTTGCCGATTCAACCAACAAGATTCAAATGCCTCAAAAGATCGCGCACTCTGCCGATCCGAACTGCAAGGGTTAATTGCCAAGAATAAATTACGCACTCTGTAAATCACAAGGCCAAAACTCAAATATTTCTAGAAACTGAGTCGAGGGCCTACCCGACCTCCGCCTTACTGCCCTGCTTGAAGATCAGCAAAATAATGAGGACAGGACCAGGAAAATGCCTAAGTAGGCCTCCGGAACAGGAGTTCAGGAAAATGCTGCTGCTCTGCCCCGGGACCTCTGAATAGTGAGCACGTGGAGCTGGGCAGGGTCCTTTAAATAGACCCAAGCCCCGCCCACGTGCCACACCCAGCCAGGCTGCAGGAAAGGCTTGAAAATGAACAATACATTGCAAACAGCATTAATGACATTTCCAGATAAATACCTGGAATGCAAAAAGTTAATATACAATATCAACACAATGCATGAATTATTACATTGCATAAGGTTTGTCATTTTGCATTATGCTGCCCATAGAGCGCGCACTGTCCTGGTGTTGACAGGTCTTCAGTTTCTCTCATGGAAGGTTGCTTTCCTAGTAGCAATTACTTCCTCAAGAAGAGTAAGTGAAATTCAATCATTCACTTTAGAAGAACCCTTCTTCCAAGTACACAAAGACAAAATAGTACTTAGGGCAAACCCCAAAATGTTTACCCAAAGTGGTTTCACCATTTTACGTTAATCAGTCAGTGGTATTGCTAGTCTTCTTTCTACAGCCAGATTTAGTTGCTGAAAGAGGTCTCCACACTCTTGAGCTTAAAAGAGCTCTCAATTATTATATAGAAAGAACAAAAGACTTTTGAAAATCTCAACAACTTTTTGTGGCTTTCCAACAACCTCATAAGGGTAATCCCATTTCCAAACAAGGATTGGCCAGATGGATAGTAAAGTGTATTCAGACTTGCTGTCTTAAAGCTAAAAGGCAACTATTCATAACTCCTAAAGCACATTCAACTAGAAAGAAAGGAGCTTCAACTGCATTTTTGGGAAATCTACCAATGGCAGACATATGCAAAGCAGCCACATTGTCCACACACATTTACTAAACATTACTGTGTGGATGTGTTATCTCGACAACAAGCAAATGTTGGTCAAGTAGTGCTTAAAACACAATTACAAACTACTTAAACTCCTACAGGTTAACCACTGCTTACTTGGTAGAGGGAATGCTTTTCAGTCTATGCACAGCATGTGTATCTGCAGCTACACATGCCATTGAACGGAAAATGTCACTTACCCAGTGTACATCTGTTTGTCGCATGTAGTGCTGCATATTCACATGTACCCTCCCTCCTCCCCGGAAACCTGTAGCTGTTGTAGTACTTATGTTAATATGTATATACATTGCATGGACATTTCTTTACTTGTGTTATACAATTCTTCACGCCTTACTTCACCCTCCTGAGGGAGAACAATCTAACAAAGGATTTGATGCCCATGTGCACTATCACCGAGAGGAGGAGTCACTCGATCCCGTGACTCAAAAAACGAAGAAAAACAACTCGTAACACTCCGAGCACAACACTAGATGGCGATATATATACAGCATATATGTACAGCATAATTTAAACTGCTACAAGGGTGCTGCAAATGAAATACAATAATGTTTGTCTTTCTTCCTGAAATCGAATCCAGGAACACAAATGGTATACTGTGAAATAGCAGCAGTCCACTTCATAAAGTTTACAACAGCTTTAGAAGGAAATGGGAATTGATGAAGCTGGGTTGTGCCCTCTGGTCCCTTAAAGTGTGTCCTGCTATCACATCCGGATGTACACCAGAGGCTTAAGCAGGCTGTACCACTGTCTCATGCTGTAGTGGACAAAGCAAAATGGGATGACACAACGGACAGGGTGAAAAGAGGTAGCTGAAAGCCCCTTTTTAGTAAGTATATTATAGGTATTATTTTAGTAAAGGATGGGGAAGAAACTATGCCACCTTCGAGGAATAAACACAAGAAGAGGAAAAAAAAACGTTGAATATGAAGCAAGGAAATGAAACGGACAAGAAGGATAACCAGTGTTAAGGCTAACCATTGTTAAGCAAAAGGTTAACCTCAAACCACTGTAAGTATTTGTATAGTGCCAAATGGGTCTAAAGCAACATACAGTTATACAGACAGCTACATTGTACTTCAGGCCATATATACATGCATATACTGTATGCATGGCCTTCACTGTTGTCAGGCCTTGCAGTCAACCCCCCTTAATCTCCAAACCCCATGCGACACACAGCCATAGGCAATGGGTGGTGTGAGGTTTGGAGCTTAAAGGGGGCAAAATTCAATATATACACTTAGGGGGACTGCGTGGCCCACCCCAGGGACCACCACCTCCCCGGGGCTACCTAATAAAAATTGTTGTGGGCCAAATGGACCCCTCGAAATATATAGGGGGCTGCACGGACCCTCCAGGCACCACAAATCACCACCTCCCAGGGGCAACATAATAAAAATGTGATCACAGGGAGTTTTTAGTCAGAATTCATCCTCTAGTTTGTGACTGTGTCTTACACCTACTCCATCACGCATCAAGGGGCAATGTTAGCCCACTTTAGCCATTAACTGATTTCACTATGAGCTATGGCAAGCTGCCCTTTCACAAGGAGCACATCAACTGTGCTGGTTGTACCATGATTATGTGTACTATTTTGAGACCACAAAAACAGTTTTGGCTCTAGCCAGTCTTTTTTTTAATTTAGATTTGATGAGGGCCTGGCAGCTTCCCGAAAAATAAAGTTTTGCAAAAGCCATGAGAAACAGTTGGTCAAGAGTCTGGCAGCCAACACTAGAACTATTGGCTTTGCCAATGCTTATTTTTGTTTTCCAACTTCCCCCACTGTTTCTTTCTTTGCTCCCATCTCACATGTTGCTAACCCCAGCGCATTGTTACACTCCCAATGCACCCTCTTGTTCTTTGCTCCACCTACCCTTTGAGTTATTTTTTTTCTTTTCCTTTTAGTAATTTTTGTGTGTGGAGACCGGCTGTTATAATGTGCTAGAGGAGCTGGCAGCTGCAGTGTGGTAGAGGACTGCTCCTTATCCTCCTTATTGTCCTCCACCATCTTGGAACTGTAAATTGCAATTTAAAAAAATGGCTGTTGCATTATGCTGCTTACTTGCTCATGTGTTTTCAAGCATGCCCATTGACATTGGCAAAGCAAAAAGATTGTGGGTAATGCTTTTAAAAGGTGAGGCGTAATGCTTTTAAATAGTGCAGACGTTTGGCTCTGCCAGTGCTTTTTGGGGATGACGGCGTAAGATTTCATTTTACTGTCTAGACATTAAATTGTGCGATGAATACCACTGATTGTGTAAATGAATGTTCATTTGTTACCAATGTGATCTTCAGTTCTGCCCAATATCCTTCCTTAGCTTGGGATTTGTATGTTTATCTTATCTATGGAAATTAGAAAGTAGGCACAATGATAAAATGATAGAATACTTTCAACATGGTGCACACAGTGAACTCTTGTTTAAGGAGACTAGAAGATGATGTTCTCCGTAGCGCTGAGAATTTCCTTATTGTTCATGTGCCTCAGGCTTACCTGTGCTTGTCAGTCCATTTACCCCCGGCACCTTTGATTTATACTTTGATGCAAGCTCCTCACAGTAAATCTGTGACTCCAAGCTACCTTATACTAAGTGCATAGTTTGTAAAATGATAAGTGCCAGGGCCCTTCTCAGGAGGTGTAGGAAGGTAGCCTCTTTCTAGCCTTGTTACCCCCGCTTTTGGCCTGTTTGTGAGTGTATGTCAGGGTGTTTTTACTGTCTCACTGGGATCCTGCTAGGCAGGACCCCAGTGCTCATAAGTTTGTGGCCTGTATGTGTTCCCTGTGTGGTGCCTAACTGTATCACTGAGGCTATGCTAACCAGAACCTCAGTGTTTATGGTCTCTCTTTGCTTTAAAATTGTCACTGCAGGCTAGTGACTAATTTTACCAATTCTCATTGGCATACTGGAACACCCTTATAATTCCCTTGTATATGGTACCTAGGTACCCAGGGTATTGGTGTTCTAGGAGATCCCTATGGGCTGCAGCATTTCTTTTGCCACCCATATGGAGCTCAGACAATTCTTACACAGGACTGTCACTGCAGCCTGGGTGAAATAACATCCACGTTATTTCACAGCCATTTTCCCTGCACATAAGTAACTTATAAGTCACCTATATGTCTAACCCTCACTTGGTGAAGGTTAGGTGCCAAGTTACTTAGTGTGTGGGCACCCTGGCACTAGCCAAGGTGCCCCCACTTTGTCCAGGGCAAATTCCCCGAACTTTGTGAATGCGTGTACACCATTACATGCATGCACTATATATAGGTCACTACCTATATGTAGCGTCACAATGGTAACTCCGAACATGGCCATGTAACATGTTTAGGATCATGGAATTGTCACCCCAATACCATTCTGATATTGGAGGGACAATTCCATGCATCCCTGGGTCTCTAGCACAGAACCCCGGTACTGCCAAACTGCCTTTCCGGGGTTTCCACTGCAGCTGCTGCTGCTGCCAACCCCTCTGACAGCTTTCTGCCCCCCTGGGGTCTGGGCAGCCCAGTCCCAGGAAGGCAGAACAAAGAATTTCCTCTGAGAGAGGATGTTACACCCTCTCCCTTTGGAAATAGGTGTGAAGGGCTGGGGAGGAGTAGCCTCCCCCAGCCTCTGGAAATGCTTTGATGGGAACAGATGGCGCCCATCTCTGCATAAGCCAGTCTACACCAGTTCAGGGATCCCCCAGCCCTGCTTTGGCGTGAAACTGGACAAAGGAAAGGGGAGTGACCACTCCCCTGACCAGTACCTCCCAGGGGAGGGTGCCCAGAGCTCCTCCTGTGTGTCCCAGACCTCTGCCATCTTGGATTCAGAGGTGTTGGGGCACAATGGACTGCTCTGAGTGGCCAGTGCCAGCAGGTGACGTCAGAGACCCCTCCTGATAGGTGCTTACCTCTTTCAGTAGCCAAACCTCCTTTTTTGGCTATTTAGGGTCTCTCCTCTGGGCTATTCCTCAGATAACGAATGCAAGAGCTCACCAGAGTTCCTCTGCACTTCCCTCTTCAACTTCTGCCAAGGATCGACCGCTGACTGCTCCAGGACACCTGCAAAACGGCAACAAAGTAGCAAGACGACTACCAGCAACATTGTAGCTCCCCATCCTGCCGGCTTTCTCAACTGTTTCCTAGTGGTGCATGCTCTGAGGGCTGTCTGCCTTCACTCTGCACTGGAAGCCAAGAAGAAATCTCCTGTGGGTCGATGGAATCTTCCCCCTGCCAACGCAGGCACCAAACTTCTGCATCACCGGTCGTCTGGTTCCCCTCTCATCCTGACGAGCGTGGTCCCTGGAACACAGGAGCTGGTTCCAAGTGTCTCCCACAGTCCAGTGGCCCTTCTGTCCAAATTTGGTGGAGGTAAGTCCTTTCCTCCCCACGCCAGACAGCAAACCTGTGTGCTGCATGATTTGCAGCTGCTCCGGCTTCTGTGCACTTCTCCAAGGATTCCTTTGTGCACAGCCAGCCTGGGTCCCCAGCACTCCGTCCTGCAGTGCTCAACCCACTGAGTTGGACTCCGACATTGTGGGACCCTCCTTTTGTGACTCTGAGTGTCTGTTCCGGTACTTCTGCCGGTGCTGCGTGCTTCGGCAGGGGCTCTCTGAGTTGCTGAGCGCCCCCCCTGACTCCTCCTACAAGGGGCGACATCCTGGTCCTTCCTGGTCCCCAGCAGCACCCAAAAACCTCCACTGCGACCCTTGCAGCTAGCAAGGCTTGTTTGCGGTATTTCTGCCTGGAAACACTTCTGCAACATCCAGCACGCTGTGGGACATCTTCCATCCAAAGGAGAAGTTCCTAGCCCTTTTCGTTGTTGCAGACTCTTCGGCTTCTTCCACCCGGAGGCAGCCTTTTTGCACCTTCATCCGGGGTTTCCTGGGCTCCTGCCCCCCCAGACACTATTGCGACTCTTGGATGGTCCCCTTCCTTTACAGGTCCTCAGGTCCAGGAATCCGTCTTCAGTGTTTTGCTGGTGCTTGTGGTTCTTGCAAAATCCCCTATCACGACTATTGTGTCTTTCTGGGGTAGTAGGGTAACTTTACTCCTACTTTTCAGGGTCTTGGGGTGGGGTATTTTGGACACCCTTACTGTTTTCTCACAGTCCCAGCGACCCTCTACAATCTCCCAACGGTCTGGGGTCCATTCGTGATTCGCATTCCACTTTTGGAGTATATAGTTTGTGTTGCCCCTAGACCTATGTTTACCTATTGCATCCTATTGTGATTCTACATTGTTTGCACTACTTTTCTTACTGTTACTTACCTGTTTTGGGTTTGTTTACATATAACTTGTGTATATTACTTACCTCCTAAGTGATTGTATTCTCTGAGATACTTTTGGCATATTGTCACTAAAATAAAGTACCTTTATTTTTAGTAACTCTGAGTATTGTGTTTTCTTATGATATTGTGCTATATGATATAAGTGGTATAGGAGCTTTGCATGTCTCCTAGTTCAGCCTAAGCTGCTTTGCCATAGCTACCTTCTATCAGCCTAAGCCGCTAGAAACACCTCTATTCTACTAATAAGGGATAACTGGACCTGGCACAAGGTGTAAATACCACAAGGTACCCACTATAAGCCAGTCCAGCCTCCTCCAGGAGTCCACTGTAGCTTGCACCACCCTTTTCCCCTACCAGCGCCAGTGACAGTATCAACACAACTACTAGCCACCACACTCCTAGAAGTGTGTCAGTTCAGACTATTTCAGGTTACCTAAAGGTATATAAATGGTGTCGGCAACAGATATTTTAATCAATTTTGATGTACATTGAATATTTAAACAACTGTTGTAGTGCTAGCCTCGGAATTAGACAGACTGCGCCGCCATGCGGCAGACAATCATAAGAGTTGGTGTTGAGAATTAGGTGCCAGTGCTGAGCACCGGAAACAGCTGGCCCAAATTAAGCATTGCTTATACTGTCTGTGCACCCAAACGCAGTCTTCACAGTCTTCCTAGTTGCCCACAAGAATAACAACAGAGGCCCGATAACATTTTGTTGTTGTGTACAATGTTTTTCTGTCATACTCACAATTTGTATGTGTTCATTTGTGAAAGATATTTTTAAGTTTTGCCATTTGGCATTTGTTACTTATACAGGTCTGTTTGTTGCATCCTGTTTTATGAAATAATTGGTCATTTACGAATTATTAGGCAGTTGCAAAGGCAAATGTGACTAATTTCGTAGTTTAGCCACAGTCATTATGTTTTACACAGCATGTTTTTTTAAGTACTCAGTATGGTATGACCCCTTTCCCCTGTTGAATAGGAATTTGGATATCAGCATTTAATATATATAAATAGCTTTGTGAAATGGGTCCACTGGCAGAAGTGTTGTACCAATTGAGAAAGACTGTAGGTTGAACAGCTTGCTGAAAAGCAACAGACTGGCCCAGCACTACCACAGAGGAGGAGGAAGGAGCATATTTTCAGAAGAGTGCCTATCTTCAGCATGCTCAGTGAACAGGTAATGAAGCTTTACTGATCAAATACTCATTCCATAGTACACATTAAGGATTGGATCAAGACAAAATTGGCGCCTCAACAAGAATCCATACAGCAGTGTCACCTTTGGCCAAGCTATTGCCTGTTGTTCATTTATGCATAACTGAATCCATTAAAGGAACTTTTGTTGTTGCAGCTGGAATTTCCCAACACACCTTCTCTTGGAATTTACAGCTAGTTCTTGAAGCCTTGTTAAAAGACATAACCCAATGTTTCTAATTTCCTTAAGGCTCAGGTGGGTTGGCTGCTGACAAACTGTTTTTATGCTCTTCCTTCATTTACTTGTGGGGTGTGTGCTCTCTGAGTGGCCAAATGACTTGTGGTGCAGGATTAATCACCACACATTGCCATGCCAAATTACCTGGGTTCCCACACAAATCATATATCGACTAGCAGCATTCTGCGCCTCATGATGGACATGCAGCAAGGGAGCAACTGTTCTTGGGCGAATATTATTGACATTTTACCTGTATGTATGATTACTGTGTGAAAATGATTTTGACAGTGAAAAGTAAAAAATAAAATAAAAAAAGTTGTCATATCTAAAACATGTTATATCCTCATTGTTCAATTACTGAGGTTTAAGCAGTTCTTTAGACTATACCTTGAGGCATCACAATGCGGCTGCACCATGTTCATTTGTACCTGTTTTTCCCATTCACATGATGGTGACCCTACATATTAAGCAATACAACAGTCTACAGGCCTGATTTAGATCTTGCTGGTATTAGCGCCAAGTCACGCCGGGCCTGAAAAGACAGTCACATCAACAGTCTCCTGCCCTCTGTAGTTAGATGTATTGTGGATAAGCAAAAGACCGCCACAACGGAGAGTACTCAGTCGTGCCAGCTTCATCCTGCAGCCGAAGCAGCGGACTCTAATACTGACGATTCGCACTCTGTTGCCATCTTGAACGCGGCATCCCGCCAAGCCTATTTAGATCACACACTTGTGCTGGCGGTGTGTCAGCGGTGGGCCCATGACAGGCGGGGGTTCGTTGCTGGACCCTTTCAGTATAGTACTTTGGTTGTGGCCATTGGTTGGATGCTAATAGCCCACACCTGTTGTAAATTGGAAAATTGTGAACACTTGCAAAACACACTATATAACACACTGCATTTTAGACCATGATCCTTTGTCAGTACACTGCAGCAGACCAGACAGGCACCAGTTTTCCAAGCACAGGTGACAGGTTTTTTTTCCGTTTTCCTCTCCCTCTGTGTTTTTTGTTTAATTGACCTTATCTCAATACCCTTTTGTAGCACTAGTTTTGTTTAGCAAAAATTCACAATGGCAGGGAAGAGAAATACCTGTTTCACAGAAGGAGAGTTGCCTGTCATGGTGGGAGAAATCATTAGAGTAGGGCCACAATTGTTTGTAGCACAAGTCCAAAATACAACTATTTTCCAGAAAAGACAAATGTGGGCCAGGATAGTTGACAGAGTGAATGCTATAGTTCACAAGCTGTGCACAAAGGAGAAGATTAGGAGGAGTTGGGATGACCTGCTAGAGGAAGCTCATTCACTGGCCTCCAAGCGTCACCTGGAGGCCCAGAGGACTGGTGGTGGATCTCTTCTCCCCCCATTACAACTCTTTCCCTGGGAGAAGGTCTTACAGTTCTCCATCCTGAAGGCTTGACTGGAATCCCTGATGGAGTGCTGACTGGTAAGTTCAAACTATGTTTGTCTCTCTAATCACTAATGGACTCCTTACCTTAAGGTAGATGTTTAGAATGCTGCAACAACCTTAGCAATAGAGATATGGTTAATTTTGATTAAACAATTTATGTTGTGGCATACACATTACTAGCAGCATGGTTGTAGCTCTCCTTCTAACATAATGCAATATGTATAGCCAGATTGTGTGTTATTCCCCATGGATCATCCCTTGCCTGGGCTCTGCCGACAGATGTGTTCCCTAGGTCACATGTTGTACTGACATTGGTGGTTATAATTTGTAAAGGTAAACTTACAATCAGTTGAAGAAGTGTTTGGTCACATCTTGACTTAAGTCAACTCCTACACCACTGTCATCTTCATTGGGCGTTTCAACATCCTCACCGGGGGGGCTCATCATGGTCACCCTTCTCTGCAATTATAGGGATGTCTTTCCTCAGGGCCATTTTATGGAGAATGCAGCAGGCGACCGTGATTTTGCACACCTTATCAGGTGAGTATACAAAGGTTCCACTGGTTTTGCCTATGCACCTAAATCTAGCCTTCAGAATCCACTGGTCTCTGTGTTCTTCCATGGGCCTCATTTAAGCGGACTTCCCCTGCTGTTGTTGCATTCCTCAGTGGTGCCAATAACCACAGTCTGTTAGGAGATGCTGAGTCTCCAATGCGGAAGCAACGCATCAACAGATCACTCGCATATGAAGCCATTGTCCCTTCCTCAACTAAGGTTCAGGCAAAAGATCAAGTCATATTGTACTTACCAACATGCCAGGCCCTCTCTGGTCCAAGCTGTGACATCTGCATGGGTATATTGCTGTTCCGTAGTATGAGTGATTCATGTGTTGAACTAGGGAAGAGCTCTCACACACACAATTGAGGTGTATGAGTCTGGTAAGCAGACAATTTGCACATTGATGGAATGGAAGTCCTTCCAATTGTGGTAGACCTGTACCCTTGCATGTGATGGCATCAAGGCAATATGCGTGCCATCTATTGCTCCAACCACATGTAGTATTCTAACCCAAGTATAAAATTCTCCCTTCACAGTGGCCAAGTTCTGTGGACATTGGAAGTGGATGTAACTGTTGATTATTTTTTTTCATCAAGCAGGGTTGTGGAATGTAATGAAATATCTACTTGTACATGGGACAGGTTGCTTCTTAAATCTACTTGTCCTGTAAAAAAAAATCTACTTGTCCCTTTGGTGCCATGTAGTTTGGCGACAAATTATGGCAGCAATCTCATTATGTCTGAGCTCTGATGCTAGCCTCTCTGATTATGCCCGAGCTACTACTATAGTAGGGCTTAAATACTTGCAATTTAAATCCGTACCATAGCAATTTTCTTATTTTGCCACCCTTTCGCAGATCTAAATACTTGGGCTGGAGAAAGCAGTAAGCAATGGTTCCAGGGCTGGAATGCCTTTGAGTCTGCAAACCTACTAACGTGCATGTTTAAGGATTTTCACCAGCTCTTCTCTAATCTTTTCCGATACAAAGAAAGGTTGGAAATGTACTTCTAACAATGGCAGAAGTAGAAGTTCTTCCAGTGTTAGGAAAAAAGTGGTTGGAGGAAAAGTGAACTTGTAATCCCTCAAAAGATTTTCACATGAGCAAATCTACACATGCATTTTGCTAGTGCTAAAATACAGTTCACAAATATTTTCTAGGAGTACGTTTTCCTGGTCTACTTCTTGTGAGTTCATGAAAGCCATTAATTCAAAGACCTATACCACTTTTGTGACTTTTACGAATTGGGTCCCTAATTAGGTCTGGCGTTAACCAAGACATTTTGTTTTGTTTAAACTTGTATTTCTCTCGCTATCTGCGGGTTGGCTTTACTGTGAGTGATCGTATTCTGCTCTTCCACAAGGAGCACATTGGCAACCACAGTAGTTTTGTTCAGTGCCAGAACCTACTGTGGCAATCAGTGGCATAATGAAACTGGAGGGTCCGCCCCCTACCTTCCTGCAAAGAACATAGAAGGAGTACCCTCTCCAAAATCACTCAGGGCAGGTGCTGTGCTAAGGGGGCCCCCCGCACGGCAGAGGCTTTCGGACCTTTGTGACGCCGCTGGTGGCAATGTATGCTTTTTGATACCAACATTTTTTTTTAACTTTTCGAGAGTATTTGTTGCAGTGGTAAGGGCCTGGCAGCTCCACAACAATTAAGCTTTTACAAAAGCCATGTCAAAACAAGACACACATTGACAAAACCAAAAGACTCACAGCAAATGTTGGATCGGTTGGCTTTACCAGTGCTTATTTATTTTCATGCTTCCCATAATTTTGTTGAAAATGGTTACACTTATTTTCCATTAGGAATATTTTTGGGAAATACTAATATGCTTCAAAGAAGTAGCATCTAAAATGTCATAGTAGCAAAATTATTTTTTTCATACTTGCATTTTTTTACTGTACTTTTTATTTTGAAAGTAAAGAACCATCACTCTTGCTTACAAGCTTCTGCAAACATTTGAATCTAGTCAGAGAGCATTCTGTGAACATTATACTTAGCCTCATATTATTAAACTTTTCAAACAAGTATATACATTTTTTTTTTTTTTACTGGAACCACTGTCAGTAATACCGTAGGACTTTAAAATGTTTATTTACAGGGCTGTCCCTACTAGTAAAGGTTTCTCAATAATGAACCATGAATGCAAGTTCAAACAGCCTTAGCATATGAACATGCTTATTACCTCTACTGCAGAGAGTTCCCTTCTATGTAAACTGGCGACCAAAGGGGCTTGGGTCTACTTGTCCTGAGGACAAAATAAACATGAAAACTTGTTGCCCTTGACCCCAAACAATATGTCCCAGGCGTCGGGCTATAGGAATTACACATACCTGTCAACGAAGCAAGGACTTCTTGTATCACACCACTGAAAGTTGGTTGGGACATGCCCCCAGATACTGCCCCAGTATATTGAAAGATGCCAGTGTCTACAAAATGCAGTACTGCCGCAACTTTTGCTATTGTTTTTATGGCTGTTGGATTCATATTGTGAGGCTGAGCAGGCTCCGATTGCTGACACAAATCCAGGATAGTTTGCCTATTTAGAAGATAGTGCTTGATGACGTCCCTTTCCTCCATGGTGGCAAGGTCTGGAAAGGGCCGAGACACCTGAGGCTGTCGTCTCCTACCCATGGCTGGGTTCAGACGTCTGTATGTATGGAAAAGAAAAGATCAGATGAAATGGTCACACCATATTTTAAATGTCAAAGCACATCTGACTTATTGGTAACAGTAGAAATGTCATTGGGTAATACATGCACACACATTGACATCAAATATTTGGACTTCAAAAATTTGAATACAAGCTTTTTTTTTTTTTTTTTTTAAATTTTTCAATCAATATGTGCAAATAATACATTTGAACTTTATTATTAGCACTTGTTATTTTTAAAAAAAAGTAAAAAAAAAAAAGAAATCAACTGAGGTAGTACTTCCCCCTTGGCACTTACGTTGTCAAACACTGACAAGATTCATATTTTATTGTGTCATATCTTTACAAGAAATGTGTTGTTCGTATCTGAAATTTAGAAATCCACTAGTCTCCATTCAGAGTGCTGGTAATGCAATAACAATTGAAAAATGGGCAGCTTCACATCCTAAAATGGCAGCTGCCTGACCTTGCCATCAGGACATTGGCTACCTGATGACCATCAGCAGAAGTTGACCGTGTAGTAGGTGGTAACCTCCACGACGGGCCCTGCCATAGACTAACATGTGTGACGGCTACAAACAAAAGCCAGTGGTTGTGTCACTCTCCGTCACGGATCGCGTCTGCCATGTACTTATACGCCACATTGTGAAAAAACACTTACTTGCCTACTAACACTGTAGCCATCAAGACGTTCTCATTATTTTGCTGCTGTTATCGACCTCTGGGAGCCAGGATGGTGGGCAAAGCAGGTGTTAGGGCTTTTTGGCCATGGAGCAGGAACTCCCTGCCAGGCAGGGTTCTGTCCCTGTAAATCCAATTCTATGGGACCCCAGAGGAACTGGTACATGTCTGATTGGGGAATGTCTGACTGAGTAACCTCTTCCTTTCTGATCCACGGGCTCTTTGGTTCATTTTTGTTAATGCGGGTAGTGTTGCGATTGGAGTTGGCAGAATGATGTAGCTGGGACAGATTTTTTTGACCAATGTGTTAAATGTCTGTGCATGGCAATGTTAAGTCACCTGAAACTAGAAGGTCTAATGTGTGTCCATGTAACGCACAAATCCTATTTCATCACACAAACTACAGGCCACTGACTACCAATGGTCAGTAGACAGTGTACCAGTAGTATGACTGACAACATGCAGCCAGTGTTGAAATGATAGTGGTGATGAGGGAAAAATGTAGAGGGTCTGGAGTTGTCCGATTCTGTGCTGTCACATGGGATTCCAGCACATAATGTGTATTAGGTTGCCCTGTATGGTTTAAACCTGTTATAGAGCCACATATAGGTAAACTTATTTTAGATGCCGCAAGTTCAGATGACACTGGCTCACCATCATCCATCCCAGTTTGTCCCATTCGAAAACATACTTGTTCGAACAACCCACAAATCCCTGCTTCTCATTGACAAAAAGCAGTACTTCTATCTTGCCCTGAGCCACTGTATGTGATGCAGACCATGGGACAGTTTAGATAGGAAGCCAATATAGCTGTGAGTATGAGGATTGTACAGGAGGTTTGGCCTTTAGTAGCTCACAATGATTGTGAGTAATCAGGGGTGGCTCTCACTACAGGATAGGTTGCATAGCTCTGACCAAGATGATGATGTAGGCCTGATTAGGTAACATGAGAAACTCGCAAGTATTGATGATGCACATGAGGTCACTGCAGATCAGTATTTCTAATCTACCTGTAAGAATTTGTTTTCTGGTAACAAAATCTAGTAACTGTTTGGTGAATAGACATGTGAATTTCCAAAATGTAATGTCACAGCAGTACTGCCCAACAGTAACGCAGATTTTTATTTTCTTGTTCTTGTATGTCATCTATACAGGTCAATGCCCATCAGAAGCGGTAAATCTGGAAGGCCATTGCAAAGAAGGGGGGGACCCTGAGGGGAGTCTACAAGAGGTATAGCCTGCACTGTTGGAAGAGGTGGGAGGACCTGTGTCGGGCAACAAGAAAGTCAGCTGAGAGCCAAGTCCCAAGCAGATCCCAACACAACCAGAAACACAAGCACAGACACACACCACCACAAACACACCCCAGTCATCCTAGTGATCTAGGTGGGTGTGCTGCACCCTGACGCCTCCCCATGGCTTGCATCCTTGTGGTGGCTTGCCTGGAGCTTGTTGGCCAATTAAGGGCCCAACAGCAGCAACAAGGGGGTACGTTGTCTGTAGATACTGTTGTGGTTTATCCTATTTACTTTACAGCTATGTTGTATGCCATCAACTTCTAGGTTGACACACATCCAAAGCCCACGAGGATTGCTGGAGATGTAAGTTGATGTGACCCTGTCTGATGCTGTGTGTGGAGTATTGCTTTGTGCTGAAGGATGCCACTATTTTCCTCCTCCCAAGGCAAGTAATGTTGTGGGCAGGCACATGGGTGCATGCAAATAAAGAGATTGCCAGCATTTTGACATGAGGGACAGTCTCACCAAACATGCCCCATGTCATTATTGGGTCAGGTGTGATGGTATGTCACAAATGTGTGTAGTGAATGTAGGCAAACTTCACAATTATGATGCAGCGGATATATCAGACTTGACATTGGTAAGTTGGTGCTATGACAATATGAGAATGTGCATCTGCACCAAAAGTATTGGTATTTTGTGTACAGTGGCATCATTCCTTTCCTGACACATGTTTGAAAGCAGTTTGTCCTCAAACCTCTAGTA
This sequence comes from Pleurodeles waltl, assembly GCF_031143425.1. NCBI lineage: Eukaryota > Metazoa > Chordata > Amphibia > Caudata > Salamandridae > Pleurodeles > Pleurodeles waltl. The sequence goes on from NC_090448.1 coordinate 704,348,319, forward strand.
CGCTAATGTGGACAGTAGCAGGTGGAACTGAGTCCTTAGTCCTTCACAGATGTGCATGTAAGCCAGTCTGTGAATGCCAACTTGAATTTCTATGCCAAACTGTATTGTTTACAACAGACAGGATTGTGTCCACAATGGTGAGAGAGTTGTGCGTCCCACAGACAATATTTTGATGTCCTTAGTCCTGCCCAGAGGAGAAATTGATGGTGGAGAGCAATGTAATACTGAAAGGTACATTTGCATATGGAAGGTAACATCACATAAATATTGTGGTGTCTCATCTTGAGCAGTCATTTTTCATCCAAAAAGGGTACCCTTTGGGAGAAGTGAATCAGTTTTAGTTCTGCTCTGCAGTGATTCAGATTTAGTGTTGAAACCCTTTGTTATGGAGTGAACTACAAGTGTATAAGTGACAAAGGCAGACTTGATATGGGAGTTGAGATGGGGTATTACTGAACTTGTTGCAAATGTTGTGTGATGTACATCGATGTACAATTGTATTCTCTGAGATACCCTTTAAATGTTGTGTCTGTGTTTTCAGCATCAGCTGGGCAAGGCAAAGGTGATAGCAGACACATGGCTGGGATGAAGCTGGCCCCTGGGGATCGGGTGTGGACATCAGACACTGAGGGGCCCAGTGGCATGGAGGTTGAGGGGACTGGCACAGAAGCCACCAGTGACTCTAAATCGTCCTCCGTGGCCTCCAATGAAGACCAGTCCCCAGTGGGGGTGGACCTTAGAGAGACTGTGACACCTGTGTCTTCGTCTGCCCTCCCCATTCCAAACTCCACCCTCCCTCTTGCTCACCCCCAGTGGGCCCTAGCTGCCCCCTAAAAGGAGAGGTCACCTTTTCTGTAGGCACCTCTGCCCGTGCTCCAGTGACCCAGACTGCGCTTACTGAAGAGGTAGTTGATCTTTTAAGAACGATCGCTGTATGCCAGACCGCACTATTGAATGTCATCCAGGGGCTGGCTGGCCAGAACACCCAGAGGCTGGCTTACCTGGATGGTATTCACTGTGCCTTCTCTGGCCTACAGTGGTCACCCCATGATCTGGCTGCCTGATTGGCTGCAGCCTTCCATACCCCCCTACCTCGTGCCGAGACTCCTTCCACTTCCCCATCTGAAATTCCCTAACCCAGCCCTGTCCAAAGCACACACATATACACAAACCCACAACAACTACCAGCAGATCCCAACACAGGCAGAAACACAAATCACAGACACACACATGCAGACACCACACAGACCACCACAAGCACACCCCAGTCAGTGCACCCACCATGACATATCCACACCCCCACCAACAGACACAACACCCACAACTACAGCAAGACCCACACACACCACAAGCACACCATCAGTCAGTGCGCCAACAATGACACAAACACCTCCACTACTACCACACCCGCAGACACAACACTCACCACTACAGCAACACATCACAAGTACACCCCTAGTCAGTGCACCCACCACAACACAACCACACACCCCCACCACCACTCCAACAGATATAACATCCACCACTACAGCAACACCCCCACACACCGTAGACATACCGCCAGTCAGCACACCCACCACCACACATGCATGTACCAGTACACCCACAGGCATACCCAGGGCTTGAAAAATCACAAACATTTTACTAGACCTGCAGGTTGAGTAACTTAACTAATCTACTCGACATAACTGTAATGTACTTGACCCGTAAACGGGTCTCAGATTGAGTGATCTCAGGCAAATAGTTTACAGAGTCGCATTTTTCTTAATTCTCACTTATGATTGCACCTTCAAATATGTGAGCTTAGCGTTTCTGCAGTACAAAAAAACCTCTTTTGTGTGATTAAGTAGACTAAAGTTTGCTGCATGCATCACAAGAATCTGTCCCACATACCCATGAGGTCTAGCCCACAAAACCTAGGACTTATTTTAGTTTACTAAAAACATTGCAATCAGGGCAGGAGTGTTTCTCATTTTGTTTACACACTTAATTTTAATAAATACATTACTAAACCATGATGTGGTAACATATTGTCATCTACACACAGTAACTTTCCAAGAAATGTCCAAAAACCTCTCCACTAACTTGCAGCTTCACAGATAAAACTATATAGTGTATTAACAATCAGTGAAAATTCGGTTTCAGAAAACATATCCTTTGCACATCAACATATAAAGTATTCTGATTTGTTTTCATCCTATTAAAATATTTTTTCAGCATAAATATTAAAAAAAGGGCTTTCACAACTACTGAAATATGTGTATGCACAGCTGACTTAGTCACTCCTTTTATTTTACATTCGATCACACAGTTCACCTTACAAATTCCTGGAACTCTGCAGTCAGAAGGGAAATTAATTGCAAGAAAAACAGACTTTTGACCTCTGTCAGTGAACACTTAGCAAATGTGACATAAGAACAAGATTTAAAGGCATCTTTTATTGCCCCTCTACTTTTCAACATCTGTTCAGTGTCAACTCGCCAGAAGGGATGAGTAAGTATTAAAAATCGCTCGACCTGATCAAATAAGACTCGCCAATGCGAGTGGTGGAGCTGATTTTTCGAGCCCTGATACCAACACATACCCCATCCACACACACACACACACACACACACACACACACACACACACACACACACACAACACAAACACTCACACTCACCCACCCAACAGACAAATAATAAAAGACACAACTTTTAAATTACAGCACATACACCAGACCCTCAAGCACCCATACCTTTAACACACACACAACAGACAGCCACTCCCTCTGTCTCCCAAACCCAACTTCATCACAAATACCCTACCCATTTTCCTAAGGAGAGCCTACTTTTTTCCCTGACCCTGAACCCTTCCACATCCCACCCCTACTAAACGTAAATCCACCCCTTCCAACTCCCAAACCAAACCTACCAAACCCACCACTCCCAAACCCACCAATCCCATACCCCCCTTTCAAAACCCAAACCCTCCCAATGTCCAAAGCTACCCCCCGCAAAATCATTTAGGTGCTTTCTCTCTGCCCCATAGATGCCCCTTCCAGAGGACATTTATACTGGCAGGGAATTTAGGCGACAAGTGATGGGCCTAACGGCCATTTTGGCCCACATGGGCTACTGCCATTGTGTATATATATTTTTCCTGTTTTCCAGGTGGCCTTTTCTTATTTTTCAGTGAGAGACTTAGCTCTTCCTTATATAAAGAATTTTATCTTGAGATTATCTTTGTCCTGGCTTTATTTTTTGATTGTTAAGAATTGTTTGCTGATGATGTTATTTTTGCTAATATGTATGGCATTAACTTACTCTTGTTTGTGACAGTGACAAACAGAGGTTGTATATTTTAGTTGTTTTTTTAAATGCATACATTAGTGTTGTACACTAGTGATGGGCATATTAATTTTGGTGCAAGCATTCATGTTGTTACTGGACACTTACACCAAAATTATGTGTGTTTCTGTTTTTGTGAGTGGAGAATTCATGTGTGTTTGTTTTGACATGATGTACCAATAATATGCACATATACATTACACAGATAACCTGGCACTCTACAGTTGAATGAGATTGTATGTTTGTGATATATTGCACACACCAGGGGTACATGTGACCTTCATACATCTGTCATGTTTGTAGTTCACCAGTAAAAATTGTATTACATTCCATGTACACCCACCTGTTGCTTGTTGTAGTGTAATTGTTACATTATCATGGGATTGTTTGGTTCAAATTGGGGACACTGTTTTAGGTTGATACTTTCCATATTTGGCGACATTATTATTGCACACACCTTTACAGACCCATTTCTATTTGTGATTTTTGAGACTTTTTGGGCAGGTGTCCATTGCCATGAAGGTAGTCTGTTCCAGATTGGTGGGTGCTACTTACATATCGAGGTTTGTTCTGATACATTTTCTGACTACAACATTTCCCCACTTCAGCCATTGCGCAACATTATGGTGGTGCTTACACAAATTAATAAGCCATGCACAAGTCCAGTATTACTGTGAAGCTACAACTTCAAAGGTTACATGAATACCTATGAGCTACCTGTAGTTCCGGCTACGTCGGTGTTGTTTTCCATCTTGAACCTGGACCAGGAGTAACGGTGGACTGGTAGCAGCAGGATCATGGCCGTAGGATATGCAGAAAGTATTAAAAAGGTGAGTTTTGTGTTTATGTGGCTCCCAAACTGCAGACTCACATGTGGCGATTTAGCCGCCACCGTTGCGATTCGCTCAGTGATAAAAGGAGATGTGCAGCCGCTTTTGCCTATGGTGCTGTTGACCCGGTTGAAGATTCTTGGTGGTGATGGCAGACCATCAGTGGTCTTTCGCCTATGCTCCCGCTGACATCTAAATACTGCAGGTGGACCGTCACGGTGGCGGGTGGGTTTCCAGTAGAAAATCCGACTTCAAGACCATTACTGCCAACATCTTAATCAGGCCCTAAGTTCTTAAAGGCTCTGTACATAAGGAATTTATCAGAAATCTGCCAGGAGAGTGGCCCAAATCCCAATATCATCCCACTTGTCATGGTGAATGGCTGCAGTTTTTGGGCTCGGTAGGGTGCCACCTGGGAAACTCTACTGGATACTAGATATCCAGGGTAGTCGAGAGTGGTGAGGTTTGTGTGGATCCCACAACATTTTCTGACCCACAAAATCCCTGCAAACTTTGCTTATATTCCTACATTTTCTGTGTGTTTCTGTGGCATAAGCTTCCAGAATCTCCAGGGATCCAGAAATTCATAGCAATCACCATTTCCCAACTTGTCCTAGTAAAAATGCTACCCCACTTTTATGTCAAGAATTGGGTAAGACGGAGGGGCAGGGCTAAGCGCAGGGAGTGGGACTTATCGGATTACATCAACAGTACTTTTTCTGTAGCTCAATCCATTCTAAAAGCGAGACTTATAAAAGAGCAAATGTGTCAAACAGAAATTGAATAACCTAACACTTCTCCACATTGTTGGGGTGTTGTGAGCCCCTCCTACATCTGAGCCCCAATACAACTGCTGCACTAATGATAACTATTGCCCTGAATAGCAAACTTTCTCTTCTGTCTCTTTCCCCTTCACCACTGTTTCTATCACACCAATCTTGAGACAGACCTCCTGTCCCTTTAAAAAAAAAAGTTACACTACCCCCTTTGCAGCAAGGTTCTCCCCAATCTCAATGCAACCAAGGAAAATGAGCCCTGTTTCCCTTTTCTAAAGTAAGATAGACATAATTGTGATGCATTGGGCCTTCCAGATCCCTGGATCCCAGTGTTGCTGCACCTGCTTTGCAATCAATAGCTACTGCTTTTCAAAGCACGCTGTCTCCTCTGTACTTTCTTAAAAGCATGGGCCCCTGTGTCCCAGGCCTCTCACCCGAAAGTAAGCTGTCCTCTCTGATTTGTTTTCCTCTCCCTTGGCCAATGCTTGGAGGCCCAAAGCAACATTGGCATAGCATGTGTGCACTTGACCCTAATGCAAGTGAGGAAGGATGTTAAAACACCCATAATTATGGTTCATTTGGCACCTCACTGCACTGGGTCCTGCAGCCACTGCATCAGTAGCAGCAGTGATGGCTGCAGACTGTCTCCTCTGCCAACTTCACTAGGCCATCATTCCTAGAACTGAGGCAAAAAGAAGGCTGTCTGCCCTTGTGTCTAATAAAGAAAAAGGCCCACATCTTGTCTTGCTGTTTGCTTGGGCCTTGTTCCATATGCAAGAGCTCATATATATTGCTCCGAAGAAGCCTAAGAAACTGTCCGTTTGTAAAAGAAAGAAAATGTGCTTAATTTGTAAATAAAAACGTGCCGGTGCCCAAAGCTCTTGTTTGAAACAAGCAGATGCTGCAATTAAATGTGCGAACCCGGAATACTGAGGCAGTGTAATCCTGAAGGCATCTCAGGCCTCTTTAATCCATTTACAGCCACTCCCTGTCCCTTCAGGTCACTCTTGCAGCTTTCTGCTTTCTCCCTTTGTGATGCTTTTTCGTTTTTCTCCTCCTCCATCTTTCCCATATGTGTCTTTTGCTTGCAGCAAATGCTTGAGGCAGAGAAGCGCCGGCCCTCAAAAATAATTGCTGGTGCACCAGAAAGCACCAGCTCAAGTTAAGCACTTTGCCCCCACCCCCCTCCCCCCCAAGTAGTGTTGCCTCTTGCAGCCATCTCTTAGCCATGTCCAATGGATTTCCCTCCTTTCCTCTTTCTGGCCATTACTCTGAAACCACAGTGGTCTGGATTAGCTGAGTAGCAGGGATCTACCAGAATTGAGGTGGCCGTGGCTGAAAGGGAAAGAAGGGGGAAGCTGTGCAGTGAAGCTGATATAGGAACATGGAGCTAAAGAAGAAAAAACATTCTTACCAGGGGGCCTGCTACCTGAAAGAAATAACAATAACCTGCCCTTTCTCCGCAAGAGTTATGTGCCCTTTTTTCATATCTGGATCACAGTGGCTTTAGGGCCTAGTATTTGTTTTGCACCCCTTCCTCTGTATAGCCTGTGGATGTTTTCCTCAGGGTCCATTGCCCACCTGTCTGCCAGCAGCACTGGGTCTGCTGCTTGGAAAAAAACAGTTGTTGATTACCAGCAGATTGGACACTCAATAGTAAAACCACAGGTTTGGAACAGCAGTGTCATCCTCTAGCGTTTTTCTAGTTGAGGTGGGTAGCGCAATCCGGTTGCCCCAAACCCACAACAGCAATCTTGTTATCACGTCCAGTGACAGGAAAAACCCATTCAGGGTTTAAAATGTGGAATTCTGCAGGACATATAGGAACTTGAGCAGATATCTCATTTTATGGAGGGTGTCCCTGCCCAGTTGTGACTGAGGCAGCCTCTGCCCGTGGCCCACATTGGTCCTATAGTGTTCAAGGATCCCAGTTAGATGTTTTCAGAGTAGTGCCTGATACCTGGTAATATAGATTACAAGGTATGTAAAGCCAACCTCTTCCTGCTCAAGTGGATCTCAAGTCTAGCTCCATCGCTTACCCAGGTACGCTGCAAAAGCCTATGCTATTTCTGTGGGTGTGTCCACCACTTCCCCTTCTCATTTCGCATGTACCACCTCTGTCCCTCCTCTTTTTTGGCAAGCCATACCACTAGTTTACCTGCTTTGATCCCAATCTTGTATAGTCTGCCCTTGAGTCGTAAAATGCTCCCTTGATTCCTGTTGAACTAGAGTCATTAATCGCCTCTTATGTGCTCTATATGAAGGGCCAGGGCTGGAGAGGGCCAAGCTATGTATTCCGCCTCCCACCTCATCATCCTCTCTTCTAGCTTGGTACACTGTCCATGCGTGTCCATGTGACATGTGCGATCAGCTGTCCCCCCTTTTCTGTCTTGTATGTTTCCCACAAGTTTGCCGCCTCTTGAAGTAGTGGTCGGTGCTTACTGTAACCAATTTATTTGTGGTCCAGTCCACCAATGCCCAGGGGTCGAGACTCCACCTCAGGCATTTTAGCTGTGTGTCTAATGGGACTACTGTGACAACTGGGGAGTGATCTGACATACCCAAAGGCAGCAGACATGTGCCCAAATCTCCTGAAGTGATGCCTCAGTACCAGGAAGTAGTTTAGGTGTGACATGAAGTGCACTGAATTGGGTACATATGTGTATTGTAAGACCATTGGCTGATTATCTAGTCGTCGGCCAACACTGTTGCCTGCAGGAAAGTGAATAGTCTCATATCTGCTCCACCGACCACTGCAACTATGTCCATATCTCCCCTCCTGGGTTAGATTCAGGTTGGCACTTGTTATCAGAAGAGCTTCTGGGACGCTTGCTCTCCAGTTCTCCCGCTTGTCCAGACCACCAGTCTGGAGGCCTGGTGGGAATTACCAGGACACCATCACCAGTGTCTCCCCCCCACCCCCCCTCCCCCCAGCGTCCACATACCACTGCTTAGCACCCAGCTGCTTCTATCCAGGTCTGCATTAACTACTGCAACGACATCTGAACCAGACTCACCCCACTCTCTTTCGCCAGATGAGTAACCTGTGTGACCCAATAGCTTATACCTACCTCAGTCAGAAAACCTGGATCATCTGCCAGCCAGGAGTGTTTCTTGTAGCAATATTATATCTCGGTTCAGGTATTTCCAAACAATTCCCAGCTTCAACTGGTCACTGAGGCAGTTGACATTCCAGAAGAACACCTTGAGGGCCTGCTCCCCGGTCACAGCATATCACAGTGTTGGTCATTTGTGTGCCTGTTACATGCCTGTGTTTCCTTGAAATTGCACCTGAGTGCCCCATATCCATCCATGCGAGCCTGTAGTCTTTCCCATCCCCAGCCCAACCCTGCTACCTTGTGTGATTGAGATGAAATCGCCCGTTCCACCAGTGCTGGAAGAGTCTTGCCACAGAAATCCAAGCTAAAAGAGAAACAACAACATTCAAATAAGCATTACATATCCAGGTGTGAGGGGCCTTGCCCCATGGCCTTACCAGTAGGTCGCTTCTGTCAGCCCCGGCGTTTGTTTCCACCTCTGGGTCACGGTTTAGAAAACCAGGACTTTGACTTTCCCAACTCCCGACCCACACAATTCATATAATATTGTCCAATGTCCTCTGGTGACCACAGACAGGATCCCTTTCTGTACAAGGCACTTTCAGAGACCTCAGCCTCACTCTTGGATGCCACTGTGCCTGCTATAGCTCCAGGTCTGCCACAACTCTTACCCACTCAGATTCTCCTTGATCTGTAGTGGAGGCCACACTTGAGTGGCATCAAGGCTGACATCTTGGTTTTTGTCTCTTCCATTCTGAGGGCTTGACGGTCTCCTTCTCCTCCAGGAGCGGGTGACCCTGGGCCTCAAGCCAGTTTCAGGTGCCAAAGTAAAGAAAATCTCCCCTTCATGATTTACAGCTAACAGTCGTTCAGGGAAATGGAAAGTATATTTCAGATTCATCAGCCTCAGATGGCATTTGACTGTAATAAACTTTTCCCGTTGAAGCTGTACCGTTGTTGTGTAAACTGAGTAAATATTTACTATCCTCCCAGGAGAGGGTGTGGCATAATGGCCTGAGCTGTCAACTTTGGAGCTAGTGGGAACAGGTTCGAATCTCAGCATTGGCTCAACATCTTGTGATTCTGGGCACATCACTTAATCTCCTGGTTCCTACAATTCACCGCCTTAAGACCCTCACAGGTGATATGCCGCACTTTACAAATCCTGGATTTATTATTTATTTAAGATTCCAGGTTACATGGGCGCATGCCACCTGCAGGATATTCTCACTGTACCTGAAATTTAAGAGTATGGCCACAATACCCCCAAGGTGGGGGCAGCTGCCGTCCCAGCACTGGGTGTGCGCCTTCCACCAAGTACAATTTGGAGGCCCTCCCTCCCCCAGAACAATCAACAGCAACTCTTTGAGGAACAGTTCCAAGCTGGGGCCTTTAGCCTTTTCAGGGACCTTCTCCAGGTGGATTATTATTGCATCTGGATCTCCCCTCAGCATTGTCCAGCTTGTCCGTAAGGACCTTTATTTTCTTCCCCATTAATTTAATCTGCCCATTGTCATCTTTCACTGCTGGGGTCAGTTGGTCCGGGGTAGCATCTGCCTCCGCTACCCTGTCTTCCGGTTTTCCAATGCCCACATCCAGGGCAAGTGCGTCAATCTTTTGCTCCAGGGCAGCTTTGATGCCCTGTATCGTGGCTAGGATTGCTGCTGTGTGGGCCTCCAGATCCCATGTCAGGCTTGGGGGATTGGGGCTCAGGAGAGTATTTGCCACTTTGGGCCGCACCACCCTGTCACCGTTTGGGTATATAGGAACGGCGACTCTCCACTTTTGAGAACACTACACAGGCTTACGGCCCCATTGGCTGTCACACCACTTCTATTCTACTGAACTCCAGGGGTCAGCCCCCACGAGGAAGAGGATGGGGAAGATGGATCCTTAAGAACCGGGGCTGCCCCTCACAGAGACCACTGCAGTTCCCCAACCTGAGGTGGGCCTCCCACACTGACCCCAGCTATCTGTTTCCTGGGGTTGGCTATCCAGGCGTCCAGAGGGAGCTTGGACTGAGAAAAGACCCAACACTCCCCTGGCAGGTCACCTTCGGCCTCCCACCAGGAGCACGAGCACCCTGGGGCTCTCCCTTCTCCTCGAGGTTGGTCCTGATTTGTGAGAGTTGGCCGTTGCTGCCACACACTGCCAAGTCCTTATTTGGGATGCAGTGTCTTCATCTAGCTCACCGCCACGGTTCCTCTGAAGGTGCTGCCTCTTTCCACTCTCTGGTAAAGAGGGGGAAGCATCAGCCCCCTTCTGTCACCTTGTCATTACCATTAGCCCCCTCCCAAGCACTTGCTCCACAGTATTCCCTGGCTATTAAGTTCCAGGTGCGAGGCCGAGTCTCCTTCGACTGCCACTGGCATTTTGGAAGCCTGGTGTCGGGGGCGCCATGTCTACACGGCACGGCTCAGTCCCCTTCCACAGGGCTGCCACTGGATTCCCAGGATAGGGGTCCCGAAGGACGTTAACCCATGTGCTCTGCAAGAAGTCAGAAAATCACCTTTTTTATTTTTTATTTGACTTAATTTCATTTTTTTCTGATTTATCATGCTATTTTATTTCAGGATCATAATGTCTGTAACACTTTTGGTTTCTTTTTAAAAATTGTAGTATTTTTTTAAATGAAATAAGATGTTTTGTACGTACACATTTTTTGAGCCCCTCTGATTAAATACATCTGCAATTCATTGTAAATTGAAAAATCTCAGTATTCTGTATCTGTGTTTATGTTGAGGGCCTGCCGTACCCCTAAAATCTTATACCTCAAATCCATCCGCCCAATGGCTGTGTGGATTGGACAGTGTTAGCATCAATTTCATGAGGCATTGTGTCCCAGAGGCAAAGAACATAGCATCATTTTATATACAATCAAATGAAAGGACCAATTGAAGTGAGTTCTATAGCGGAATTTAGAGGAACCATAAAGGTGTATTACAAAAATTCAAAAGTACAATACAAGGTAAAGGAAATGCAGAAGCCGCTAAGTTACATAAAATCAGTTTAAAATAAAGGCCATCAATGCAGAATAATATAAAACTGACAAAATCAGAGAAATGCTAAGTCCTAAATTTAGAGCAAATCAGTAAAAAAAAAAATTACAAAAATTGGACAGCGTACCTAGTAGAAGCCAAAAAGTCATAATTCTAGCTCACCCCCAAGTTCAAGGATTTATTTAGAAAATATCCCTGTATGACAACTGCAGAATTACTGTAGTGTGAGGAAAGTAATACATTTCAACAAATCAGAATACAGACTTTAAAATCATCATATGGCCCTATCACCTAACCACTAACCCACTACATGAATATTTATTTGGCTCTTCTGAACTAATGTCATACAGAGGTGTCAGAACTATTTAGTTATGGGGGCGTGGCTTGAGCCTGAGCAAGATGGAGGATTGATCCTGTTGCTAACCTCCTGCAGGTTTTTGTGGAATTGGAGCGCAATTCCCATGCCGGAAACCTGATAACCAGCCATTGAAGTAAGTTAAGTACAGAGGGCTGACATGCAATGGAGTTTGTCTGTAGCACAATGGCTTAGTTTGAATTCTCCTGCCAAGTACTCCAGTGCAGGGAAGAACAAGTTGGCCCTTACCATTGGGTCCGTGCCTCGCAGAATGTCCAGTAGCTGAGTACAGTATATAAAGAAAGAGGAAGGAGACATATTGTGCTGAAATCAGCTGGGGAGCCCTGTTAAAACATTAATTTGCCTAATCAGTCGCATATGCATGAGGTCCAGAAGCTCTGGTAGACTCAATCACAACCGCACACAATTGCAGCCCTACCTGCAGCTGCAGTGGGGCATGGAGTTCTCCGAGCCCTGACAGAGTTCTCAGAGCGCTCCCTCCACTTACCAACCATCAGGAGCCAGTGACCCGGTCATTTAGTACAAGGGAGTTGCTGTGCAACTGGTACACACTACACCTTACACCCACATATCCAATTTCAGCAGCCCCCAAGAAGTGTGATCTCTACACGAGGGAAACCACAGGTTGTGGCCACATCCAGCTCCACTTCCCGTGGACTGCCCTATGCTCAGGACCACTAAGACCTGATACCATGAGGAGTAAAAGCAATCCCTACACGAGGGAAACAATATAAGGGCAGCATCCATCTCCGCATCCCACACACTGTCCTATGCTCAGAATTCCAAGGACTGATACTGTGAGGAGTAAAAGGGAAAGGAAAGAGTAAAAGGAAGCAGGAAGCAGTGTGCTTACTCCCACACTAACTCTGCTGATACCATTACTGCACATGAAGTTCCAAATCCATGAGGAGGAAAGGAAAGCTGGAGGCTGTGCATATACTCCCAGACCAAGATGTTAATGCTAACACTGCTTTGACCATGGAACTCAATGTAGAACTTGTGAAGAGGACACTAAGGCCCACTCCTCAATTGCCACACCATCCCAATGCCGGTCTCTATATGTGCCCCTACTCACGCCCATATATTGTGAACACCTACAAAGGCAGTAATATGGATAATACCATAAGGAGAAAATCCAGGTCTAGCCTACTTATTGCAGTGCCCAGCTTGAACAATTGCTCCAGTGACTAGGGCTATCTGGACATCTCATCTGGATACCTCTCCCTAGCACTCGCATCTTAAACTAGCCTAAGGAGCCATTATTACACTACTCCGCACATCCCGCACGACTAGTGATTAAAAACAATGAAACCCAAAGATCGCACATCCTCGCACTACTAAGTGGTCTGCACTGCTAAGTAACTGACCTGCACTACTAAGTGACTAACCAATGAACTCCTGTGGCCACAAGAGTTGTCATGATGGCAGATCATAGAGGCAACGATTCCAGAGACAATAAAGTATATAAAGACAATAAGACACCACTGAAGCGAGCCAAGGCAGAGCCCCCCTTGCCAGACTCTCCCATCAAATCAAAAACTGACAAGAGGGCAAGCCTGGAAATGATACTGCAACAACTCGGAGCCTCTACACAATCTGGCCCAAGAGACAAAGGCAAACACAGATGCTATGCATCACAACCTTCAAGCCTTACGGAATGAATTTCAAAGTATGACGAGCAGACTTACAAAAGAAGAGACAAGTATTTGCACACTTGAGTATACTGTGTCCCCTGAGAAGAAAATAGTGGATGCAGCCACGAATAGGATCAAATCTCTGATTAAAGACATATCTGAGTTGGAGGATCACAACCGCAGAGGTAGTCAGGAAATATTTTGGCTCCCAGAGAAGGTGGAAGAGTCTGCAATTTTTTGTATCTAATTTTTGGAGGGCTGGATACCCGCACCCTTGGAATACAATTTTACAGAGACTTTGAGATAGAAAGAACCCTGCTTTAACTCTCTCAACTGGTTCCCAAGAGCCATGATATTTAGGCCTCTGTGATAGCACCATGCAGAAGCCATAATCGCACATATGAGGAAAGTTCAACACATCCTCTGGAACAGATCCAGAATCAACATCGCACAGGACTATTCAAACAATACAGTGTCCATCAGGAAGGGCTTTCTAGCCCTCTGCCAATCCCTCAAGATTACAACATTGCATACGGTTTTGCTGGGCCATCAAAATTCTGTATCATGTTCCAAGGAAAGACACTGCTCTTCATGGATCTGGTGGAACTACAAAAGGTATTGGAATCCTCTGTTCCTGCTCCTATGGTAATCAAATGTCCTCAAGTTTCTCCAGCGCTGAGGTCCTGGGTTATACCTACCCTGTACTATTACTCTGATCTGATCCACCACAGCTGAGACAGCAACTCTAAAGGTTCTTTGAATTCCCCTGTATTGATCTGCGAAGACTCTACGTGGAATGCTCACCATTTCTATATAGCATTGCCATGCACATCAGGTAGACAGCCTGGATTGGTCAGTACCAGTAACAATTGTCATCATGCATCACTCATAGCTCGACACCTTGTATTGCTTTTTAGCTTAAGTGTTATCCCCTTCAAGATGGTGGTCAGGGCTCTTACATGCCACACTCCTGTCAGCACAACAGCCTTTATCAGAGGTAAGAGGCAAGACAATATGCCCCAATGCTCCTCCTCCCAGACAGACCGGTAGGCTACGCCGAGCTACACCAAGAGGTACTACCAAGACTCTACTGGTAATGTTTTCAGTTTCAAAAATTACATTAACATGCACAATCTACTTGATTGGTACAAGGATGCTAACCAGTAATGGTCCTGTCGATTTACTGTAATACACAAGAGCTCCTATGCCCAGTACGAAATACTTAGGATAACCATGCATCATATACCTTGTTGCATGTTCCTTCCTGCTCGCCTGGTGGGACTCCAAGTCCCAGGCTTCACTGGTGCCGCCCCTCACCTGGGGGCTATTACTACATCAACCGCCACAGTCGCTGTTCCTTCCTGCTCGCCTGGTGGGACTCCAAGTCCCAGGCTTCACTGGTGCCGCCCCTCATCTGGGGGCTATTGCTACATCAACGTGGGCGCTATAAAGCCAAGGGCGGGCCCGTCCTCGCCCGTCAGAGACTGTCTGAGGCTGGGCTGGGCTCCCCCTCTGGGCTCTAAGGTACGATATTGGGCCCTTCCTGCGTTTGTGATTGCTAAAGCGATATTTTGCACTCGTGCTGAACACTTTATATAATAAATTAAGCCGTTAGATCAGTCCGGGTTGGTGTCAGGTCTCATCAAGCGACAGAGGCTGGACAAGTCACATTACTTCCTTTTTATAAAAAACAAGTGTACTGGGCAAATCCTATTACTTTTGAATTCTGTGACCTGTGTATTGTTAGAACCCAGCAATGGGAAAACGCAAAGCCGTGGATTTCCCAGCCCCCCAGAATGGCACTAAGAAATTAAAAAAGTTCCAAAAACCAAGCGAGTCCCGTAATTAGTAAAGGAATTAATCCCTTGGACAAAATCGACTTGCTATTCAAGGAGGTTGATGCAATCCTGGAAAGCAATTCTCACTTACCTATAAAAAAAAGAGCGGAATTCCAGGGGCGGGGAAAATTCCAGAAATTTTCTCCAGGAAGAGGAAGACACCAACAACACATTCCTCACTTCAGACTTCTCTAACCGAGGCTTCTTTTGCCCCCAAGGGTAAAACTATGCATATGACAGCAGCAATTCCCTGCAGCACTCCTGACGTTCCACTCAGCCAGTCGGATTCTCTTTCTATGGGTATCACGGCTAATCCCCCCCACCATTAAGCGCAGAGATTGTGGTGATTTCTAATATTCCGTGTACAAATCGATTTGGGCCATTGGAGGAAGAGGGAGATTCTCCTGCCAGTGCAACACATGTCCTGCTTGGAGATGCCATTGAGAACAACATCCAGCAAAATAATGCCAATGCTTCTGATGGCGTGCAAATCCCTCATGAGAATGTTAATTTAGTTCTTGTTTTACAAAAGGTGGACGAAGTTAAGACTTTGGTTGCATCTTTTAATGGGGCTGTTGAGAGAGAATCTGGTGCCAAAGCATGGTTGTAGCTGTCAGGCAACAAAAAAGAAGGTGGGAATGAGTGGGGGGATAACTGTGCCCAAGCTAGGATCACAACTAGTTATTCCTCCCCCCCAAGGCAGCTATGAATCCCCTTCTAATTGATCCACTCTTGTCCTATGCTGAGAGCAACCAGCCAGAATTTGTAAGGTCACGGCAGAAGCACACCGGAGCTTCTAATATTAGGGGTGCCCGGGGGGGTGCTCACACTGCGACACGGCCTCCTCCCGTGGAAGGTGCACCTGGGGGGACTGCCGCACCCGAGGTACAGGTGGAGCGGCTGGTCCTCATGGGACCCCCACCGGATTAGGTATGCACCTAACTGGCATTCCACGGCAGGTACGACAGATACAACACTTGGGACAAACAAGTAGAGGCAGTATCGTCTACATGATTAATGTCCCCAAATTGCCACCTGGTTCCCTCGATGATCATGAGTCTTTGACCAATAAGGTCATCCATTGGCTACGCATTAGATGCGATTGCCTTTCGGTTATCCGCTCTGACATCCTTGAGGTAGGAAGACACAGTCAATCTGGGCTAAATCTTGATTATATCTCTGTTCGCTTTATTAAAAAAACTATGGCGGACCAACTTATGGAATTTGTAATTCGAACATGTGATTTGCGGGCCAAGAGAAGGGTTGGTATTAACCTCTCCTTAAAACCACCCTGTATTTGTACAGAGCAGTACATTAGTGAGTTAGCCCCGGCCCTGGGATGTGAACCCTCTGTGGATCATAACTCTTTTCACTCCCTGGATGCTATTGATTGACTAAATAGCAATCAGGAAGTGCGGTCTGGTGCTACTATTGGGAATAACTGTACGGAAGAGGGACTCAGCTCTGTTTATAGTAATGATATAGCCAACCCTGAGCTTCTAATTCTAACATGGAATGTAGCCGGTCTTGGCAAGAAGCTGGGGGATTTGGACTGGGCTACTTTTATTAATAATTCCTACCTTTGTTTGTTCAAAGAGACCTGGGCTGATGGGCAAATTTATATTGACGGGTTTTTTTCTTATAATATTTCCGCTCAGCTACCAGAGAAGGGCCACGGCCGTGCTAAAGGGGGATTGCTAATGCTCATTAATAAGAATTTGCAATGTGAACACTCATTACTAAAAACAGATTCAGTGGATTTAATGGGAGTTCAATTCACCTTTCACCAGGAATTTAAAATCATTTTTTATTAATGTATATGCTGTTTCAAGGGGTTCCGAGTCCCAAGCTTTGATAGAGCTGACAGAACTCCTTGATTCTTTACATCCTCCATTGTACCTAATAATAGCAGGAGATTTAAACTGTACCTTCGGACCCTCCCATATGGTTAATGGACTAACAGATGAGGAAGATGAAATGTGGGGAATCCCACAGTTAACGAACAATCACCAATGCACTCAATCCCGCTTAGCCCTCCAGCTAGCTACGCTATGTTAAAAGTATGGAGTCAGGGTTTGCAACGGATGCACACCCTCAGATTCAAACATGGCATCTACCTTTAAACGAGGGATGTCCTCAAGTGTAATAGATTATTTTTTTACTAGATGTCAGACTGTGGCCTCTACTAAAAGGATATGAAGGTAGAATTTCGATGTGAAAGTGATCACAACCCCTTGCTACTAACCATGGACGGGGATGCTTTCAGGAGAACACTGAATATAGAACGTACAGTGGTTCCCTCTCCATTGCTGAATAATAATTACACTAGGGTCTTCTGGCCCAAGGTTCTGTCTAGTTCTTATTCGATAATTGGGATTTATAAACTGTTTATAGATGAGCTGGCAGTCTATGAGGATTATGAAGTTGATAACATCCCTATTTTGAATATCCATCAAGAGATGTTGAAAGGTTTGCAGAGGTTCTTCTATAAAAAGACTAGTTCTAAATTATGTGATGATCTTCCCAAGGATGACAGAGGATGGTTTAATGAGGACTGCAGCAGGGCCAAATCACCACTAAAAGATGCTATTAAGACTGGCTCCCTAGCAGAGATCCAACCAGCTGGGCGTTTATAACAAGAAAGCGCAAACGCTAGCAAAAAATCTATGGGAAGACTCAATATCATAGAGTTTGGCTTTTGCAACAGAAAATAATAATAATATGATGTATTGGGAATTACTGTCCAGAGGGCAAGGAGGGGGCAGGAGGTGTATAAGGAACCATATTCATCCTGATATTTGGGTAGACCATTTCACCCAACTTTATGCTGCCCCTCACAATCCCTCAGCTGGTCATTTCTTAGCATATGATTCAATTACCCCACGGCTGGTTGGCCTGGGTGACTGTTCTGAACCACTCGTCTTTTCCATAGAGGAAACCAAAACCTCAATCAATTCCTTAAAATCAGGGAAAGCACCTGGGCCCGATAAGATACCAGGTGACTTATACAAATCAGAAATAACTATTTGGTCCTGGTACATTAATCTGATTTCAAATAGAATCGCCGCTGGTGGTACAATCCCTAGTACTTGGAAGGGAGCTGAAATAATTCCCATCTTTAAAAAGGGCAATGCAAATTCCCCTGCCAACTACAGACTCATTAGTTTGATTGTACAATGTGCAGAACATTTTTGCTAAACAACTGCTAGAGAGGCTAACTAGTTGGGTTCAAGACCATCAGGCCCTTTCCACGCTGCAAGCGGGCTTTCGTCCCAAAACCAGCACAATAGATCAGGTTTTTAGACTGACTCTCTTGTATTGGAAATATGTGGTTCTCGCTAAACAATCCCTATATGTTATTTTTGTGGACCTTAGATCTGCTTTCAATCTGGTTTCCAGAGAAAAGCTTTGGGAAGCATTACTTCAGATGGGTGTTCCTACCAATATAGTCTTTCTCATACAGCGGCTACATAATAACACGTATGCACAAGTGAGGTGGGGTGGCCAAGGAGAACTGACAGACAAAATCCCCATACAGAAGGGAGTTCGCCAGGGTTGCGTCTTGGCTCCTATACTATTCACTTTATTTATTAACAAAGTGGTACAAATCTTGTCCTCATGTTCTAATGACGCCCCCACTTTGAACGAGCAGAAGATCCCGATACTATTGTTTGCTGACGATTCTCTTTTTATTTCCAAGACCCCTATGGGCCTCCAAATCCTTGTAGATAGATTCAAGTCCTTCTGTGACGATCATGGTTTGGAACTGAACGCCAGTAAAACAAAATTGATGGTGTTCACCCCCGGCTCTAGTCGGAGATGCACCATCAATTTGGATGGGGCCCTACTAAGTAGATTTAAGACCATAGACTATTTGGGTGTGAGGTTATCAAATAATCTGCATTGGGAGGAACAAATCAGTAAAAGTATGGGGCTTCTCCGGCACAGAGCTGCTGCTATCCTGCACTTTTACAGGAATTCTTTATCTAAAGCTGTATCTCCAGCCATCACAATCTACCTGGCAAAGGCGCAGGTGCTGCCCCTATGGTGCTGAACTATGGGGATTTTTTGAGAGTAAAAGACTAGTAGTAGGAGAAAACAACTTTGCCAGGGCTCTACTTGCGTGCCCTTGTAGCACTCCTTTGATCCCTATGTTTCTGGACCTAGACTTCAACCGTATAGCTGATTTGATAGCTTTAAGACCTTTGCTATACTGGGTAAGGATTTGGACTGTCCCGGAACTTATTGTATATAGAGATTCAGTACTCGATATACTAAGGAGGTCGGAAGCGGCCACTATATTATGGGTTAAGCACGTATCAAATTGGTTTTGCACCCTGGGACTACGAAGGTTTTGGGAGGAGCCACACAATCTGGAGAGATCTGATAAGACCGTATACTGGTCCCATGTCAAAAGTAACCTGGTCCACTGTATATCTTATGGTCGGCTGACCAATTCATTCACTGATTTCAAGTGGTATCCCCAGTATGAACAATATCTCAATTTGATTCCTTATTTATTGGGGAAGGGCCTCTATGCACGTTTCCGTTTTGGAAGCCTCCCGCTGTTATCTTTAACCAAAACCTGGGGAACCATTATATCTACTGATCTCTGCCCAGCTTGTTCTGGTTGCACTGAAACCATTGAACATTTTATGTTTTTTTGCCCTGCCTATACGACTCCAAGGTCAAAATGAATTTGTGCAACCTGTCGAGATTTGGGCTTGAGTCCGTGCTCTACAGCTATTAGGATTTTAAAGAGTGATACTTCTAAACCTGTAATCCTCGCGGTTAGCAAGTTCCTTGTGACCGCTTGGAGTATACGACATCGCTCACTGAAATAAATCTTTCCTCTTTTTATTATTAACTATTTTAGGATGTAGAAATTAGAAGGTATGAAGTAAAGGGATGTATTTTTATCTTGTCGTGTTTTAATTACTGTATATATGTAACAAGTTATTAAGTCAGGATGTATCTTTCTATTTTATGCTTTTAAATCCTGCTATATATGTATTTTTTATGCTTTGATGGCCATAAAGACCGAATAAAGCTATTGTTATTGTTGAATGTACATTGGGAAACCTTATACTGCTTTTCATCTTCAATGTTGATGTCTCAGTATTGGTGATTAGGGCTCCGAGGTTAGAGACTAGACACCACTCCTCTACCTGGACTGTCTGTTCAATTTACTCCAAGCTACAGCGGGTTGAACTGCTGATATTTTGGTGATGTTCTCAGTCTCTAATTGACATTAACTGGCACAGTCCTCATAGCTACTAGGATATCAGGGTGGTACCCTGAAAGGATCCGTTTAAACCCACTACAACACACAAATGCATTAACCACATGTTGACAGATGATGAGGAAAATCACAGAGACAGTGGATTGCCAATTAGACTCCACCATGTGTGCTACCCACACTGACTTTTGACGCTTTATATGGCTATTTTAGCCTAAAGATAGACGCCTCAAGACGTCCCTCCCACTCAGTAGTTTGACTCTTTGATGTTCCTTTCTGTACTACAATACCCTCCATATATTGCATGAATCAACGTCACGCCCCCAGTAGTTCACATAGATTACCTCCAGCATGCCGCATGACACCATCACAAGGACTTAATGGGCAACTTTTTTAATTCTGCTCCCCTACAATGTTGGTGGCTGGAAATGCAAGCAATCAGCCTCTCTGTCAGCGCAACAAACCCCATCAGTCACAACACAATGGGCAAATTACCTGTACTCATTGGTGGGTTTCTGATTTTCTTAGGTATGGCCTTCTTTTTTCACTTTAAACTAATCATCTAACCTGCAGGATTGGATAGCTACCCAGTCGATTAGGGACAGGCCAGCTTGTGGCTCATGGTGTCCCACATAGAATAAGGGTGGAGGAATGCGCCCCAGGATGGGTGGAGGGTGGGTAGTGGTTGGGATTGATGCTTTCTTTTAGCTTTGTTTGAATGTCTTGTTAATATGGCTCTTCTTTTCTCCTCTTTCTCTCCCACTCTATCTCCTGCCCTTCTCTCTGGCCTCTCCTGTCTCTTTCTCTCGGCTACCTGGGGTGACTTACAGTGCCACAGTTCATACAATATTCTACACCAGGACATCATGCACCCCTACAGAACAATCCTGCTGTATCTTACTAAACAAATCACTTGAAAACAGGGAGTTCTACTCTTACTCCCATCCGTAGGTCTTTCCTTCTCAAGACATCTTCCCAACACTCTGAGATCGCATTTACTCAACATGACTCTCCCCTTAACCATACTCTTACTAAATGCAAAGGGGCTTAATCATCCTGTTAAACATTGAGTGGTGCCAGACTACTGTAGCAAACTAAAGGGGGACATCATCCTCTCACAAGAGACCCACCTGAAGTCTATTCACAACTCAAAATTCTACAGTTCATGTTTTGCAGAGATTGGTCTCTCCCCAGTCCCACAAAAAAAGAATGGGGTGGCAACGTTAATATTTAAAAAAAAATCCCTCATCTCAGTAGTATCACACATCCATGACCAATATGGTAGATGACACATTTCTAAAGTGAAAAAAGGGATCTTGTGTGCTCCATTATTATTTATGTCCCTAATTACAATGCTACCGCTTTCTGGAGGACCTAGATAAACAACTCTCAGATCCTCCAGACAATCTGGGCATAGGTTTAGGTAGAGATGTCAAATTACCAGTAGATAGTAATTATAGGGTGTTGGGTTCTGGTTTCAGTACCCCCCACTTTTTTCCTGGTTTTGGATGCAACTTCAACTGAGGTGTACTTGGTTCCAGCTAACCAGGTCCCCAGTGCCAGTGTTCCTTCCCTAAAACAAAGACACCTGGTCACTTGATCCTCAAGTGAACAAGCACCTTAGCCCGCAAGCCCCTAGTGAATAGTACCCCTGGTACCTAAGGCACTGGAGAGGGCCCCTCAGAGCTGCAGTACAAATTGTGCCACTCTGAGGGACCCATCACCAACCTTATGCAGACTGCCATTGCAGGCAGAGTGACAAGGTGCTCCCAAATTCGAAAACACAACATGGCACAAAGCTTGTGTGCCATGACCCCTAAACACTTCATGCAATATACGTAAGTCACCCCTCTAGCAGGCCTTACAGTTCTAAGGCAGGGTGCATTATATTACTTGTGAGAGCATATCTACATGAGCAGATATGACTCTGCTACATCTCTGTCGATTCTCAGACATAGTAAGTGTACAGGGAAGCCATTTTAAAATCATGTGCTGGACACTGGCCGTTACGAGTTCCCCAGCTACATGATGGCTTCACTGAAGATTGGGATATTTAGTGTCAAACATCTCGTATTAAGAAACCCTCACTGAATCCAGTGATGGATGTATTAATACATGCACTCAGAGGGCACCTTATAGGTGACCCCTTGAAATCTACCAACTCTTGGAGTGGGCACTGACTGGTAAGAATCAGTGCAGCTACTACTGGCTCCTTGAGGTGAGAGCCAACACCCTTGAGGTGTGACCTCCTGACCCATCAGGCAGGATGGACATTTCAGGACAGGGAGCTTCAAAGGCCTTGCCGCCTTTGACAAGCAGCCCAGGCCTCTCCAAATGGTGAAGGAGACAGACCCTCAGTTCCTGATCCCACTTTTATGCGGCAGGTCTGGTGGGAAAATTATGTAAATTAGGAGGAGTGCACACTCCATGTCAGTACCACCCCACCTACGAAATTCCTCCATCTTGTGTGGAAGGAATTACGCCAGTGTGGTTAGGGCTATGCCCACATTGCCAAAGGATAGAAAGGATGCAGCCCCCCTAAATGCACTCCCTGTAACAATCTTAAATTCAGTATTTAGGTGGCACCCCTGAACTCTAGAATCAGATTCCTGTTGACCTAAAAAGATCCGGACACTACAGAAGTCGCACAGCAAAAGAAGACTGAAGACAACTACTGACTTTTCCCAGCCCTACCGGCCTATCTGCAGCCTTCGAAGATCCTGAGCAAGAAGACAACTTGTCCTGCAGTCAGCGACCTCCAAAGCCTTAAGAGGACTGCCTGCCTTCAATAAAGAACAAGGACTCCAGCGGGCCTGTCCCCAAAAAAAAAAACTCCAAAGAAGAAAGAGAAGCCTGCCTGAGGAACCCTGAAACCACCACCTGGAACCACCTCTGTACCCAATGCCCACAGCCCAAGTCCAAGTGGTCCACCAGTCCAGTGAAGGTTCCACAGTGCTTCCAACCCATAGCCCATCATGGGTTGACCCCTGCCAGACTCCACAGTGACGCCTACAGCCTGAATTTGAGGGCTTACCCTGACCATGACCTGCCTGAGAAGCTGTTTCCGACGCCAAAATGCACCCCTGCACCTGGATCCCCTAGGCCTTGGGGAGCTAGACCGTTGGTGTCCCTATGACCCTTGGCATCTCAACTTACCTGGGCCGCTGTGGGTTGACCTCTCTTGGCCTCCTGGCCTAAGCCTGCAACCAGTTTCAGAAAGTGATCTGCATTAAAATAACATTGAAAGCCCGACCCTGAGTTTGCATTCTGCACCCGGCCGCCCCTCTGCACCTGAGGGTGTAGGATTGGTGCTACCTTGCTTTAACCACCAGAGATCCACCCCTGACCTCGCTTTACTCACCTGGAAGCAGCGCTGCAGAGGATACCCCTGTCATAGGGCACCCGATGTTGTGTTGGTACTGCACCCGGCCGCCCTGTGCTGCTGAGGGTGTAACTTTGGTGCTGCCTGGTTGCCCCCCTGTTTCTTGCCTTAAACCCCTTAGCCCCCCACCCCCCCCGGAGATCAACCTCGGACATTGTCTATACTTACCTGGGAGCAGCACGTCTTCAGTCCCCCCTCCCCCCAGTCTCCATTGACTAACATTGGACATCAACTCCAATTTCGACCTTGGAACTCAGCCGCACCCATGCTGCTGCGGGTGCCGTCTTGGTAGCAACCTGTATCTTGCCCGGTGCTAGCCTGAACCCCTGAAGACTGGGGTTGTAAGTGTGTACTTACCTGTAAAACTGCAACTTGTTTTCCTTCCATAGGTTAACATTGAAGACTCTGAAAATTGAAGTGTCGATTTCTGAAACAGCAAAGTATTTTTAACTTGAAAACTGCTTACCTTGTAACAAAGTTCTTGGGTTCAAAGCATGTATGAAAGCAACTGTTATTCTTCTAAATTGGTCTTAGATGTATTCTTTGAGTGTGTGTCTCCTGTGTTGCCTCTGTGAGTACAACAAATGCTTAACCTAACTCCTTGATAAGCCCAGCTGCTCCCCCATACTACCACTAATAGAGCTCTAGACCTATCTATTTCTGCCTCCTCACATCTTTGGGCATCAACTGGACTCTCTGCACAGTGTACTTCATTTTAGTACACTATATGGAGAGACAGCTTCCTTCAGTAACCTAGGCAGAATATCAACTCACAAACCTATCGGTAATAAAGCAACCAAACAAATGAAAATAAAGAAAATTTGCTGTAATAATTTAGTAGATGTCTGACGATTAAGCTGTCAAGCAGGGCGTGACTGCACCTTTTATTCTGCGCCTCAACACTCATTCTTGAGAATATATTATAGTGAGCAAATCCCTGCTCCGCCTCTCCCAGTAACTGAAAATTGAACCATTCGTGGTCTCTGACTGTGTGTCTGTTTAATTACCTCTAAATGACCTACTCACCACCACGACAGTGGCGCTTAAATTATGACCTACTAGAAGAGTCCAACAATAGAGTGGAAATCCAGAAGGACATTGACCACTTCCGCAGGGAAAATCTCCCGAATTATACATCCCCTAAAGGAAGAAGGGATGCCCTCACAGCCACCCTGAGAGGTGCATTGATCCACCTCATGACCCTACAAAACAAAGTTATCGCCAACCCCCTCAAGGAACTAGGGGCCAGATGTAGGAAACAAAAAATTTGCGACTCGCAATTTGCGAGTTGATGCGAGTCGCAAAATGCGAGTCGCTAATCGAAATGCAGGTAAAATAACAGGGCCGAAATAGCGTCTCGCACCCGGAGTCGCAACGCAGTGAGCGAGTCCGCCGATTGCGAGGTCACTTTTTGCGACCGTGCAAAAAACGAACTCGCAATTTGCGAGTGGGTGTCGCAAATTGCGATTAGCTTGTTAATTGCTTACAGGTGCTGCAGAACACTCCAGAAACCACTCCAGGACACTCTGGAAACACTTCCTGGCACATGATGATGACATCACAGCCAGGAAGTTTACAAATACACCTGGGAGGAGGGAGGACCACACCCTTTTTAACTGCTGAACTGCACACAGGAGAAACAGCAGCTGCAATGGAAGGAACTCCAAGGAAGAGGAAACTGAAGTTTTCAGAGAGGGAGCTGGAGGTGCTGACAGAGGAATGCTGTCAGCACTATGACGAATTATTTGGGAGGGCAGCCCTCAATGTGCCTGAAGCCACCAAACGACAGCTGTGGCAGGACATCCAGGATAAAATTAACTCCCTGGGGGTGAGCCACAGGAGTATAGATGAAATTAAAAAAAGGTGGTATGACCTCCGCTCCCGGACCAAGGAGAGGGTGGCTGAAAGGCTCCGGGAGATGAGAGGCACAGGAGGGGGACCTTCGTCAGTACCACCACCCACACCCCTGGAAGAAAGGGTGGAGGAAACCCTGGAGCAGGAGGCAGTATCCGGATTTGGGGACCTGGACACCTCAGAGCCCACCACATCAACCGGTGAGTACCATGTGACATGCTTGTACCCCTATCAATGCCATACCCCCACCCACCATGTACACAGGGGAATGCTCAACCAAGATAGCTCCATTTCAGGGTAGCAAACACCAGAATTATGCATTATGGGAAATGTAGTCAAGTAGGCAGTTCATAGGCAAATGTTTATTTGGAAGTGTGCAACAGATAGGAGACACTGACAGTCTGTTCCCCATGTCCCACAGGTCTCCTCCAAGACACCACCACAACTCACAGCAGCCAGCCCCATGAGGACAGCTCAGGACCCGCCAGCACTCCCACCTGCATGGCCAATATCATCCCTGCAATATCCACACCTGCTGCACCTGTGTCCCAGAAGGCTGCGCCAGCAACAGGCAGGAGTGAGACAGTGGAAAACACAGGGCAGCCACCGCTGCGTAGGCGACGCAGGTCCAGAAGATCAGGGCTGCAGGCTGCGTCCGGACATCAACCTCCCAGCCACAGTGAGGCACAGCTGCTGCGTGGTCAGCGCCTACAAAACAACATTTTAGGGAGGATTAGTGGTGTGCTGCACCGCTTTGTCCGCAACAATGAGGCCAGCATGCAGCAACTTAACTCAAGAATCGACACGATAGCCACAAACACTGGGGACCTTGCCCTGGCCATGAGGGATCTTGCGGCAGGACTACTGGCCCAGGCCGAGGGTGGGCGGCGCGGGGACCGTCAGCTCCTGCACAGACTGGATAGGATGGCCATTTCCATCGGCAGGCTGGCTATGAACACCACAGGCCTGTCGAGGAGGACAGTTGGCCTCCAGGTCGAAATGGGCCATTTTGCAGGGGATGTGGCTAGGGGCCTGGGACGTCTCACACTTGTCATAGACCTAATGGAGGCACGGCATCTGTCCAGGGGCACAGGGGAAACACCCCAGGACAGTGAGGAGGGCTCTACAGTGAGCAGTGTCTCTGCCACAGACACTAGGGTGCTCCAGAGTACCAGGCAGAGCACAGCAGAAGCACCAGGGACCAGCCAGGCTGGCAGGAGCCGCAGAAGGACATAGACATTACCCTGGCCCTGTTGATGTGGCACATGACATCAATGTGCCCCATGCATGGTTTGCGTTCACATGCCTATGAACAGTCATTACTTGTATATAGATCTATTTCTGCACTAATTAAATAGTTTTTCTGTTCCACTTAACAAATGGTGTTTTTGGTCAATAGGTGAGTATGGTTGGAGTTGACACGTACCTTCCAAAGTATTGTGTTGCGATGTGTTCCTGTCTCAGTCTGCCTTGATTAGCTATACTCCGATCCCCATGATGGCGATGTGGTTGCTCTTGCTCTTCATCATCAGGATCTGGGTCTGCAGGGGTGAGACGTAGCCCACGTCGGGTGGCTATGTTGTGGAGGATGGCGCATGCGACCACAATTTTGAATGCTGTAATGGGGTATACTGGAGGGCACCTCCACTGCGGTGGAGGCATCGGAATCTTGCTTTCAGGAGTCCAAAGGTGCGCTCTATCAGGTTCCTGGTCCTCTTATGTGCATTGTTGTATCGCCTCTCACATTCATTGCTGGGTGTTAAAAACGGAGTCATAATCCATGGCCTTAGAGCATATGCACTGTCACCTGTTGGGCACAAAAAGTACACTGTTAGGAAATCCTGGTTGGTGTGCACAGTGACCTGTGTGTATGTCTGCAAGGTGTAGGTAGCTCTACCTAGGAGGTATCCGTCTCCAAACTCCCCACGTTCCAGGCATTGATGTATCCCACTATGCCTAAAAATGTAGGAGTCATGGGTACTGCCTGGAAACGTAGCTACAATGTCAGTGATGACATAATGGGCGTCACAAACAACCTGTATATTCAGTGAGTGGGTACACTTTCTGTTGCAGAAAAGATGTTCCAGGTTTCCAGGGGGGCATATTTGAATATGTGTCTCATCTACACATCCTATGACATGGGGAAAGTTGGCAATGCGGTAAAAGTCCAGCTTGGTGCTGTTTATTTCTGCCTCATTCCTTGGTAGGTATATGAAGTGAGACATGTGTGTGAGTAAGGCATCTAGGAAGGCCCTGAGGAACCTTGACACTGCACTTTGGGATACCCCACCTGCCACAGCAATGACCCCCTGATAGCTCCCTGAGGCCAAGAGGTGCAGTGAGAATAGCACTTGCACATGCGTAGGGATGGCGCAGCCACGCAGATTCTGGTGTTCTAGCTGTGGTTTAAGTAAATCAATTAATTCTAGTATGGCAGCGCTGCTAAGGCGGTATTTGTCATATATCTCATCCTCAGTTTGCTGAAAAAGGGTCTGCCTTGTCTATAAATCTTCTCCTGTCTGTGGTCCCTCCTCCTCCTCTGCTGGGCTGCGTGGACTCTCCTCCTCACTGCTATCAGGTATATCTCCGCCATCTTGAGTAACCCAGATGGCTTCTGGGTCTCCTTTTATACTTTGGTACTGGTTACCACCTGCTCTGAGTTAGTGGTAAATTGGAAGTGCAAAATGGGCTTTTTGCGACTAGTCGCAATTTGCGAGTTGCTATTGCATATGGTTTGCGACTCGCAAATTGCGACTTGCTATTTGCGGGTCGCAAAATAGGGTTGCAAATTTTGTGAGTCGCAAACGGCTCACATCGCTTTTTGCAAGTCGGAAATGGGGTTTTTGCATTCCATTCCCGATTTTACACAGTCGCAAATAGCGATTAGGGCCATTTGCGACTCGCAAAACTTTGCTACATCTGGCCCTAGATGTGGACATTCAGAGATTAAATATCCAACTCAGACACACTGAAGGCTCATCTCACCTAACTAAATTACGCGCCATACAATTTGAATAGCACCAAACTCTTAGAGAGCTCAAAAAATGGACTGATGTAGTAAATGCTGGTATGATTTTCAATAAAAATAGAGTTGGGAAAACCATAATCAACTACTTAAAATACATGAAAAGCAAATCCCTCACATCAGCAATAAGGAACCCTGATGGGGTGGTTACCACCTCGACAAAAAGTATACTCAACACTTAAATCATTCTGTGCGAAACTTTACAACTCCAATGAAGCCATCTCCATAACAAATATTAATGAACACCTTGACTCCTGCAGCCTCTGTAAATTCTCACAAGGCTCCCTTGCCATAAAAAAAACATCATAGAATTTCAAATTAATTCAGTGATACGTACTCTTAAAAGTGAGAAAGCCCAGGCCCAGAATGTTATTCCTTCACATTTTATAAAATATTTGCTAACAAAGTGACAGGGCCCCTCCTTGCAGTCTTCTAACAATATGCCTCTTCAAGCTACATTACTGGTTCCACCACTGCAGCTACAATTGTGGTGATCTAAAAAAAGGGAAGGACCATCTAAAGGTTATGAACTACAGACCATTCTCCCTTATTAACATCGATTGCAAGGTTTACGCGAAGATTCAAGTCTGCAGACTAGAGTCACTCTGCCATGTCTTAGAGAAAGCTAAACTGTCCCACTCAGCGACTCCGGTCCTGGCATTAGATGCAGAAAAGGCCTTCAACAAGGTCTCCTGGCCTTTCCTACATGCCACATTACACACATACCAATTTGAGGATGAATTAATTCACATGATTATTGCTGTACATTCAAACGCCAGACAAAGAGTCAGGGTCAACAGATACTTATCTCAACCCTTTACTCTTTTGCAAGGAACCTGTCAAGGTTGCCCCCTCCCACCCTTTTCTTGTTGGTCAATGAGCCCTTAACCTCCGCCTTTCAGGTGAATCCAGGTATCACAGGTATCAACCTCCTCTGAGGCAGACAAGTGGTAGCGGCTTACGCCGATGATGTACTTTTATTCACAAAAGATGCCTCACAAGCCATACCAGTCATTGTGAAAGAAAGAGAAAAATACTCACTAGTAGCAGGTTACTCCCTGAATAGAGACAAAACCAAGGTATTCCATCCAAACATCCATTGTAAATCATCTGTAATAAGTGACCGTGGTCTGAAGTAGCAAATAATGACCGTTAAATACCTTGGAATATGATTTAGCTCTGATATTAAACAATCCATTGCACTCAATGAGCAAAAACGCTATCCAAAATAAAAGACCTTCTCAGCATCTGTTCTCTGAAGAACATCACTTGGTGGGAGTGAGTGGACATGGTGCAGGTGATGATTGCTGCCCTGATTAACATTATTGCCAGTATGGTTTCTGTAGTTCTCTCCCCTTCTTTCTTCAAATCAATAAATAAATCCATTTTTGAACTACTGTGGACAAATAACCTGAAAATATCTATGGAAATTGTAAAGAGTAACAAATTCTCTGGAGAATAAACCTTCCAGATTATCTCCGCTACCAATGGGCGTTTCTGCTACACCAGGGCTCGTGGAGGCTGCGACACAGGAAACCGCCCCCCCCCCCTGATCATTGGATCCAACCTAACCGCACCCTTACCCCTTAATTCCATCCTCACAATACACAACCTGTCAGAACTCACCATAGTACGCTTTAGACAGATAATAATGGACACAGTCACGCCTCCCTTACTCCTTGACAAATGCCTAGAATGTGGACTACACAGCTCTACACTAGGCTCCCTATGGTTCAACCACACAACTAAACTTGAAGGGAAGAGGGTATTCTGGGAGTTATTGGCTAAGTGGGACATAAACTCCATAAATAACCTGGGATCATGAAGTAACCTATCCCATTCTCACCCTTACAAATTAATTTTGACTTACCTAATATAGACATATAAATTCTTAAGACTTAAAGGTGTACTGAGTAATTTGAAACCTCCACGTGACCAGGACCTCCCCGGACTGTTAGGAAACCTTAAAAGGCGGTGTCCTATGGAGATGTCCAGGGTGTACCTTGACCGTTTGGCCACATCCATCTGGCTCTCCCGACAGATGTTGTGAGACCTGCCTAATGTAACCTATCTCCTTCTCCTATCTCTGCCTTTCTCTCTTCTCCCTCCTTCATTCCCCCCTCAGGGCTTCTTATTTCCTCTGCACCTTCTTTCGCTCCTCTCATGAGTCATCGGACCTCCCTCTTTGTGCGCCACTGTTTAACAAGATCAATCACAACGTTTTAGATTCCCTCAATTCCTCCACTGCTAGACCTCTTTGTCTTTCAACACGTTTATTTCCATGTATGTTTGAGCTGGAGACAATTAATATTTGCCTGTTATGACCTGCACCGGATGTACTTGTTTACTTGTACTTGTGATAATATACAGCTGATGTTGTTGCCTCTCTCCATCTCCTGTAACTGGAGTGGACTTCATATCTTTGTAATGATTGTTCTTTTTGTTTCTTTTGTCGTTATATAAAATAAAACATATCTGAACAAAAAAAAGAAAGAATGAATTAGTTACATAAACAGTGAACCAGTGTGAATGAATATAATGCTACATGCAAGCAGATCCTTTGAAAAATGTTACAATAGTGAGCCCCTGTTAGCTTTCTTCAAGAACAGAGCCATTCAGAAATAACCAAATCTACGTTTTGCTTGACTGGTTGCAGCAGAATTGTAAGCAAAATATGAACATGGTGAGATCCATTTTGAACAAGATGATGTGTAGGCCTATCTGAGTTCTAGTTAGCATAAGCCAGGAAAACATACTTTAATTAATCATAGCAAAATCAACAGCAATAAAATCATTTAATCATACACGTGAGAAATTAAATGTAAGTTATTGTTCTGCACTGTTAATAATGCACATTCTTGATTAATGCACAAAAACTCCCTCAGTGCTATTATCAATCTAAACTGCATGTGACAATAATTATGCCTATTTTTATTTTCTGAAACCTAATCTAATGTTCTTTGTTTTATGTGCACCGCCTTTCAGTTATGTGGGGTTCCTATTTTAAGTATGCTGTGACTTGGAACAAGCACATGGATAATCCCAACGTTATGGTGGTGACCTATGAAGAACTAAAGGCGGTGAGGATCACAGCTTTTATCTTAGTTTCTATTTGTGTTGCACCAACGTTTACCCCTTTTTATGCAATGTGAAATCACATATATACAAAATATATGCAGACATGTTTAAAAAGTGTCAATACACTTACATACGTTTGGGAAAGTTCATAGTGATTATTAACTAAAAGATGTAGTGCTTTAGCTCAAAATATGAAAATTACTGAATCCCTCTCTATTTGTGATTGACTGTGCAGAGTTTCTGCAGAGCTATAGTATGTTTGTGTGTATTTAAGGGTTGTATGACAGAACCATGCATAACGGAACAACAAATGCCTTAATAACGCTGTCGGAACCACAACCGCGTCTTTTCCACTCATGCCTTTATCACACATGCCTTTACAACAAATTTTGTTGTAAAAGCATGTTTAGTAAAGGCATATGTGGAAACGGCATGCGTGGTTCTGTCATACAACCCCCCCCCCCACCTGCCCTGAAGCCCAAAACTACCCCATCCCTAATAAGTAAACTACCCAGACACCCCCCACCCGCCCTGAGCCCTAAACCTTCCCCCACCCCAATAACTAAACTACCCCGACTCCTCACCCTCCTTAAGCTCTATAAAAAAAAAAAACTACCTCAGCCCCTAAAAAATAAACTACCCCCAACCACCCTAAGCACTAAATCCAAC
The DNA here is from genome assembly GCF_031143425.1 of Pleurodeles waltl. Taxonomy (NCBI): domain Eukaryota; kingdom Metazoa; phylum Chordata; class Amphibia; order Caudata; family Salamandridae; genus Pleurodeles; species Pleurodeles waltl. The sequence goes on from NC_090448.1 coordinate 704,380,407, forward strand.
CCCACTTACCTCACCACGTCCTCTCCCAATCCTTCCGCATCTCTTCCCGCCTTTCCTTAAACCTTTCCCAGCCCCTAAAAACTAAACTACCCCGCCCGCAACCTAAACCCTAAAAAAAACAACTCAACCCCCACCCCCAAAAGCCCCCACCCACTCTAAGCCTTTAATCCACTCACACTCCTAAAAACTACCCCCAACCCTGCCCCAGCCCCACTTACCTCACCACGTCCTCTCACAAGCTCTGCTTTTTTCAGTGCCTTAACCACACATATGCGTAGTTTGGCACATGCGTGGTTAAGGCAGGGAAAAAGGCATGCGTTGTTGCGGCACACGTTGTTCCGCTTGCGTCTGAAACATCCGCTTTGTTTCAAATGTGTTGTTTAGGACGTTTCCTGTGTTTAAATGATGAGAAAGGCTCATTGACATCTCTCACCATTTTTATCTAGCCTGGAACTTGCTACATACAGGTAAGACAGGGTAGTGGTGGGAGGGGGAATTGTAGGTGAATTACATGCTGAAAGATGGGTCTGGCAAAGGTTCTTGAGCTCTGAAATGTAATTTAAAGAGAAATACCTCATATGATACTCAAGGTATATCCTGAAGAATATATTTGTGTGCCCAAGCTCAGCCTTTGCACAAGAGTGTGCAGGTCTAAATGACGTGTATTCACATGAGGCAGTGTACAAAAAGCCAGATCACAGCTTAGGTTGAGCTAATCAGACAGGGCAGCTGTCTGGTTGAAAATATCTATTGTGGGCTTGCAAAGAGCTTACCAGGACTTAAATTCCTGTTTTTCATTGGTTGTCTTTATTGTCCCTGTCATTTGGGGTCTCAAGGCATCTAAAGAGTTTCTTGTTAGGACTCCTATACATTTTCACTGTCCTGGTGATGACCCGTTGGTAATTTAGTTACTTCAGGGGTCAAAACGTCAACAGTATTAAATGTGGACTGTTTTCAAGGTCGGCGGTACACAAGATGTGTGCGGATTTTGAATCAAGTATACCTTGACAGCCAAATGGTCATGTTTATATTTGTAAATACCACTGGTCCAGTATAAGTTCACTTATTCATTTTTCATTGTACCATCACTTGTTTTTGGAGCACCTTTATAGATACCTGCATATGTATATTTTTAATGTTTTTAACATTGATGTGATGTTGGATATGATAAACAAAGTACAAAGGAATTTGTTTTGCTTAAGGAAAAGAGAAAAAAAGAATAAAATAGAAAATATTTAATAAAGTTAAATTACATAACCCTACCTTAGGAAGGTTTTGTCTTTACCTCTGCTGTGGAAGTCGAGGCTTACACTTAACCCACAGAGACCATTCAGATTTTTTGACTTGCTTATTCTGGTCTACGGGTGACAGAGTTTGCCCCTTTTTGATTAACGTATTCTTCTACAGAGCTAGACATATATTTTAGAGGGCAGCCTGAAATGAAACCCAAAAAAATAACTTCACTCCTCACAGTCCATAGCATCTATAGCCTTCTCTCCACCTACTCTCACCTTACATGCACTGCTTCCTTACAAATTTGGCATGAATGTGACCCTCAGCCACTCCACAGACAAAACTTTTTGGCCCATGGAAAAATGTTTGCGACATCTGTGGTGCCCGCTTCATTAAAAACAATTGACAAAGCCAAAAGGTCCCACAGGTGAGACTAATTAGCTTTGCAAATGCTTGTTGTATTTATACTGCATATATTAGCCATGGGAGCACAAGAATTTCTCAAAGAATACAAAGTTTTATATCTACACCAGTGACGGTGTACACAGTTGAGCACCTTTTCTTTAATTATTTCTTCTCAGGTGCCCTGTGCATGGCTAGTATGACTTTGTTGTTGTAGTCTTTTTGGAAGGTTACCCAAAGGTACAATCACTGTTATAGAAACAGGAGAGGCATCAGCAGTCATTCATTGCTTTGCTAGTGTGTCAAACATCTAATTTTATGAATGAGATTGCAGAGATAATTAATTATTTTATTATGTTTTCTGCTTCTTAAAGGTCACAGTTAGCCTCTAGCTGAAACATAATACATAAGGCAATGATGTTTTATAAGCTTATTTTGCCGGCGGAATTTAGGTGAAAATGTGAAGGTCTTATTAGTTATTAATTGAGAGATGTGCTGTCAAGAATGCATCCACCCCTTACACAGTATTTTGCAGTTGCAGCTTTTGTCATTGGGTGAGCTCCAGTGAGAACAAACATTTGCAGTTTTGCAATGCAATGTGTCTTACTTTTGCTCAAGTTAAAGCTATTAGTGTTGTAAACTCCTAACCAGACTTTTCTTGCCACATAAACTAAAAAGTAAAACAGTTTCACATAAGCGAGCTGACAGCCGCCATGAGTGCAAAGCAAACACACAAAAGAAAACAGAAGTTTGCTTACAGTGAAACTTATCAGCAAAGGTGCAATTATCCATGTAACAGGGCCGATGTCATGCAAAGCGCTCGACTACTGCCCAGCAAGATCGCACTGCCTACGAAATAAAGAGAAAAAGTAGTGAAGAAACCATATGGAAAACATGGAGTCTCGTATGTTTTCAGTAGTTGGCCGGTGCGCTCGAGACAGGTTAAACAGTGGAAAAGGCATTACGTATGCATGCCTTTCACTAATTAAATCAAGCTAATTTTAAAAGGCCATCCCACGAACCACCAAACTTATGAGCCTGGTTAAAAGCCCACAGAGAGATTACACAAGGGAAAGAGCCATTGCGCCCGACCCTGAAAAGGAGGGGCAAGAAAATGATTGGCACAGGGGGGCAGGAAAATGAGAGCCACTGGCGGTATAGGAGCAGAAGGACAAGTGACATGGATGAAGGGGAGAAAATAAAAGAGAATCTTTGGAGGAGCACTAGACTGGGTGTCTCACATAGAGGAAAGGACAGGAGCATAGGTGCCACATGGGGCCAGGAGAATGAGTGTCATTGAAGAGGGGGCAGGAGGACGTGTGTCGGGGGGGGGGGTATAGGTAGGGCTAGAGAATGGCTGCCAATAGAAGCTAGAACATTTCCATATCAGCTGAGTCCCTGCCTCCAGCAGTAACTTCCTCCTGCTTGTACTAGCAAGAACGTATGACGTTCCATGGGTGTGGGCTCTGCTCCACAGGGCACTCAGTGTCACAGGCCATGCAAGGAGAGGAAGAAAACACCTCTCTCCTTTCTACCCTCATTTAAAAGTCCTGTGGCTGCGCAGGGTCAATAAAAGCAAGATTGAACAAATGTTTTGTTTTGTTTTTCCAAGGGGTTTTGTAAAAATCTCAGAATTTTTATAAAAGTGCTCATTTAGATTTTTTTCCAAATATCAAAATCACAAAATCCTGGGTGATGTGCTTAAAGTCCCCTTTCAAAGAAGTACAGAGTACCCTATTTAAGGGGTTAAATGTGTTATTTTCAGAGTCATTACTTCGAGATTGAGTACAGGTGCATACTATTAAATGCAAGCATAAAACTCCTATTATTTTCACTTCTTTAACATAAACCTTTGGTCATCTTGTTCGAGAAATCGGAGGTTAATCACAATTTTATTTTTAATCTACGAGAAGAACCCTGCTGCACCCCTTGTTTCCTTTAACATTACTCTTTAGACTACATCATACCATATCCCAATATTGTTTATTAACAGAGGTTACATTTAACTATTAGAAGCCTCAGGGCAGAAAGACATTACTTATCCACCCATAAGTTTGCCCCAAAAAAAACAGTACGGCGAGGATGCCTAATTCTAGGTAAAGTCACAATAACTTAAAAATTCCAGGGAATTAGAAGATAAAACCATTTTTATTTGCGGGGTTCTGCTACAGCCTGAATAACCTATATAAATATAGGTTGTGTCTGTCAGATGGCGACATTAGTAGAATGTTAAGCGGATGTTTAGAGGCATATATTCATTCACAGACCTCTCTCCTCTCTGTAGACTGCAGCATAACTACTGCACTCGTGGCTATTTAAACGAGTTAGAGCTACTCGCGTTTTAAACTCCTAACCAGACTTTTCTTGCCACATGAACTGAAAAGTAAAACAGTTTCACATAAGCAAGCCCACAGCCACTATGAAGCGTGACGAAGACACACAAAAGGAAACAGAAGTTTGCTTGCAGTGAAACATATGGGCAAAAGAGCAATTATCCATGTAGCCGCCAAAAGTGCAATTATCCATATAACAGAGTCGATGTCATGCAAAGTGCTTTACTACTGCTCTGTGAGATCGCGCTGCCTGCGAAATAAAGAGAAAAAGCAGTCCAGAAACCATACCGAAAACATGGAGCCTAGTATGTTTTCAGTAGTTGCCCGGTGGCCCCAAGGAGGGCTAAACACCGGAAAAGGTATGACATGCATGCCTTCCACTAAAAGGCAAACTCACGGACCAACCAAACTCATGGGCTTGACATGGGCGTGGTTACAAGCCCATAGAGAGATAACAATAGGGACAGAGCGCGTTGCGCTCAACCCTAATAAAAAGGGGATGGTGGCTTATTGTTTTATTAGCTCTACTTATATGTCACTGTGAGCTGACTCCCGGGGCTTAGGCACCCAGAATAATGACAGACCAAGTGAATGGGATGAACTTTTCCAAATATATGTCCTGCTGAACAGATTCCATTCCTCTTGATCCTGAATCTCATAGCAAGAGCCCAGGCCTCGTTACTCGTCATCCATCCTCCTCATCCCTGCCCTGACTGCGTGTGGATTTTTGTTTCTTTCACTGGCGTATACATAATAAATCAAGTAGAAAGTATACTAGTAGTCCCATGTCTTTTTCAACTATCGTTTGTACAAGACCTCCCTTCCCCCTTACGTCCTCCTGTTTTGTTTCTGTGTACAGAGCTTATGCGGGCTGAAAAGTTCTTTGGCGCGTCCCACGCTACCTTGAAAGAAAGCTTCATACTGTTGACAGAAAGGTTGAGATTTGTTGTTTTGCTTAAGTTTGCCTTTTCCTGGTGGCTTGCAGTGCTAGCCAAGGGGTTTTGAGCTCCATTTTTGTTCTGAGCATTCCCTTCTCTTGTGCTGTAGCTGGGGCAGGGAGCATGCATTGCGCTGGGCAGAGAGCCATTGGGGACTGCAAGAGTCTGTGCTCCTGCCTATGTGCATATTAAGTGTGCCTGGCTGGGGGAGGCTGCTCCTTTTCTGTCCAGTGAATTGTCGCTGGTCGTGATTAGCCATGCTTGGCGTTCTGTGTAAATGGGCAGGTGCTATTACCTGTGTCAGTGTTCCTTTGACTGTAATGGCGGCAAGAAAGTCTACGTCAAAGCTCCATAATTCTGAAAGCACTGGGGAGGGGGAAATGCTTTGCTTATCTAGAGATGACTTGGAGCTGATGATAAAGATTGCTGTTGACTGCCCTTAAGTAACATCAAGCAAAGAGGGCACCTCAGGACTCTGATGATGATGTGGAGGCAGATGCTAAGATGCGGTATATTCAGAGTACACAAATGAAGGACATCTTATCTCGTGAAGAAAGTGTTAGGCTTGGAAGAAGCTCCTGTCGGAGACAATGAGTTCTATGCTCAGTAGAGTGCTAGCTCTCTGGCTACATTGCCACTGCATGAGGTTATTAGGACTTTCATTCACAAAGAATGGAAAGAAGCTGATAAAGTGGCAGCATCGCTCTTTAATAACAGAAGATACCCAACTGAGGAATTTGAGAAGGAGTTCCCTCAAATTCTGAATGTCAACACTGTTCTTTCTCCCATACCCTTAGAGGATGCTACTCTGTACGATGCTGTTGCCAGAAAGGCTGAGGGTGATATGGAAAGGGTTTAGGCAGCAAATAATTTTACTTTGAGGGTAAGTTCTTATGCAGCATAAGCTGCATAAGAACTTACAAATTCTTCATGATTGTCTTCAAGATGGAAGTGATCATGTTCCAATCCTAGCTAAATGTAACTGATATCTTGTTTCCTTTCTGACATTTCATTTGACTCACTCTGGTCTGCTGCAGCAGCAGCAGGAGCAGTGATACAGAGGAGACAGCTTCTCTGGACAAAGCCTTGGAAACTTGATCCTAGTCAACGATCTTTGGTCCATAAATTGCCTTTTACTGGTCCCAAATTATTTGGAGAAGAACTGAACACAATGGTTCAGAAGTCGGCTGAAGAGAAGAAAATATTTAAACCTTTCAAGTTGTTACCAAAAAGGGAGTCACTTCTTTAGAAGATACATTTTCAATCTCAAAAGGATATATGTCCCTTTCGTGGCTGGGTTTGGAGCACACTGGGAGGGAAGACCCAGCTGCACTTCTTGCAAGATCAGCAGCATCAGAAATAACGATCTGCAAGCGTGGGCAAGATTGAAATATTGTTGTAAGACACAATTCAGGATGCCTGGGTTCTTGCAGCTGTGAAGGAAGGATATTGCATTTAATTCAAACAGTCTCCGGTGACGTTGTGTTTCTGAGCTGATTCCTTCCCACAAACTAACATTCTTAGAGGCCTTGTTCGACACACAGGTGGGCAAGGTTTTTCTGCCAGAGAAAAGGATCTCCACTTTTCAATCGTCTCTCAAAATTCCTTTTCAGACCCTTTGCTCCAGCAAGGGTCTGGGTCAGAAATCAGGGGTTCTTGGCAGCTACGATATCAGTGATACCTTGGGTCTGGTTTCCCTTAAACCCCATTTGAATCACCTACTGTGGGTCTGGAATCAGGCAGCTCAGCACCTCAAGGAATTGGTGCTGGTTACACCTCAGATTGTTCAGGACCTCCAGTGGTGGCTAGTAGATCAGAATATCTCCAAAGTTATTTAAATTCATCTTCCTCCCCAGTAGTTTTAATGACAGGCACAAGCCTGTCAGATTGGGGAGCAGTTCTTCACCATCATGAAAAGAATAGCTGTTGTTGGTCAGGATGGCAGGCGTCAGTCCTCCAATTGGAGAGAGATAGCTGCAGTATGTTAAGGAATCCAAGTTTTCCACAGTTAGTTGGAAGGGGCATACTTGGCAGTGACAACATTTTTACCAGATGTTACCTCATTCAAGAGGGAGGTACAAGGATTTTGGATCCCAGCAGCCTAGTGAAGGATAGTTTGACATTGGCAGAGAACCACCTGGTAACAATCATATGGATTTATGTTTAGGGGGATCTGAATTTTAAGGCAGGCTCCGTGAGTCAAAACCTTCCATCATCGGTGGCATATGCTTTGTCTCTCACTAACTTCAATTTGGTATACTCTTGGTCTGCGATGTCAAGCTTGGATCTCTTTGCATCTCCCTACAGTGCACTACTACTGAGTTTTTGTACAGAGGGATCATGTCCCAAAGTATATGTGATAGAAGCTCTGTTGATTCCTTGACCAGAGGCATAGCTGCATGCCTTTCCTCAGATTCCCCTCCTCTCGAGGGTGCTTTGGAACGTTCAGGAGGAGGGGCGGACAGTGGTCTTGTTAGCTCCTTTCTTGGCAATTAGGCCTTGGTTGTTCTCCAAGGTAATACTGATGGCAATAGGGGATCCATTCCATCTACCATTCCATCCACCTCCCCTACAGTTACCCTTTCTGTCACTAGATTCCCTCTGCCATCTAGCCTTAACTGCTTAGAAACTGAACAATACAGTCTAGACCAGCTGGGGTGTTCCAGTCAAGTAGCTTTGGAGATTCAAGCTTCAAGAATGCCTTCTACACTGTCCTCATATGCAAAACGCTGGTGGTCTTTTCAGAAATGGTGCATAGCTTCGAATTCCAGTATGATCTTTCCCTTCAATGTTCTCGATTATTTACATGATGGTTTTCAAAAGGCTTAGCTTCCTCTACTCTTCTCTGAATCAGCTCCCATTAGCGCATTCAAGAGTCTGATTCAGGATTTATCAGTTAGTGTGCCTTTTCCCAAGTAGACTGCTAAAAACTCCAGAGGCCAATGATTCATAACCCTGTTCCTAGATGGAACTTTTCAATAGTTCTAAAGGGTCTTCAGGAATCACTTTTCTAACCTCTGGAATCTACTAAACTATCAAGGTTGTCCTTTAAGGTGGCTTTCTTGATTGCTGTTACCCCAGGCAGAAGGTTGGGAGAAATTGGGTCTCTCAGGGCTATGTATCCATACTTGAGGTTTTTTTTTCCAGACAGCGTGGTTCTCTAACCTGTCCCTAGATTTGTTCCAAAGATTTATTCAAGAGTCCATTTGTCACAAGAACTGGTTTTACTTTAGTTTCAAGAAGGCACTCACACACAACAAGACGTGTCCCGTTTGTGGGTGGAATGGTTGGACTGGCTCAGTGGAATTTTCCACCAGTGACAGGCTCTAGGAGAAACCAATACGTTGAATTAAATGAGTAAAACGTATTCCATTTGACTCTCCAAAGGACTAAGTGGCCTGTTCTAATTACAGAACAAAAAGGACATTATTCAGGTTGATTGTGATTTAAGTGTTTTACTAGTTTATAACCTTCTACCAGAGGAAGACTTCGTCTGCCAATTTCAGAAGGCATTATGTTGGCTTTATAAAACTGTCAGCTGAAAAATGTTTTTGAGATGGAAACTACTCTTAGGAAAACATGGCAGACGGAGGACCCATCTGGAATGTTCTTTAAAGTGAGAAGATATTTGTATCTATATCTTTCAACTAACCTTACCATCCTGTTTTTGTCACTGGTACCTGGCCCATTAGGATGCACTGTCTATTTTTATACTCTACTAGGTGCATTGCAGTGTTAGCGTTGAATGTGGCTCATTAAAGGAAGACTTAAGCAAGGCTCTGATTTGATGTTTGTTTATAGGTTTAGCTGTCTGGCTGTAAAAAAAAAAATGCATTGTAGGCTTACCAAGAATTTACTGGTGCTTACAGCCTGCCCATTGCTTACTATTGGTTGGCTTTATTGTTGCTCTCAATTGTCTGTCTCATGTTCTGTGGCTTTTTTTGGGCCATCTAGTGTGTGCCCTTCCCCCTGAATATAGCCTCTTTGCTGGCTTGTGTTTTTCCACTGATCACCTTTAGGGAACTACTTTTTTTTCTTTTTGGTTACTCACTCCATCAGAGTAAATGTGTTTTCCGCCCGCCCCTTGGACTCAGTGTTGTTATCTCCGTTGTGTGCTTCTTCCCCCTGGCCATGCTGCTTCCTCCCTCATGCGCTTTCTCCCTCGTTCCCCTGTTGCTTTCTGTCTCGTGCCCACCACCCATCCCTTTGCTTCTCTCAGCCTTCTTACTTCACCTGCTTCTCACTTAGCCCCGCCTCTTATTAAAGTATATATGTTTTTGAAAGGCAAGAAAGTAGATTACTACTGGCCTTCCACAAAGGCACTTTGGTGCACTTAAAATGTATTTTGTTTTAAATAGACTGATCTAAGTGGGCCTTGTTCTCTTAGACCAGTCAATTGATAAATCAAAGAAAATGGTTCTCGCATGATTCTGTAGGTGCACACATGCATGGTTACTCATGCTTGTGTCTACAAAAAATGCTACTGTCAACAGCAACTATGTCCTAACACCTTTTTTGGTGATGCTAAGATGCATCAGCAAAAAGCGTGGCTTTTTACCAGTGCTCTCCAGCATCGCCAAAAACCATTAGCAAAGAAAGTAGTCCTAAAGACGAGATCTATTGACTTTACCAATGCTTGTTTTAAAGCAGCCTATGTACCCTGGACCACTGTCTAGTAGCCATGAGGTTGCCCACAATTATTTTGCTGTCTCCTGGTGACTACTTACTGTTTGTGAATCAGTTACCACCCATCTATGGTGTTCACAAACAGATTAATGGTTTCAGACTACAATTCCAGTCATAAAGCATTTATAGTTACGCTTGCAACTTGCAAAGAGGATGGGCTGCCTCTTTCATATCCCCCTCCAATTTGAGATTCAGAATTGAAGCAGAGTCCAATATAGAAAACACTAAAATCCAACTGGAGGTACAGTAAGGCATGTTATGTTATGTTATAATTGTTATGTTATGTTATGTTATGTTATAATTGTTTATATAGCGCCTAACTGCCCGAAGGCCTCGTAGCGCTTGAATTGCCATAGCAGAAGTGAGCTATTTATGTTCGTAGAAGAGTTTAGATTTTAAATAGCCAAGTCTTCAAGTCCTTCCTAAAGGAAGTCTCTTGAGAATTAGATCTTATATTGGTAGGCAAGTTGTTCCATAGCAGAGCACCTTGATATACTAGTGATCTTCCTCCCCATCTTGCTTTCTTCACCGACGGTACTATGATCAAGTTGGCTGATGAGGATCTGAGTGGCCTAGCTGGAGTATAGACCTGTGCCAATCCAATATTTCACTGGAAAGCTGGGAAACATCTCCAAAAGGGCATCAAAAATGATGTTCCCTTTTCCTGATCATAACCTCTAGAACAAGGATGGACAAATCCCAAACTACTGTTGTCTAGTGCAGAATTAATCAACACCATACTACTCTAGTGAGGACTTTTCCCAAATTGACTTAGTCCTTGACCAGGAAATGCTACATATGGGCCTAAGTTTTTTAAAAATAAAGAATTAACCTAAATTAACTCTATACATAACCTTTTGTAATTTTAATATATAATTAATAAATATATGCATTTTACTTTAGGTGTGATTTTAAAACGTTATTGTAATTTATTATATTTAAATTAAACATTTAATTTACACACACGTGAATGATGTGATGTTCCAGATTTAAAATCAACATATAAAATTAATATAACATATTATTTTTACTGTTTGTTTTTAAGCTAGTTGGAAATTTGCCCTTTCTGCAGGGTACCCTGCATATTTTTGTCTTTTTGCTGAGCGCTGTTTTTTCGTGGCTATTACCCCAGCTAACCAGTGGTAAAAGTCTTGTGCTCCTCTTTTCAGCATGGTAAAAATTGTTTACACCTGACTGGTTTATTTAATTTTTCTATACGTCCCTAGTTTATGGTACCAAGTACTGTATACAGGGGACTGTAAATGAAATGCTACCAGTGGACTGCAGCACTCATTCGGCCATTCCCTGCATTGGCACTGTAAAACATGCCTCCATGCCTATCATTGTAACCTGCCTGCGTGGTTTTAAATAAATAACTCATTTTGGCATTCTTAAAATCCTCATTTATTTATAAGTCACTCCTAAGTAATCCTTACTGCTCATTAGGAAAGAGTTAATGATATTTAAGAGTAGGACTTATAAAGGTCAATGTTGGACATGTTATTACAATGACTAGCACCTGCAAACTATTTTCCCTGTAGCACGGTTGGCTGTTCCATAGGAAAGCATTGGGATACAATATTAAGTTCAATACATTTTATCTCTGCCTACAGAATGGCTACAGATTTACTTTTTGGACTTTTTGAAATCATTATTACACACCCATTTTCTCTGGTGAAGTCAGATTTGTAATTAATAGTTTGGAAAGATGACATTTAAAATGTCACCTTCGCTTAACATTTCAGTCGGCATGAATGAGGTGTGAACTTGCTCCCAGCACAGACACAAAAGGCCTTCGATATGGGAAAGCGTTTTTGTGACCATCACAGGATGGCCTGTAGGCTGGGCCCAAGTCCTTGATTAGCTTTAAAGAGGCCAACCCTGTGTTAGCTCATGTATCTAACAACCAGGTGTGCACACTTCTTTTGTCTCTCCAGCACAGGTGCCTCCATCACAGAAAGCCTCTAGTTGACATCACAGTGTCAAATCCTGCTGGAGTGTCAAGCCGGCGTGACAGGTCTGCTGGAGTTTTTCATAGAACATTGGAGGCACACTTCAAAGGAAGCAAACAGAATGCTAAAACAGTTTGTGTATGTCCATTGACTTGTTGCTAAAAGCTCAGCTTTGCTCTCTGATATCTTTTACTAAGTTTGTTTGGGATACAGGGACTCCCTAAAGCTGGATTTTAGTGTTAGCTGTAGTAGGACAGTAGGATTACCATAGTACATACAAGCACCCAGCCCTCAAAGCCCAAGTTTAGTGTGGGGGAATACTTCTGCCATCTTGACAGTTCCCAAAATGGGTAGGGTTAGCCCTGGGAACTGCATTAGTTTAGGTGTCCCCATGAGTCGTTCCTACTCACTAGCTGTTGTCCGGCATAAATGTGGCATTTCCAGGTCCTTGGACATGTGGAATATCAGAAGAGGACTGAGCCTGCTATCTGAGACCTAGGAAGAGCCATAAAGTACTAGACCTGCTCTCCCTCTTGTACGCAGGTCAAAGAAGAGGATCCCAAGTGTCATAAGGCTGACAGTCTTAACAAGTTACAGGGATACAACAAGCTACAAGAAGCCTTTCCTGCAACTACCTAGCTGATCCAAGGCAACTGGACCTCCTTTCTCTACCTGCCACCCTGAGAGTCTCTAAGTGCCTTTCCTGAGGTACTGGAGTTTTTTAAAAGTGTAATCCTTATGGTGGATTGGAACTTAAAGGACTAATGTCAAAAGGTAAAATCTTTCACCAGGACAAATCTGGTTCATAACCCACACCCTGTTGCAGTCTGTGTCAAATTGTGCGTAGGTTCTGTTCGACTACGATCACTGACGATCATAGGCACTTTGTGGTTCTTGGCAGTATTTCTTCTTAAAATATTTAAATTCATATGCCTCATTCCCCTTATTGGATATTTGTCATTTTGGTGTGATCTTGTTTATCAAATTGTGCTCTATTTTTCTGATTTGTTTTGATATTATTGTAAACCTAAGTCTGTCTGCTCTGTGCTATAGCTACCGGGGCACTTAGCTCAGGTTTATTTGGTGACTTTAATGGTTCACCCTGATAGCAATTGTGATCATTACTAGAGCTGAGTACTTGCACTCCTCAACTAATAACCCACATTTTCTTCAAAGTTTAATAAACTTTTAGAAACCTTATTATAAAGAAATCTCCTCTCCCATTGCAGAGATCTCCCCCATGAGTGCGGAACATAAAATATGGTCATAAAGTTACTTTCAGTTTAGCTTTTTGTTCATATTTGTTGCTTGGGTGGAGACATGCAAGTAAAAACCTTTTAATAACTTTACTACTTTTAGCTATTCTTCATTTCTTAGTGTAAAGTTACTACAAAGTGTACGAGTATAGGTACACGTGTAATTCATTTCAGACAGTAAGGTGTGTGCAATAACACAGATTACGATTTCTAAAATTCCTGGCACTCTTTTCTGCAACCACGAGGAGATGAACGGCCTAGTTTCTCAATATATGCACTAAAAGTGCAACCTTAGATTTACAAATAGATCTTACTTTCGGTGCAGTAATTGGCTGAACTTTAACACTTACACCTTTTGTATGCTAGGTTGGGCAAAAAAGCATAGAATGCAGCCACATTTATTTCCTTTTTATTGCCGATCCAGAGAGATCGGCAGCTAAAAAGAAAGACATGTGAAACGTTTTTTTTTAAGCCTGGTTTGGGGACAAGGCAACACAGAGGGCGCAGATGAGGGAGAACAACACAAGACATGGCAGGGGAAAGCAATGCATGGGTGCTAGGGAGGAAAAGAAACAGGCCACAGAAAAGGAGTGCGTAGGTCATATGGAAGCAACATGAAGAGCAGGGGAGGAGGAGCAATGTGCGACAGAGCAACTTGGAGCAGGCACAGGAGAAGCACACAGACAAAGGAACAACGGGGAATACACAAGAGCAAGTGCAACATGAATGGAGGTTGGGAGAAGCACACAGGCAACAGAGAGAGCAATGGGAGAGAAGTACACGAGGGAGACACTTGGAAAACAAATGATCTTTCTTAAAATGCTTAACAAAAAAATGTGTGCTTGAGAAGCATGCAGTGGGTGCATAGAAGGCTGCCAATCAAAAGAGACAGTAAAGACACTGTGCTCCGTTGGAGGGTCAAACACAAGACTGACGAGCTGTAACACAAATAAGAAGCAAGTAAATGAGAGTGACAGGGAGACAACCAAAGTTAAGCAATAGGGCGTTCCAAGCACCTGTATGCTCTTAGTAAACCAACAATATATCTTTCGTATACAGGTATCTAAGCTGTTTGGGAGGCTTGACCTAAAAAAAAAAAATATACCATCAGCTGTGGTGCATATTTATTTTGTGCTGATTTTCCATTTTTAGGTATAATGCTAGCCTAGACCTTTTGATTTTACTAATATTGTATATATTATATGCATGCTTATAGGCGGTTTCAGCATTCCTTCTTCAGCCACTGGTTTCCTGTTGTCATTCACCTGTTTCTCCCACCCACTACAGCATCCTGCATGGGGTAATGAGCCAGCCCACTTCAGCCATTGGCTCACTTCAGTGTGAGTGATGACGTACTGCTCTTCCATAAGGAAAACATCCGGCCCCATCAGTCCTGTGGACTACTATGACAATGTATACTTTTAAGGCCAGAAATAATTGTTCTTATAGGTGATTTTTCATCCAACAATAAAATGTTACAAAACCCTTGAGAAAACAAACCAGTTCTGGCAACATTAAAAGACTGGCAGCAAATACCAGACCCAAAGACCTTTTCCGTGCTTTTTACATTTGAAAGCTTAACTTCCATCACATGTATACAATGACGACATGGTCTTTCGGACGCTGTCATATCAGTTCAACATATGTGGATGCAGTCAAAATGACATGACTACATTTGCTTGTTCAGGTACACATATTTACAGGGGGTGGATCACATGAATTTATGGTAGCCACTTATTATGATAAAATAGTTTTCAAACAGTATGTTAATAACTTCCCACGGAACTACTGACCTTTGAATTATTTCCACCTTTACTAGGAGAGAGGAGAGGTCTTGGAGGGGGTGTGGATGTGAAGCAAGAGGGGCACTAGCACTCACCGAGCAGTCGGCTGGTAGCACTTTCACACATTGCTTAAGGCCACACCCAGCCTTTCTGAAAAACAGTGTTAAGTGCTTTATCATATGCCCTGAGACATTTGAAAATCAAATGTATATTTTGTGAATGCAGAGCCTCCACAGTGTAGTTGTAAACAAGCAAGCATGATTTACACAGTATTAAAAAAATACACCACAATTGCCGATGTATGTTTGACTAAAATACCCTATCAGCACAGCTATTAACTTAATGTTACAGCAGCGGAGAGATGCTACTGAACAAGACACCACTGAATAATGCGCTGCCGGGATGTGGGGAATTCAGTGCACCATGTAGAAGTGTGGGAGCAATACACTGTACCCCAGAATCAACACACCCCAAACTTTACCTTTATCATATCTCCCACATTTCACTGATTCAGAGACCGTGTTGATCCTCAGTTTCATGAGGCAGTGGGTTCCCACATTAAGACACCTCCCAAAGCATCACAATTAATACAATATAATTTAATTCAATAATTTTAGTTTGGGAATAATTTGGGCCCACTGAATAATTTAGTTCTAGATCAACGGAAACTTACAGGGTTTTATTGCAAAATTCTAAAATAAGCAGTACAGAACAAATGCCACAAAGGCTTTCAAATGCAGAGTTATAGTGAGTACATAAATGTGAAAACATTTTCTAAGTCTCAATAGGCAGCAAAATCAGTGAAATATTGGACTGCACTCCTATTAGTACAGGAAACCTAGGGCTCACCCACTAAATCAAACTTTTATTTATACACAATTCTTGCATAGTAGATACAAACATTTTCAGAATCATCTTGGTGTGAGCAAATGTATAATGTCTTTAGCAGATCAGAGCACAAGAAAAATAAATGTCATATTACCTTAACACCCAAGTACTAACCCACTCTCTATGCTAATGTTGTCCAGAGCTGTTTGAACAAATAAGATATATTTACATTGTCAAACTACTTGAACTAATATGTCTTACTGTAGACATGGAAGACATAATAATATGTTGCCTGTTCAAAACTAGAGAAAGTTGAAAATGAGCAAAACAACATAAACTATGGAAATATCCTGATACAGTGGTTTCGAAACTTTTTAGAACCACAACCCACTTTTTAGAAAAACAAACTTTTGTGTCCCACTTAACTTTAATGGGCAAGTGCCAGGGCGATTTTTGAATGTAAATAAAGCATTGTGTGGTAGGTCATTGTCATTTACAAAGAGCCTATTTTTCATTGAAATGGCCACCATATTTGCACAGACATACAGTTTTACTGATAGAGCAATTACACACACAAATGGTAGTGGGTGGAAGTTGGGTTTCTGTGAATATTTATTATTTGTACATTACCAACTAAGGGCCTGATTATGAGTTTGGCATTCCGACCCCATGGAGAGGAGACCGATGGAGCTGAAGGTCTCCAACCTGGCCCAATTACAATGTTTCCGCCGGGCTGACTGGTGCCCCAGCACCGTGGGAATGTGCACTGTCTGCCATAGGTGTGGTGGTGGGCAGTTCAAGGGCCCCACCTTTGGCCCCCAGCGCTCTTTTCCTCCAGCCTTTTGATAGCGGGGAAGGGAAGTCATGATCAGAACGGCAGTGCTGAACTCAGCGCTGCTGTGTCTCACCGTGCCAGCCCGTCGAGATCCATGATCCTGGTGGTGGCGGCAGTCCCCTAGTAGTCCAACTGCCAGGGTTGTAATCTGGCAGTCCGACCGCCAGAAGTGCGGTTGTCCGACGCCACGTGAGTTTAGCGGTCACAAGACCCCGCCAAACTTGTAATTAGGCCCTGAGTGTGTTGATGAGTTTTGATCCTATTAAAATCTCTTTTTCCAGCACACTTCAAATTTGCAAAGAATAATGCTTCAATTTTGCACTCCTAAATGACGGATGCACACAGTTCATTTAAAGGTATTTACAGATTGTGTTTTGCAAAAACATCATTCTACATTGTCTCATAATTCCTTTTAAAAATTCATCTCACTTTGCAGTCAGAGAAAGAAAAGTAAACCAGTCCATATATTAAAAGTATAAAGCAGCCTGACATTTGATCTGTTTTTGATACGAAAACATAAATTCATAAAATACTTTTACAACTCACCCCCTCTGACTTATTTAATAATCACTAAAATAAATTAATATGAATATATTAATAAGGAGGTTATAGCATATTCTGCATCGCTTTATGCTATTCTCCTCCATTATCTTCAACTGATTGTAAACACTTTCTTTAACATTCTCCATCTTAGTTTCTTCTTTTCTCTTTACACCCACAATTTGTAGACAGACAGAAAAAATTGGAACAAAAGAAACAGAAGAAAAATTGCACAAATCACCATAATAATTATATGAATTAGGATTAGTAGCAAAGCTTGCCCCTCCCAAAATATGAATCCGTTCACTAACCTTACTAAAACCCTTCCCTGTTTCACTAAGCCAGGAACCTACAATGTCCCACATGCCATGCACTTCTAAAGCTTGAAGGTCATGAGAAACATTTTGTTATATTATGTATATTGTTTACGTATTCATTAATAACCCTGTTGTTATCAGGTCTGACGGCACAGCATTCCTTTACCTTCCATATCTTGCAAACACTCCCTTCTCAAGAAGGATATCTAGCGCTAAATGATTCTGCATTAACAGTGCTCTAATAGCGATTAACTCATAATTAATTTGGGTTAGGGCTCCAGTAGTACTTGAAGCAGGCCTGTGCACTAGTGTAAACAAGTGCCTCATTTTCACATCATTCATAGCCACATCTATAGAATGAATATAAGCCCCTAGCATATCTAATACTATCCATCCAAACCAATGTTTCACTTGCTTCAAACCAATGGCATCTTTTATTCCACTCAAATGATACTCTAGGAAACACCAGACCAAGATAAAATGAACCAACGAAATTACACTGCAAATTGAAATAAGCAGTCTTACTGCACACATAATAAATTCCTCTCCAAATCACCATTTATAACATTACTTCTTTCACACTCACTTTCTTCCACATTCAACTTTCCCACTTTTCAAAGGTTCACAGTGTACCATACACATCTCAGCCTTTCTATCATGTACAGTTCTGAATCTAAGATGTAGATTTGACAATCTATTTTTTTTGTCTCTTATCTTTTTCATCTCTCCAATTTCTTACAATCTTTACTCTGCTCTCATTGTCTTCCTTAATACATGTGTGGTCTTCTTTACTCAAAGCACGCACATACCCCTGATTAGTATTTTTTATTCCATCTTCAAGTTGTGCAATTGTTTTCATAAATTTACCATTCTTAAATCCCTTGTTAGCACCTTCCATCTGCAGAGACTTTTACCCCCTTCAACAAGATGTTGAAATCTAAGACATAGAGAGAAAAACTCATTCTTGTTAAATATACTTTCAAAAACAGTGCAGAAAAGGCTGTAGGAAATAGGAAGTTGTAAGTATTCTGCACCTTCATTTGCAGAAGAGGGAAGAAAAGTACACACAACAATTTTTAATCTTCATAATTTCTACATATTCGCTCAATATTTTAACATTAAAACTATGTGTGGGGGGTGTGGCCTGAGTTCGAGCATGATGGCAGCCTGAGTCAGCTGCTCTGTCCGTCACCTGCGCATATTGGGGCCCTGGATGTGCCTAAACACCGCAATGACCCAACTGATCGTTGGTAACGGTCCACAGATGCTATCTCTACATCCTGGTGCGATGACTCATGCCGAGGGCTTATGGATGGTGGAGGATTTTGTTTCGACAACACCATCATCTGGACAATGATAAAATGGCAGCACATATATCTACAACTTCTTGAACCATGCTTTCAGCATGCCAAAAATGAAACACGGCAGGACGGACAGTAAGATCACTTTGATTTGTGGCTGGTGTGATATGGGGGCTGTGGATATCACTTGTTACCCCAACAATAGGCGCATTTTAAATTATTGAGGCAACATCAAGCAAGGCCATATCTCATTGAGTTCTGAATAGTGAGACATAATGGCGCATTAGCCTCCTGCACACATATTGACATGCACCCTCGTCCATGACTTACTCCAGTGTGCTTGCCCGCACCTGCCAGGAATACCAATGTGTGTACTCCGCATCTGCCGTGTCAGTTACTTGTCAAAATGCCGGACATCTTCCTCCTTCATAAACTGCAACCGGACAACAAGCATGCTTCATCCTGATAAACCTAACACTACTCTTTATAGTTTATCTGGAAATAATTCAGGAAGGTAGGGCAACTCCTATTATGGCTGCCTTATCCTGTTAGCAAAGACCCCAGTGGCTGTGTATCATATCGCCCAATCTCCCTCCTTAACATAGATGCCAATATTCTTACTTAAAATAGCTACTGTACAGTTACACATCCCTGTTGAGTGATCTGATGCATCCAGGCGTCTGAATTAATTTAAGATCATTTAAGATCGCCAAGCCAGTAATAACATGAAGAAGGCTTTCCATCTCACAGACACTGACGCCACTCGATCAAAGCAATCTAACATGGTCATCCTCAGTGCCAAAAAAACCATTTGATAGGGTTTATTGGGACTTTGTGACTGATGTACTGAGGCTTGCAGCGATGGGCAACACTTTTATACCCTGACTTTTGGCAGGCTGCCAAGACCCACAGTACAGATTAATGGACTGTTCTCTGGTTGGGTAGAGATCCACTAGGAAACAAGACAGGGGTCCACCCTGTCCACCCTCCTCTTTGCCCTCATGCTATAATCCCTAGCACAACACATCAAGGGTAATCCCCTGATTGGAGGAATATGCTTTGGTAAACAAGAGCAGAAACTATGTTCGCTGATGACAGCCTCTTGTCACTGACGGACCCCGCTTGCTGTTGTCCTCAGGTGCTCGAGGAACTTCAACTCTAGCATAGGGTTTTGGGGTCCAAAATCAATGTCATTAAATCTGAAATCCTAACTGTGTCAACCCCTACGTCAATTGCACATCAAGTACCATCACTCACTTCCCTGCTTTTTGCTTCCTAGAACATAGACTATTTAGGTCTAGCACAGGCACTCACCCCAGCTAAACCTAAAGAAACCTACAATGATTGAAGCAAGGAATCCAATCTGAGCTAACTAGATGAAAATACAAAACTCTGTCCTTGCTGGGTAGAATTGTAGCCAATAAAATGGCTATATAGCTTAGTGTCCGTTATCTTTTGCAGACATTAGTCTTCCATATCCTGTGCAATATTATTGCCGGCCTCCAGTCGTTGTCCTCTTCCTTCATTTGGCATGGTATGGTGGAGAGAATTAGTTGGTGGCGGTGCATGCTGAAAGTGCACCAGGGGGGAACTGTGGAAACCAGATCTTTTACACTACTACAGAGCGGCTCATCTCTGCTTCCTCATTCATTGGACAAGGAGAGAAACTTTAAAGGGGTGGTTTATGATTGACCACACAATGGCAGCGGGCCCTCTAGGGCAGTGGTTCCCAACCTGTGGTCCGGGAACCCCTGGGGGTCCCGAAGCCTCCTCAGGGGGTCCGCGACTGCTTAGAAAAAAAATAACAGATTAGGTCCCTAGCTTTCAATAATTACTTAGTGGGGGGGTCCCCATATTCCATTAATGATTCAGTTGGGGTCCTCATGCTCTAGTAATGATAAAGTGGGGGTCCACAGAAGTCAAAAGGTTGTGAACCACTTCTCTAGGGGAAATCCTGTGGCAACACAAATATGAATGAATGTCTCCCGAGTCATGAGGGCCACCCTAGGTGTATGGGATAGGGTAGAGGTTAAAAATACAGCCTCAACTCTTTCCCATCCCCACCTGTGTGGAAGAGGAATCCTGATTTCACGCCCCGTTTGAATAGAACCTCCTACTGCAAATGGTTGGAAGTGAGGTGAAAAAAACTGGGGTACGTATGTGCCCAGGGGTCAGTAAAACCCTTTAAGCAGCTGAAAGAGAAATATTCTCTTTCAGAGATTGAAAATTATAGCTATCTGCAGCTCCACAACTGCCTACTGGACCCTGGAATTAAACATGGAGGTACAAGAATCCTCACAGCTATGAAAAATACCTCTAAAATTGTACGGGAGACAAACATGCCATGTCCATCATCTATAACATGCTTACTGTCAAGCAAGACACTGCCAGACACACATTCCAGCACGCTTGGGAGAAAGAATTAGGCCTTACACTGTGTCACGACCAGTGGGGGGGGAAGTCATAGCTTGATACAACAACTTTACCTCCCATGCAAAAAAAAAAGGGAAGCATTGCTCCCTGTACTCTACAGATGGCACTACAACGAGACCAGTCAAAATGAAGAGGGGGAGAAGCCCTGTCCTAAAATACAATCATTCTGGCCTTTGGTATTAATCACTATATAACAAATCATTGGGTCAGACCTGGCTAGATGTCTGAGGTGGTCTTATTTGGATGTCCAGCCTCAGATATCTATCCAGTTTTTGGTACCGGTCAGGCTCATTTCCCACCTTCATCTGGCTGCCAAGCAAACCCTCCTGGAACTGCGGAGACAACAGCTGCCACCATCTGAACATAAATGACTAAAGTGGATTTCAAGTATGGAAAAACTCAAAATAGACCAAGGCAAGGAAAATGATTTTAGAAAAGTGGGGTCGCCTACCGGAATGCTTTAGCAGAGACTTAAAAGAACTTTTGTGCCCAAAGCATCTCAGTGTTCTGAAACTTCTGGAGCCTTCCAAGTTAGACAACTATTGTGCTACTGTCCGTCGGTAGCCTGATGTTCTACTGACCTCCAACCTGGCTGCCGATGAAAACTGACCACGAGGAGGCCTTTGTGCTATTGAGACTCTATCATCTATTGACTTATGGGGCTTGGGCGGGCAAGATGGCTAAACTATACATGGGGAGTACAGTTTTTGTCCACATTTGAATTTTATATGTTCTTTTTTATCAGCCTGTGGACAGTAGGAATATATTCAGAAAAGCCAAAAAATGTATTAAAATCCATCTCTTCCGTCGGTCTTTATATTTCATGAATTCACTCCATTCTCTTCTTTTTTCAATGAAACCTTTAATGTTATGTTACATTAAGGCATTTTATAGAGCGCGACGTATACCCAAGGCTATCTTGGCACTAGCTGAATGACCACCCGAACAGAGTCCCTTTAAGTTTAATGTGAACCCTTAAAGTCATGTAAACCAATTCCTTTACTTTATCGTGAGTCAAATCCATTTTATAATTTCTCCTCACATTTTTCATTTTGATGATATCCACATCACACGTATCTGCTAATAATTCTAGCTTCCCATGTGCATTATTTGCAAATCTGGCTGTTTCTTTGATAAAATATATTCAATTCATCCGCATTGAGTGATAACACTCTATTTGCATCAAAAGTTCCTTGTAAAAGTTTCCTTACTTCAATGTTAAAAAGCCAACATTAATAATTATTTCTGTAGGAATCTCTTCAATCATAACTGTATTAACAGGTAAATCAATATGAATTTGAGAAACAGCTATGGTTTCTCCACTAGTGGATCTTTCATATATTCATATGCTTGAATCATATCAGTTGTCAGGGTGGGAGTCCCACAGTACATTCTAAAGCAGAGAAAATTATCTACATAGCTTACATTTGCAGAAGACATTAGCTTTAATAGTTTATCTACATAATTTATAACGTGCCATACTCCAGCCAATTAGGCAATAGTACCCTTTAGAACTCTCCCAGCAGAGGCATCTTCCATTAGATTTTCTACTGCATGTCATGTGAGAGGGAGTCTCCCTGAGCTATGTTCAGTTCTTCAGTTTTTACTCATGTTTGGTATACCCAAATTTCTTCTGCTGTGTCAACATGTCAGAACCTTTCTCTGGTAAAAATAAAAACAGGCTGCATTCAGAAGATCCTCATGAAGACTGCATATTTTTCCTTCATCCTGCCCGCAAAGTAAAAGACTGCAAAATTTGCAGAACGTTTTCTTCTAAAACTCTCAAGGATAGAGAGGGAAGATTATTATTATGGCTACAAAAACTGAAGAAAAGTCTTTTGGTGTCTCTAAAGATGTAGACAATAAGCGTTATATCACCTCACAGAAGAAATCTAAGAAGGGTCACCATAGGGGCATAAGTAAGCCTTTAAAAAGGCACACCATGCATCTTCAAAAAGGCCCTCACATAAAGAAATGCAAGCTGCTGCCCCTTCTGAGGCAAAGTCTGACCATTCCGCTACATCTTCAGCCCTACCCTTGAAGCCTTTAAAATCCTCCTCAAATCTTGCCTTTGTAAAAATTAATGTCTATGAAAACCTTGTTGACGAGTGTAACACCGTTGACATCGGCGATGCTGATGAACACCAAAGCGCTGACGATGATAGTCACTT
Source organism: Pleurodeles waltl (assembly GCF_031143425.1). NCBI lineage: Eukaryota > Metazoa > Chordata > Amphibia > Caudata > Salamandridae > Pleurodeles > Pleurodeles waltl. The sequence goes on from NC_090448.1 coordinate 704,403,416, forward strand.
TGGGGCTCATTATGAACCCGGCGGTTCAGGCCGCCATGCCGGCGGTGGCGGAAAAGACCGCCACCAGCATGGCAGTCTGAACCGCTATATAAGTAACACAGGGAGGGCCACCTGTGCAGCCCACCGCCAGGCTGCCGCCGACAGGCAGCCTGACAATGGCGGAATACATTATCCGACAGGACAGCGCTGCAAGCAGCGCTGCCCCCCGGATAATGTACCCTGTTTCCCTCAGCCTTTCCCTGGTGGGTTCCCCTGCCAGAGAAAGGCTGGCGGAAGGGGTGCTCCGGGGCCCCCATGCAGTGCCCCGGCGCGCAGGTCACTGCCCAAGTTACGGGCAGTGATCTGTGCCACGGGTCCTGCTGCACCCGCTTCATAGTGGCATTTACGTCGGCTAAATGTGGAGCAGTCGGCAATGTCCCGGCCCTGCATTCTGCCTGGCCGGTGGGCGGAAACAATGTTTCTGCCCGCCGGCCCAGCAGAATGTTCTTTATGCAGCCGGCGGGGTCTCAAGGGGGCATGCGGTCAATGGAAAGACCGCCAGTATAAACACAGCGGTGTTTACCGCTGTGTTCATAATGACCCCCTATGTCTACATTCACTCCGTCGATCATCTTGACGACGATGACTACACCGTCAGTGGCCATGCCACTGCTGTCGATGACAACACTGTTGACAAAGACCTCGCCAACGAGACCATGGGCAACAAAGCTAAAGAAACCTCCAGTGTTGATCCTCACACTGGATTTGACCTCATCTATGTTACCATCAAAGACACCACCAATGATACAATTTGTGCAGGACCCTAGTTAAGTGTCTCCTTTACCACCTAGCCACTTATTCGATTTGGAAGACTTTGAAAAAGACAATGATGTGCCTTATTGACGAGCTCATAGCCCATCTTAGCTGAATGTTAAATACCAGAATAAGGAGTATGATGAGAATGAAAATTATCAGCAGATATACCATCGACCAGTGAAAAAGCCAAGACATTATATGGAGCAGACCCATTCTTTCGCTCCACCTGCACCTGAAGCCAAGGATCAACTACCTGTAGCCATGGTACAAGACCTACAAGGACTGTTGCAGGATTACTGCAAACATTTTCCTATGCCTGCAGTGCCAGCACTGCCTCCTATGCTACCACCTACACCTAGAATGACACCAATAACGAGCTTTGCTATGCCTCTAAACGATGGCACATCTTCTTCCGAAGAGGATAGGGAGGAGTGCGAAATGCCAGACACTCAATCAGTGGCTAGTGAGTGGGACGACTATTTCATTCACACACCTTCTCCTCCAGCACCTCAACCAGTAGACTCACCACAAGAGGATATCTGTGATTTTCATGGAAAGCAGTTTCATAATTTCCGCTTCCAGTCACAGTGAAGCAATCAGACTGCTTCTTGTATGACTTTAAGGAGCAATCAAGAAAGAAATTGAGAGCATTTCCTATAGTTGACTATATCTGGGAGTAAGGGATTAAAATAATGAAAACCCCTGCTACAGTGACTGTTTTTCTTCTGTGAATCAACAAGAAGTACAAGGCTCCTGAAGATTCTCTGGCATATCTGGTAGGACACCCAACACCAGTCTCAATCATTACACAAGCTGCTCAGGGTAAAAAAATAAACCCTTCCATGCACAGCCCAACAAAATAGAAACAGGGGTCATAGGACCCACCAGTTTCTTATGTTTTCCTTTTTTAACTTTATCGCCTGAAGACAATCATAAAACTAGAGGTCTTATCAGGGAGGTATTTTTAAATGTACACAAAAAAAAACTCCAACTCCTATAAAGATCATTATATGGTAATAACCACCAAGTGCTCCTGTGTCTTTCACTGTTAGTAGCACGCCCCGTTCCAGAGGACCCTATGATGAAGCATGCCACCAAGGGGTAATCCTGTTGGGTGAGGGTTATACATCCAAAGGCCAAGCACTTTTCTACCTGTAGGAGACATATAATTTTTTAACAGGTTAGGGCTCTTCTTTTTTGTTCTGCCTAGATTTTCTGGTCTGCTAGAGAGTGAAAGCAAGCAAAATATTACTGGTGGGAGAAAGATCTGCGTCCGAGATTGTGGATTGCGCTATAGACATAGCTTCCCTCAGGTTTCGTCAGCTCACAGGATCAGCGCTCCTTAGGCACCAAAACTGGCTTAAGGTGACAGCATTTTATTCTGAAGTGCAAATTAAAATCTTAGACATGCCATACGATGGTGATGCCTTATTTGGGAAACACATCGATGACGTCTTGCAGGCTACCAGAGTGGACACAGAAATCAAGAGGTCATTGCGTAAACCCTTCACTTCTTGAAGACACTTTTCAGAGGGGCCCTTGGAAAAGGGTACCTATTCCTTTCATGGAGGATATCAATCTTATCAATCTTTTTGCCCTGTCAGTCAGCAGCATCAGCCATACCGTGCGCCACCAACAGCTGTATACTCCAAGCAGCAGCCACAGAGAAAGCAAACACTGGCAAGAGACACTGACAAGAAGCAGTGACAACATCTCAGTGCCAACTACACCCCCTCAGCACCACACTCTCCAGGAGCACAAATTTCTCAATATTACCATCAACGGCAAAAGATTAGTACAGACAAGTGATTCCTCGATCTCATCACATATGGCCCTACCCATGGAGTTCATGCAAATCCCACCTACTACTCACCAAAATGAGCTCCTCCACCCCAACTTATCTTCTCACTAGCCATGTTGTTCAAGGGTACTATAGAAAAAGTTCCACACTCACAGAAGGGAATGGATTTCTGTTCTTGCTTTTTCCTGGTAAAGACAAAATCTTGAGAATGGTGTCCCATTCTGGATCTCAAGAAGCTCAGCAAGTACCTGAAGAACAAATCCTTTCGTATGGTCACTCTCCAGGAGATTCTGCAACTCCTCAATCACAGGGACTACATGGCCAGCCTGGATTTGAAGCATGCGTATTTTCATATCCCTGTCCATCCCAAGCATTGCAAGTTCCTCCGATTCACTGTAGCCTGGACTCATTATCAATTCAAGGTGCTTCTGTTTGGTCTCAGGTCAGCTCCCTGGATTTTCACAAAATGTCTCACCCTAGTGGTAGCACATCTCAGACAGAAAGACTTGCAGGTATTTCAGTACCTCAATGACTGGCTCATAAAGGCACCAACTGTTCAAGCTTCTGAGGCTACAACAAACTGAATACGATTGTTTCCGTTTCTGGGGCTCACAGTAAATGATCAAAAGTCTTGACTTTACCCGTCAATGAGGATAACCCTCCTAGAAGCAAGCCTGGATACATTACAGGACAAAGCCTTCTTGTCCACAGAAAGACCAAAAAAAAAACATGAGAATTGCTCAAACTCTTTAAAAAAGAAAGCCAGTTTCTGCCATCCTCTCAAATCACTTCTTGGCATGGTGGTATCAGACGTTCTCCTAGTGTCTTGTGCTCATCCCTGGATGAGACCTCTCCAGGAAGAACTGGACAAACAGTGGGTCCAAATGACAGGTTCATTCGATGATGTAATTCACATCACCCCAGCTATGAGAAAGGTGCTTCCTTAGTGACAAAACACCAATAATCTATCATCAGGGCTAAGGTTCCTTTCTACAATTCCCAAATAAATACTTTTCTAGAAGGCTGGGGAGCCCATCTACAAGAACTCCCAAAAAGTGGCAAATGGAATTTCTCGCAGTGCAAAAATGCAGGAAAACTTAATGGAAATCAGGGAGATTTTTCTAGTCCTTTAGCCCTTCTTACCAAGAATACGAGAATCTTCTGTATTAATAAGGATAGACAGCACCACCAGCATGCATTACCTCAACAAGCGGGGAGGTACAAGATCTCACATTCTGGAGGTGCAAGAAATATGGAAACGGACTGTAATACACCAGATTTGCATAAGTACAAAACATCTACAGGGAGTGAACAGCAATTTAGTGGATACCTTAAGCAGAACAAGTGGAACCTGTCATGAATAGGAGCTAAATCAATCCATTCTCAACAGCATATTCCAATGTTGGGGCAAACCAAAGCTGGATCTCTTTGCTTCTCAAAAGAACCAAAATATGCAGGTTCTAAACAAGCTGGGAACCTCTAAAAGGGTAGTGTGGGAATTTGTTTTCGATCAAATGGTCAGGGATTTATTCCTATTCTTTTCCCCCATTCCCTCTCATTCCCAAGCTTCTCAGTAAAATAACAAGCATTTGCAATGCAGTGGGTCTCGCGTATGCTCGAGTTAGAGGGTCGATGGCCAAGGTGGTAACAAAACTTCCCGAAGGAGGGACAAACGTAAAACATTTACCAATGATAATGGATGTTTGAAAGGCAAGCCCATGAATGAGTGCTAGTGATAGGTGTGCTGTGGGTGTTGTTAAAAGCCCACAGATAGATTACAACACGTCAGAGGGCTTGCACGCTCGACCTTAAAAAGGAACCATGCCTACTGATCTTCATTGCTCCAAAGTGGCCTAGACAGCACTGGTTCACGGAGCTTCTTGTGCTATTGGAACGCAATCATATTCAACTGGAGCCCCGAAAGGATTTGCTCTCAATGGACCAAATGCAGGTCCTTCTCCAAGCCCAACTTTGCTATAATTATCAGCCTGGCTCCTGAATATCATGAGCTGCAATACCTAGCTATCGTGGAGGATTGTAGGGAGATCTTAGCAAGAGCCGGAGCTGACTCTATCAACAAAATGTATCGCCTGAAATAGAAGCACTTTTGCCTATGGTGTCATCAGTCCAACATCCATCCGATCTCATCACCTCCTGAACAGGTTTTGTCATACCTTCTTGCTCTGGCTAAATTTGGCCTTCTGCATTCTTCCATGAGAGTACACCTTGAGGCCATTTCAAGATACAGAAGAACATCAGGTGCCCCTTCTCTCTGGTCTAACAGATTGATCATGCAATTTCTAAAAAGCCCTATTCGGGGTTTTCCCTCCAATAATTTAACACAGTTTGTTGCAACTCATGAAGAGCCCCTTCAACCCTGCTTACAGGGCCCTCTTTGATCCTGTTCACAGGGCAGTACTCAAATTCCTCATTTGGAAGGTAGCTTTGCTTTTGGCTCTCACTTCCACAAGGAGGGTAAGCAAACTTTAGGATTTCACAATAATAGAACCTTTCTTGCAATTCAAAGATAGTATTGTGGTTCCCCAAACTATCCCAAAATTTATACCTAAAGTGCCAACCACTTTTCATCTCAACAAACCTCTTGTGCGAAGACTGTTCTTCCCAGATCTGCTCACACTTGCAGACGAGCTTTGCATACCCTTGATGTTAAAAGGTTCGTGAAATGCCAAAGCACACTCGACCAGGGCAGTATCTTCATCTACAGCACTGTTTGCTGGAGTGCCTATGGAGAGTATATGTCATGCTGCAACATGGAAAAACAGTCATATGTTTACCCAGCATTATTGTCTGGGTTCAGCGCAGCACAGTGATTCAGCTGTAGGACAAGCGGTTCTGTGCCTTCTTTTCCAATAAGGTGAGCCTTCTATCATAAAATGTGTGTGTGTGTGTGTGTGTGTGTGTGTGTATGTATATATATATATATATATGTGTGTATGTATGTGTATTACCTAGTTATAGTTTGGACCTAGTTTCTATAGAAAAAGCAGTTTTTTACTTGCCTATATCTTTGGCGCTGCTTGACGAATCTTCACATAATTTTCCCAAAAACGTTAACAGTCAAGTCAACTGCTGTCTGGAAAGTTTGAGGGTGATCCGTCAAATGGGGGTTCAGAAAAAGGGGGGGTCAAAAAAGGAGCGTTCCCATGTTAATTCCCATAAGGATTTTGAACAGCGATAGCACTGGAATCACTGGACGGAATTATACCAAATTTGGCAGAAAGGTAGCGCTTGGTCCAGAAATAGCTCTTTTAGTTGTATGTCGGTTCAGTAGTTTTTGAGATATTAAAGAAAAGTCCAAATTTCGATATATAGGGATGCGAAGGATTTACATGCGGCCCACCCTCCTCCCATTAGTAGAGACTCTCTTTCTTGGTAAATGGTGACTTTTTCCCACTAGTTCTTGAAAATCTGAGGGATGATATCTCTACTGGGAGTATTCTAAATGGTGCTGTTGCGTGATTGGCTGGAGTTTGATTCTTTATAAATTATGTAGTTAAGGTATTAACGTGAATGTTTTCTGCCATTATAAGCTACATATATATATCACTTTAACTGCTTTAGAATGTTCTGTGGGACTCCCACCTCGATGATGGGTATGATTCAACAATGTGAATCTTTTTAAGATACCAATCCTGGCAAACGAAAGTTACAGGTGGGTAACACATTTTGTCGCTACTAGTAGTCAACAATGCTGTTATTGCAGTCTCAGGTGGGCTGCTAACTACTGTCCTCACTGCCATAGATGTAATTGGCCCCTGTGACGAAACGCCTGCGTTCTCCTACTGCGTTCTTATCCAGAACCAATACAGGATTGCCTCTGTATCCTGTCATTATATGGAGGCGGTCTGGAATTCAAACAGTTGTTCAAAAAGCTATCCTCTTCATCTGAATCTTGATTCTCCTCTTCTCTCCTACCCTCATCTTTTTTCTTATCTGTCATTTTTTTATTATTGAAGGAAAGACTCTCACTGCTTTTATCATGTCCTCCCTTCAACATCTTTCCTGCCAATCTCATTTATTCTAAAGCCATTCTCTAAAGAAACCTTCACCTGTGTTGTCATTTTCTTTCTCTCCTCCTCTGTGGTCATGCAATCCTATTTATTCAATGCCTCAAACTGTGCTGGTCTAGGTAACGGCTTTGTGTCGTTCATGGTTTGTCCCAGGAAATCTAGCCTTTTAATGTTAAATGTACCTTCTAAATCTCCATTTTTTATGAGAAGCAGCATATTAATGCCATTTAGAAATTCAAGTATACACATAAAATCCAATATTTGTCATTGTTTCTTATGCAGACGTTCCCTCAGCAGGCAACATCTGACCCTCAGTAAGGGTACATAAGAAACGTTAGGCTTTTTTAATACAGCACACATTGTTTGCACTTAAAATTATACAAACATCTCACAAAATGAACTAATTAACAACAGTCCATGCTAGTGTGTCTCTGTCAGAGGTCAAACTATCGCAGCACAGCTCTTTCAGCAAACAACCAGTGACAGTGCAGCTTTATAATGTCTCACCAGTCGCAGTGCAGCTTTCTGGCTGTCTAACAAATCATGGAGCTGCTTTTCCATGAATGAGTAAAACATTTGCACAGCCTTTCTCTATGAACTTTAACTGAGGTCGATGACGTAAAGGAATACTTAAGTTTACAACAGTTACAAGATGGAAACAGCTAGGAATAATTAATCTTAACATCACCATTCCCTAGCCTACTACAAGAACATCTTCACATCATGTTGCAGTAATGAAACCTAACAGTGACAGGAACACCAGTAATCCGGCTTTAAGGATCCTTCCAGCCCCAGAATCCTCATGACAGGAAGATGAGAAGGCGGCGTCTTGCTGCACCTAAAGTATCACCTCCACGGTGCTGAACGCCTTTCACCAGTAATCCGTCGCTATGGGACTAATGGCCCTTAATCCTCATGACAGGAGGCTGAGAAGGCAGGGTCTTGCTGCATCTATAGCACTACAAAGTTCTTTCACTTATACCTCCTCAACAAATACAGCCCAGGATAGAGCACCTGTTAGTGGGCAGCATATATAAATACAAGGAGACTAATTATATGGACAATTAGAATCATTTTAATCCAAAAGGGGTTATAGGTAGCTCACACAAGCAAATTTTAACATCAGATATTTGTAATGAGCTCTATATGGTCTGTGTTCCCAGATTATTCCCAAGGACAGTTAATCATTAAAGAAAAGAACAAAGTGATTCATTGAGTAAGACATTGCCGTCTTTGTTATTCAGTGATAAGAGGAGATCTTTAGGTTGTCAAGCGCCACTCCCTGCCAAACAAGCGTTACAATTGTATAGCAGTAGAATGATGAACAGGTGAAGGGATTGGTGGACCTGGATCAAAGTATTACCCCCCTTTCGACGAAAAGCCAGAGCTCAAATCTCACTGAGATAGATTGACTTTATAAAGGGCACCAGTCTACTATTAGGGAGGCAGTGACCTCTAAGGGAAGATGTACTCCAGATAGCAGTAGAGGATGCCAGGATGCACAGGGTTGGGAAACTAACTCCTGTATCATTTCAGTAGGGCGGCAAGTAGATGGTGTCATTGATCCAACCTGACAAGACTCGGGCTATTGCTCAACTGCTATCCTGTAATGGGTGGGCCTAAAATCGAAGTTGAGTGACCCAAAAGGGAAGGATTGTATAGATAATTACCATATATGTGTGTGTTCCATAAAACATGGGTGCAGTAGTACTGATACTTGGATCTGGTTTTATACATTCTAGCATAGAAGTTACACAATCAGTAGGTGGCCACGCCTATGCAATTTGGGTGAAAAGCACACTAGCTTGCAAGAACCAACAGTTTGATACAGGATATCCTGGTATGCTGTGCTTGCATATTACTTCATTCAATGGGCTGTTTGCTGTGAAACTGATTAATGTATATACTCATAGTAAAAAGCAGAATCATGATCCGCCTACAGTTCATGAGTGTATGGAGCAAAGTAAAGTAGGCCAACATCCTCTCCTTTCAGATACATTTAATGTAACTTTTGAGTCACTGAATACTATTCAAGCACTTGTGAGAGAAGAAGATGAGGAATGGAGTAGTCCCATGTTATTGTCACTCTTTAAAAAGGTGGACAAAGTAAGCACTGCAGATTGCATCCTTTACATGGTTTCGTGGTCTTTGAGCTTGCAATGGCCATCCTACATCTGCTCATGGAGCCACCTATAGAAGCAAAATAGACTATATACTACTTGATTTACGGCTATGGACTTGTATGTGTGATATAGTTGTAGTAAATAGAAGTGATAGCAACGATAATGCCCTATCCCTCTCCCTGAGTAATATCTTCTTGGTAAATTGCACGTCATCTAGTTTTACTCATGAAGCACCAATATTGTATTTCAATAATAGAAGATGTGTTAAGTGGCCTACTATTATGACAAGTCCTGACATACTGCAAATATTTATTCTGCAATAGTTGACAACCTTGATCCGTATGAAAGTTCCTCTCAAAAGATTCCCATAATCTATATTTTAATAGCTTTGGGGAATCTCTAAGCCAAATCAAACCTTATTACTGCTTTTAAAAGGGGCAACAGAGAAATTAAAATTGGTGACAGAAAAGCGTACAGACAATTCCAAGAGATAGCCAGGAGGAGGTGGGAGGAAACAACTGATGTGTTCTGGTTGCCACTGCAAAAATGAAGGATAGCAAAGTTTTTTGACACACACTTGCACATGGAGCCCATAGAATTATCAGTGACGTAGACCTTTATATCCAAGCTCAGATGTGGACACAACATTCTAAAGATCTTTATACACTCCAGGACAGGGTAGAGCGTGTAGGACAGGATGGGCTATATCTCTGAATGGTTTGAGCAAGGCTTGGGACAATTACGCAAGCTTCCTTAGTATGTTGAAGACTTTGGCAGCTTTAGAGACCTTGAAAGCTGGAAAAGCTTCAGGATTAGACATGATACCTTACCATATGACATCTATTGATCAGAGCCAGTAGTATGGGGGTTCCTGTTAAACGCCTTATCCAATGATACAGCTAAGAATCATGGAGAGGTGTTGAAATTATACCGATTTAAAAAAATGAAGAGAAGTATAACCCTGCCAAGTATAGGCCAGTAAGCCTGGTCGACTTTGCTCAAAAGGTTTTTAGTAGAAAAGTATTGGCTAAAGTGCAAGATTGGCTGAAGGATAATCAGGAGTTTTCACACTTCCAGGCAGGGTTTAGACCCCACACAATTTTGTATTGTAATAATGAATTGTAGCATCAAATGTATTATTTATATTTTTGGGGGGTTTCTTCCAAACTAAACATTATAATTATGCTTATACTAAAAATACGATAAACCTGGTCTGCTCAACTAGGAAGAAAATCATCAAGTTAGAATAAAGCAAATCTTGCAAGCACTTGAAACAAGAATCGCACCCTTTCAGCTCTGATTAACCACAATCCACACTAGGTAGATTACTGTCCCCTGGCAGTCCACCCCAGTTGATGAACTTTCTCCCATGTGTTTAGGAATAAAGCTGCCAATCCAGATTAGACACACAAACCTAGAAAAGAAAAGTAGTTAAAAAAAAGAAAGTCCTCTGTGTGCAGGCAGCGCCTCACAAAACACACTACCTTATAGAGACAGGTAAACCACAGTATCTCAAGATCTTAATTTTGACAAATCTGATAACCAACCAGTAATAAAATAAAACCTTTTTGAAATCAAACTTACAAATAAGATTAGTACATCAGAACAACAATGATCAAACCACCAATCGAACCCAAAAGCAGCTTTGCATAACAATCCATCTAGCATAACAATCTTTCAGGAACACACCGTAAACTCACTTGAATCCCTGTCATCAAAATGATTCTGACCTGTTCATACTTACACTTCAAATTGCTCGGGAACAGCACCACAAGTCAGGTTTCTCTGTAAAATCTCTACAGGATAATCCACACTGGAATATCCATTACTCGAAGGACCAGAGAAAACAGGGTAAAAACAACAAGGTGATGGATGGAATGCCTGAATTAATCACAGCCACTGGCCATCGCTGAGGCCTCATCCTAGTCCATTGTTTTTTTGCCCACCATGCCGCCTCAGTTTGGAGCCAGCCATATACATATCCTACTCCACATAGGAACACTCCAGCCAGAACTGATGTGCCAGGTCCTCCCTAAACTAGAACACAAGCAAACTAGCACCGGTTTTCTAGTTAGGGCTTTCCAGCCATGTATAGCTGGGTTCCAGTGTCACAGTGAGTCCAGGACCCAAGTCTGGGGCTACCAGGCATACCTAGGGCAGCAGTTGCAAAAACAAGGTGATGGATGGAATGCTTGAATTAATAATAGCTCACAGTCACTCGGGCTGCATCCTAATCTATCATTTTTTGCCCAACATGCCACCTAAGTTTGGACCCAGCCATATGCAAATCAGTCTTGACCCGGCTCCAATTGGAATAGTCGAACTCTGAAGAGACAATGTGGGCAGCACAGTTGGCACCAGCCCCTGCACCAGTACTATTCCCAATCCTCAACCTTCTGGGTCCTCACAATGTCGCTTCAGGCCTATCCTGAATGCCTGGTGGCAGATGTCAGTCTGCATCCATCCTGAATGCCATGTTTGAAATGTTCAGACATGCAACTGTTCCCCTTGGAGCTCCTTCAGCCTCCATGTGAGCTTTTAGGGATCTGTACGGATTCACACTGGCAAGTGCTCTCCTGTGACCTCCATCCCCCATTCCTCAGACTTCTCTAGTGCCATATGAAGTGGTGCCAATGCTGAAGTCCTCTTTGATTGACCTTCTAATGATGCCAACACCACCTCCGTAGCTGCTGAAACTGACTATGGTGCCACAAACAGCAGTTACACTGGCCCCCTAGAGAGCAACCCTATCAAAGGCGAGGGAGATCCTGCAGATAACTAAGAGGCAGGCTCAGTTGATTGTAGGAGGAAGAACAGTTTAGGAAGAAGCATGACGAAGACCCACTCCAACGTTATTGCCATTGCATGAGATCGTCGATTCTGACTGTTATCCTTTCCAGATATCTGATACTGTGCAACATGACATGAAATATAAGTTGATGCAGATAATTGTCAGCCTTTACTTTTCCACTGATGTGCAGCCTTAGCTCTGAGAAATGTGAGTGTGTTAGATCCATTGCCTGAGGTGCAGATGGAGTTTCCTTCAGGACACCCAACTTCTGAGGTGGCTTAGTTCCACACTGTGCCTTGTAAAACAGCAGACGTTCTTGAATGTCCCCTGCACACTGTGGAAAAAAAACGAATCTCCTGATAGACATTAAAGCCTTCGGAACAATCGTCCAAACTGTTCTTTCCCTTCAACATGGCCTCTTAGGATTGGATAATGGCTGCTTGGAAAAGACCAGTGTCCATCCCGATAGTTAACTGGTTGGTAGCTAGAAAGCTCAGACCTTGTTCAGAGGACCTACCATTTCTCTCTGTGCACCCGTCCTCAGCTGTGGTGCAATCTTATTGCTGCCTGAAGCAGTTTCCCTGAGCCTTTTCTACAACCCCAGTAGACAGGGAACCAAAAACCTGGAGGCATTAGGCAAGAGGATTTATTTCAGCAGGTGGCCTAGCCCTCCAGTAACTCATATGCCTGACAGGAAGATATAATCCCGCCTTGTGGGATATGGCCCAGTTAGTCTCACCAAACCTATTGAATCACCTCTAGGAGCATTTTACAGAGGGACAGAATGCCTCTAGGAAACTATTTAAAGGTGGCCTGGACACAGCTGATTCTGTAGCAAGAGCCATTGGCTCATCAGTGGCTCTTAGATGGCCTGCCTCACTGAAATTGTCTGGTTTTCCTAATAATCATCCAGTTAACATTGATGGCTTTGGTGTTCAAAACATTTTGAAGAAAAGGCAAATTTCAAACTGGGTAGATGTAAGAAGGCAGAGAATTGGTCCTTTGCCTGATACTCGAATCTCCACAAAGCGATTTTGTCAGGGTAGGAATAATTAAGGGTTGTAGAAAGGTTGTAGTTTGCATCATTACTAACCCTCCCAGCAGCAAAATGTACTTTTCAAACGGGGCAGAGACAAGGACAAATACAGAGACCTCAATACCAAGCAGGCAACCTACTCGTCTTCCTTTTCTTTCCCTATGCCACCTAGAAAACTGCTTCAGTTCCCAAGTGTAGGAGCATGTGTGGCTTGTGGGAGGAAAGGTTTCCTCCTTTTTACATGCTTTGACGGCAGAGAATCCAAGACATTCGGAATAGGATTCCTGTGTTCCAGGAGGAAGCTTGGCTTCCATGTGTGCACCCACCTGGTCACATATGAATGCTGCCATGTGATGGCTCTCCAGTGGTAACTCTGGAGGCAGTGGTTCCAGCGGAGAGATCGGACAAGCACTTTTGGGACCTCCTAAGAAACTGACTCTTATCTAACTTTGTGGTCGATGGAGGAGCACCTCTCAGAGGGAATGTCCTTCTGCCTTTCACCAGCCATGGCTACGAAGGAAATGGATGCATCCACTCGTATGTGGAGTTCTCATCTGAAGGAACTGACGATCAGAGGACTCCGATCTCCAGAGGAACAAGTCCTGCATATCATCCTGCTCCAACGTCGAGTAATACAGTTGGCACTGAATGCCTACCTCCCTTCCCTTTTAACCCGGTCTGTTCAGTTTGTAACTGATAACACAACCCCAGTGTGACATGTCAAGAAGCACTGCGGCTGTACCTGATACTTTAGCGGCTCCACCTTCTTGCCTGGAGATTAAGTAGGATCATCTAAGTCCCGTTCAGCTGTCACTGGAGGTGGAGGTGGTGAATGTGATTGTTTTTGCTTGTTGCTTCCCCACCAAGGTGGTGTACTCTGGATAGACCAGACTTGTCCCCTGGTGTGTAGAGCAGAATGTGGATCCCTTGAAAGCCCACTTATCAAAGGTCCTTTGCTTCACACTTTTAATCCCCACAGGATTTTGTGGTGAGTTGTGTGGTGGTTTCTGTTAATGGATACATTACAGCCTCACAGACACTTCTCTGCTCCAATCCCCGATTGGGATGCAGTACTTAAAGGAACTGCCAACTTTGTTTCCACCAACCCCATCTATCATGCCACACTGGGGTCTGAATCTTGTGTTTACGTTTTTGATGGGTTCTTCTTTGATCCCTCCACAGTTGTCAGTTGAGATTTTTGACTCTTGAAATAGTTATTCTAGTAACCATTACTTTGGCGAGACATGTCATTTTGTAGCAGCTGCTCAGCTTCACACTTCGTTTCGTATTTCTTTTTTTTTTCTGGACAAGTTGGTCCGCTGTGTTCAGTACAGGGCTTGGAGCCTGCCTGTCGCTCACCATTTGATGGTTTGGATGGCACTCTTCTTTACAGCCTCGTAATTTGTCAAGGAATGTCTGGCATCACTTCCGTTTCTCTGTGGGAGCAGTGATCCAGCACTAATTGATGCAACTTAATTAGTGCCCGCCCACTGCTCCCAACGTGATGGAGGGACTGTTTTTTTTTTCCTACCTTCAAGTGCCCTGCAAACAGAAGGCTTGTGACTGGCAAAAACGTGCCCAGCAGTCACAAAATTGCAAAGTTTTATTTTTTAAAAACGAACTTTATTTTATTTGACCTAGTCGTCCTTTCTGGGTTTCTTCTCATGTTTTCTTTTGTTTCTGCTCGGCTGAGGTGCACTGGCCAAAAAGATTTTAATTACCCCGGGAATGTTTTTCTGTTACTTGGATGGACTATTTTTCTTTGTTTCCTGCCTCTCTTGTTTGTCAGTAGGCACTCGTGTTCATATCCTCTTCCACCATTCAATGCATATTTAAACTCTCATAGCTTGAACTTTTGTTTTTGCAGCTGAGAAGAGTTTGTGTTATAATGGCCTTGTATGTAATAATATTCTGACAGCCTTTCTCGGCCTCTAAATGTGTAATGCACTATGCTCTCCAAGGGCTGAAGGATGATAATTGCCCCAAGGCACTACCATCTCAGTAGGTTCCACAGAGACATCTAGCCACGCCCAGTAGTATTGCACCTTCTGCTAATGCACAAACAGTTTATTTCTGATAAAGTTTTAATGTGTGCACAAACACAGTTTATTGCTGATTAAGGTTTAATGTACAGCATCGCTAAATATTTCTTCCATTTCACTGAGGACCTCTTACTTCTCCAGCCGTTTCCAGGTTTGGGGGACATGCTGAGCTTCTGACATCAGAAGAAGTTCTGATAGTGTTCTGTGATGTTGTACTCTGAGTGTTTTTGGCTCCACAAGGTCATCTAGCCACAACCAGTGGTACTGCACCTTCTGCAGTTGACTCTACAGGGGCATCTTGCCACAGCCAGTGGTACTGCACCTTCTGCTATTGACTCTACAGGGACATCCAGTAACGACCTACAACACTGCACCTTTGTGCCACTGACTCCACAGTTAAATGATATTTAAAAGGCCTGCTAGGCCTGAAAATGTGTAATACACTACGCCCTCAAGGGGCTGATTATATGGTTACAGTACAGTGTTCTTTATCATTCTTTTTATGTGATTATGCCCTCTCAGGGCTGGATATATGGTTACATGACCATGTTTCTTCCAAATTCTATTTTTACTGTGGTGCTCTGTAGAATCTGTTCACACCATTGTAGTCTAATGCCAAGTGTAAGAAGGATTGCACAAACAGTTTATTTCTGATAAAGGTTTAACGTGCTGCATGGCTAAATATTTATAAGGTCCCAAATACAAAGGTATCATCATTTACAACGCCAAAACTCTTGCTAATGCGATACCTATTGCATTGCAAGTGCTTGTTTTACTTGCAGCTATGCTGCACCATCATCTATATGATAATGTCCCTCTAGACGTATAGTCTGGGGACCCCACTTCTGACCTTTGCATGTTCAAAATGGGCAAGCATTTATTTACAAGTTAATCGACGTTAATGAAAGTAGGTAACTATAGTGCCCTGCACGGTTAACTTTTGCGGCACCTTCATTTTTAAGACATTCCGCAACATGTAAAAAATGAAAAAGTCTCTTAAAAAATTCCCAAAATTTATTTTTTTCGCATCCAGAACTGTTTCATCTTAGTAGTAGTAGTACATCAGGCTAAATCAGTGCAAGTATGTTTTTTAAGAAATTGTTTTTAAACATGAATTTTGAAATGTTTATGCTTCCACCCACCCTGACTATGCCAATAGTGAACTAAGAGGCAAGTTAGTTACGAGCACCCTTTCAATAGACTGGGTTGCTATTCTACATGGACAAAATTTTACTAAAATCAAATGTTGAAGAGGTTTTTGTACTGCACACATCCTAAAGGTATGTATTTCAAGATCGTAATATGTGTAATAATAAAGTACAAGCATTGGCAAAGCCAATATGTTTTGCCTACGCAAAATGTATTGGCTTTGTTGCATATGACTATAATAAAGATATGAAGTAACGGAAAGAGCTGCCGACTTGGGGAACTGGGCTGGGCTGGAGTCTGGGTCGGCTCAACATCCTGTGATCCTGGCCAAATCATGTAATCTCCTCATTGCCATAAAAAGGTTTCTCTGTGCAATAGAACTGGTGCTCTTAAAAAGCACTGAAATGCTTTATAGAATTTTTAAATGATTTTCATAAAAGCTGGCCATACTTTGAAAAAAGGTGAGCCATGCACTTTCAAGGTGTACCAGCCTCCTAGGTGAGGAGAAGAGGAAGCCACTAAAGGAGGAAGCCAGTGAGGGGAAAGACGAAGGGTCAGGAAGAGGAGTGGTAGAGAAGGCAGTGCTCGCACTGCACCACAGTAAGCACTGGGACAGCAGATGGTCACTAGGGAGCAGAGAGATATTGGCCATAGCCGGTTCTGAGTTGGGGGTTGTTGGACTTGGCCCTTTTTGCAGCGTTATCCCCAAACTTTTTGCTGCCTTCTACCTATTTTTTCTGACCTTTTTCTGTTGGCATTAGGACTCTGGGCACTTTACCACTGCTAACCTGTGCTAAAGTGCATATGCTCTCTTTCTAAATTGTATTGGTGATTGGTTTCTCCGAGATTGGCATATTTGATTTACTAGTAATCCCTTAGTAAATTACACTGTGTGCAAAGGGCCTGTAAATCAAATGCTGCTAGTGGGCCTGCAGCACTGATTGTGCCATCCACATGAGTAGCCCTGTAAACATGTCTCAGACCTGCCACTGCAGTGCCTGTGTGGGCAGTTTTAAACTGCTGTTTCGACCTGGCACTTGCCAGGCCCAATCCTTCCCTTTCAGTACTTGTACGTCACCCCTAAGGTAGGCCCAAGGCAGCCCATCAGCAGGGTGCAGTGTATTTAATAGGTAGGGCATGTACTGGTGTGTTTTACACGTCCTGATAGTGAAATACAGCTACCTTTGTTTTTAACTATTGCAGGACCTGTCTCTCCCATAGGGTAACAAGGGGATTGCCTGGAAATAGCTTTTAAGTGTAGTGTCCCATTGGGAGCAGATGGAGTTATGGAGTTTGGGGTCTCTGAACTCACAATTGAAAAATACATATTTTTTTAAGTTGGTTTTTGAATTGTAAGTTTGAAAATGCCACTTTTAGAAAGTGGGCATTTTCTTGCTTAGCCATTCTGTACCTCTGCCTGCCTGCTGAATACACGTTGGGCTGTTTTTGAAATCACTCTAGACAGTCATAGACCATGAGCTGAGGTGTACCCTGCATATCCTGATGGGTTTTCCTGGGCTAGAGTGGTGGGAGGAGCTGACACTTGCACCTGAATAGGGCTGTGCCTGTCCTTACACAAAGAAGTCTCCACTCCCCTGGAATGTGTCTGGATCCAGGGCAAGGCCTTGTGCACTACGAAGGCTTTCTTTTAAAGTTAGCCTATTTCAAAGTCAGAATTGAGAATACGTTTTGAACCTCTGAAACCACAACTTTAGAATCCTTCTGGACTGAGTACATTCTGCCATGAAGAAGAGCTAGATGCTGTAGGAGGAACTCCCACTCTGCCTGTTGTTTTGCTTTGCTAGCCTGCTGCTTCTGTCCTGGGAGTGAAAGGACTGGATTTTGTTATCTGCATCCTGCTTCCAAAGGTTCTCCAAGGGCTATGACCGAGCTTCTCTCCTGTTAGAAGTCTCAGGGACATCAAAGATGTCATCTGCCAACACCTGGACTGTCTTGCTGAGAGTCCTGACTCGCCAGGTGGTACCAAATCCAGTTCCTGGGCCTTTGGGACTGAGGCCTGGTGCAACCAAGAAGAAACCAAGTACATTGACTCCAGAGAGACTTCAGAACCCGTGCCTCTGTCGGACTCCGTGCCGCTGCTTTCACCGGAGCCATGGTCCCCGCTGAGTGCAAAGACCGACGCTGCAGGCTCGATGCTGCTGCATTGCCTCCAAAGTCCTGCCACAGCTTGAGTCCTGAGTGCCAAGTTCCCAATGTCCGGGACACCCAACTATGCCGCAGCACCTGTGGCTCCATGGTGTGATCATGACTCCTCAAAATTGGCGCCTCGCGTCTTGACCTACTGGATTCATTGACCCCGCCATAGCGTAAGGAATGGATGCCTTGCCACCAATGCCACATCCCCTCCACTGCAACCACAGGAAACCAACGCCTCACCTCTCCCTCACAGTAAGGAGCCGACGCCTCACCTCCCTGGTAGCAATAAGGAATGATGCTGCACCGGTTCGGTAACGCCTCACCTCCCCAACTCCGTGCAACGGCTTTGTTTTATCATCGTTTTCAAAGGTACTGTTTCCGGGGTCCATGCGACTCCATGACTGGCCTGTACTCCCTTGCAAGTGGTGTCGGACTGTTGGGGAACAACTTCATCAAGACATCATGATAGCCCTAGATGAAGCTATTGTTTTTCTATGCGCTTTACTGAGATTTAATCTTTAAAAATGTGTATCTTTGCTTGCATATGTTGGATTTTTCTCGTTATGATCTTGTTTTACCCAGATGAATAATGACTATTTCTCTAAACTGGTGTGGAGTACTTTTGTGGTGTTGCCTCTGTGTTTCTGTATGTGTACAAATACTTTACACATTGCCTCTGAGATAAGCCTGACTGCTTGTGACAAGCTACCAAGGATTTAAGCATGGGTTATCTTAGATGTGTGACTTCCTTACCCTGACTAGAGTGAGGGTCCCTACTTGGACAGGGCGCAAACCACTGCCAACTATTGACCCCATTTCTAACAGAGGTAATAGTAAAATATAGCAATAAACGGTATTCAGTGTGTTTCGTAGACCTTTTTGCTCCTTTACCACTGCACCATTCAAATCATGACCCTAGTGTCAGCAAGGTAATTGCACTTGTGACTGCTTGTTCAGTAGTGAAATATTGCAGGAATCGGTATTCAGTGGGTTCCCTAGACCTTTTGGCCCCTCTGCCACTGCACCTGCTGCACCATTCAAATCATGATCCTTGTGCCTGCAAGGTAATTGAACTTGTGGCTGCATGTTTATTAGTAAAATATAGCAATACTCGTTCATGAGTGGGTCTCCTAGACATTTTGACCCCTGTGCCACTGCACCATTCAAATCATGACCCTAGTGCCCGCAAGGTAATTGCACTTGTGATTGCTTGTTTAGTAGTGAAATATAGCAATAATCTGTGATCAGTTGGTTTCCTGGACCTTCTGGACCCTGTGCCACTGAACCTGCTGCACCATTAAAATCATGACCATAGTATCAGCAAGGTAATTGAACTTGTGACTGCTTGTTTAGTAGTAAAATATAGCAGTAATCTGTATTGAGTGGGTTATCGTGACCTTTTGGCCCCTGTGCCGCTGCACCTGCTGGACCATCCAAATCATGACCCTAGTGCCTGCAAGGTAATTGCACTAGTGACTGAGTTTTTAGTAGTAACATATAGCATATTCGGTGGTGAGTGGGTTTCCTAGACCTTTTGGCCCCTGTGCCATTGCACCTGCTGCACCATTCAAATCATGACCCTATTTCCTGCAAAGTAATTACACTTGTGACTGCTTGTTTAGTACTAAAATATAGCAATATTCAGTGATGAGTGGGTTTCCTGGACCTTTTGGCCTCTGTGCCACTGTACCATTCAAATCATGACCCTAGTGCCTGAAAGGACAAATGAGGAAATCATTTATATCCAGTAATGTGTGTGTTACGAAAAAAATATAGCTGCAGACGGATTACATAATTATTGTGTAGCTAAACATAAACACAAAACTTTCATAAAAAGTACCTAAAAAATTATCTAATGATGTCATAAATTAAGCATATACTTTACACATCGAAGTGAAAACCAAGCCTTTTTAAATTTTGTTACAATGTGTCTGGCTATTTTCTGTGAAAATATATTATCCTGTGTTTGACAGTGAATGGGCCATAAACCGTGTAAATTGCCCAAGATCACGATATGTTAGGATGCAGCTGAGACTGAAATGCGGTATTGTACTTTGCTCCGAAAAAGGCAGTTTCACAAATCAATTGAACTCGCCAAAGAAGAGGAATTTTTTGGGAAAAAAAGGTCTTAAATATGAAAATGTCTCTTCAAAAAATCAAAAAATGTATTTAATTCACATGCAGAACTGTTTCATCTTAATAATACCAGTACATCAAACTAAATCTTTGCATGTGGCCCAGGTTGAAAATGGGCAAGCATTCATTTACAAGTTAATCAACGTGAAAACAAACAAGTAACAAGGGTATCCTGTACACTTAACTTTCGGGCCACCTTCATTTGTAAAGCCATTTTGCAAAAAATTTGTAAAATATGACAACGTCTCTGCAAAAAAATCAAAAAATGTATTTCATTCATATGCAGAACTGTTTCATCTTATTAGTACTAGTATATCAGGCTAAATCAGTGGAAGTTTTTTTTGTAAGTAATGATTAGTAAGTAATGATTTTAGAAGTGTTCATGCTTCAACCCACCCTGAAAATGCAATAGTGAATCTCATGCCCCACGAATAAAAGACAGATGTTTTGTGCTGCTGTGGTGCTTCACTCTTCAGAATAACAGAATTATGCTCTTCAGGATAGTTTAGGGCACAATGTGTAACAATCACTCCTACACACCTTACTAAGTAGAATAATCAAGTTTATTTATGGGGTAAGTTCTCATATAGCAAAACTGACCACACAAACATATCATGAAAAATAACATGAGAATAACTGTGAGAATATAAACACTCTGTGATATCATGAAAAATAACACAAGAATAAGTGCATATTACACACACACACACACACACACACACAATATGCTTCATTGCTTATAAATTGAAAGGCTTCACTGAAAAGAGATTCTGCATCCCTCCGCCGCACACAAAGCCGGGGAACCCAAATCGACTGGCACAGGGAGTCTCCTTCGGGACAATCAGTCCTCCTGGCGTTGCATCCAACCCAGAAGAAATTTCCTAAACCAGTCCATCAGGGCTCCTGACCTTTATAGTATTTACTAACGCCCAGGAGTCCTTTCTAAAAAAAGACTCCCTCCTTTACAAATTGTGCAATTAGCGGTACCTTGTTCACCCTTCGAGACGTCTCCTCGGAACGGGCCAGATTCCCAGAAGAGGGCTCCAAGGTGAAGCTTGCATTCCTCCTTGAGTACAGGCGCATCCCCATGTTGTCCTAACTGATAGCTTGTGGAATGTAAATAGTGCCCTTCGTATCAGGCAGATGGAGCGAAGTTGAGCAGAAAAACACTCCACCCTGCAGCTTGCAGACGCTTGTGGAAAAACACAGAACAGTGCTTTAAGTACAGAACCAGACTCGACAAAATGGAGTCGTGAACCAATGTAAAATGGAAGCAGAGGCCAATGGTCCATAGTATATTTCATTGCCCTTACCCTGCACCACTGTTCACCTTGCATGTAGTGCATGTAGCAATACAGCTGCTGAAGAACGAGATACCATTTGAGATGACTATGTCTAAAATAATAAAAAGTGTACAAGCAGGCTCCATGAAGAAAGTTCGTTGCATTCCTCTTTCCAATAAACGTTCTCACTTTGCAGTCAGCCAAAAGAAAAATAAACACCAGGTTCCGTCAACACAGACCTCAGTCTTTAAATGCTCAGCAAATGTGATGAGGTAACAAGGTTTACAGGAATGCTTATTGCGGAAAAGGAGTCAATGGAAGAATACTACTTGTGTAGTAGTAAAACGCGGCTTTGGCATGGGTATATACGAACTCAAGCTAGGGAGCTTAACTCAAGTAAAGCCAGCAAATGGAAAGCCAGAAAATGTAGGTTACAAACCACAAAGCCAATGAACGGGCAGAATGTATTCCCAGATCAACTTTATGAAACTCCCTAAGGTGTCTTTCACATTACATATAGCTACTCTGTCTGGTAAAATGCTATCTAAAAAGTGCACCACACCGTTCTGCTCCTGCATATGGCACAGAGGAGTTTGAAATTCCACACACATTCTGTGAAATACAGCCAAATTCTGCAAAATACAAAAACAAAATTTAGTCCTGTAATCTGGAGGCCTGGACGGATTTGGTGCTAAAAAATAAAAGAAAAAAGTATAATAAACACAGAAGAATGTGTTCTGTTTGTTCATGTTGTTTACATGCTGCTGCCCTAAGATTATTCCACATGGCATAATTTGGGAAATTTCACAAAACAGGATTAAAGCAAAATTCACAAACTTACTCAAGATTACACCAACATAACAGGCATTTTGCCTGGGCGCGCTGTGGGTAATATAAAACACAACTTTGTTTTTTGTGACAGTATTTGGTAACCCCTTTCATGCTCATCTGGTGGACACCAAAATGATATTGTGGGATACAGCAGTTAAACTCTCCCTCAAAATCCTTCACTTGCACCCCCTAGTACATGTAAATTTGAACGAGCTCCGCACACCAGGGAACAAACTAATCTGGATCTGATCCAATCTCAAAGCTAGACAATTTCAAGTATCACTGATCACCACTATTCCCTCCCAAACCCCACACTGTGGTGCCCAACAAGGCTCCGTCATTTTCTTTTTTCCATATCAGGCTCACACATTAGCAGACCTGATGAGATCATTCAACCTAGCTAAGGACAAAGTTGAACTCTATTCTATCAAGAGAGAAAACAAACACAGATTGCCAGCAGGCTCCAACTAATGCTTCTTCCACATGTAGATGAAGTTACACATTATTCTTTGCTATGAATCTTCCCTCATCTGGTATACCCATAAAAACTGCATGCTATTCTCACCTTAATAATGTCATAGGCAGAACATGTAAAAGGCCTATAGATAGGTGTGTTAAACATTGTACCACACAAATTACAATTGATCCAAATCATCACAGGAAGACACTTACTATATCTCAATCCAAGGCGCCACATTTCATAAGTGCTTCATGCATTGCACTGGTTACCGATAGACAAACTGTTGTCTTTATGACATGGTGCATCACCTACAGAGGTGTGCAAGGAAATGGTCTGCAGTAACAGCAAGCTAGATTCCACAGATGCACCCAAAAGAGAATACTTCTCCCAAGGGTAGCACCCAATGTTAAAATTCCCTCCTACAAGCAAAAGACCATTGAAAGACGAGCAGTTTAGGTGCACACAACAAAGCTTTGGAAGGCCTTGACAGTTAAGATTCGAAGTATACAAGATCATCTGAAGTTTAGAACAGAAGTTAAGATCTGGCTGTCATGGTAATAAGGATATAGAACAAAATTAGCTTCTTGGCTCCACAAAAATGAACAACTTCAAAGTCACACCATTTCATTAAGCTTCATAGCACTACGGGCGCAAGACAGTTACGAGGTTAGATCCTGACTTCTAATCCTCAGTAACTATCATAATTGTCTGCCATTATAACCATCGATAATCAGTGCATGAAGTGAATCAGTACATGAACTGAATCAGGCTTAAACATCTGTTCGCAATTTTGTTGATAACACCTATTTCTGGCTCTCATAATCTGAGCAGCCTGAACATACTTCCTTCTCCAGATAGGAGAGCTCCCACATGCCTGCACCACATCTTCAACCTTGGAAACCAAAGGGTTGTCCAGGAACTCACTACCCTGCTCAACAATTCTATCACCACCACAACATTTTCTGACGCCTGGAAACATGCAGAAGTCAGACCACTACCCAAAAAAACCTCAGCCGACCGAGTGAACCAAAAAGCTGCCAGCCAAGCACCCTGCTCCCATTCCCAATGAAGGTACTGGAAAAGATCATCAGCAAGCAACTCATGACATACCTGGAGCTACTAATCCAGCTTCTGCAGCAATCCCAGTTGCAAAACTGCCCTGATCGCATTCAAAGCCCGACATCTGAACCCTCCTAAACTGAGGAGAAATAGCTTGATCCTCCTTGACCTGTCAGCAGCCTTCAACACCGTATCCCACCACATAACGATTTAAAAAAACTCCACCACATCAGCATCCAAGGGGACGCGCTCAGATGGATCACCTTCTTCCTCATTGTAAGAACCTAGAGGATCCACCTTTAACCTTTCCCTCTCACCCCAGGGAGATCACCTGAGGTATCCCCCAGGGCGCATCCCTCAGCCCCACGCTCTTCAACGAATATATATGACCCCACTGGCCAACATGGTCAGATCCCATGGTCTCAACATAATTTCCTAGCCAAACGACACCCAATGCATCCTCTCACTCACCGACAACCTCTCCACCACCGGAGCAACGTCACAGATGCATGACAAGCATTACTGACTAGATGAAGAACAACTGCCTGCAGCTGTACATAGACAAAACGGAAGTACTCATCTTTGGCAATAGCAGCAACACATGGAATGACTCCTGGAGGTCATCAGACCTAGGACCCGCACCCACTCACTCCAGCCATGCCAGAAATCTCTGAATCATCATTGACAACAGGCTCACCATGAAATCATAGATCAGCGCCATCCCCTCCGCCTGCTTCCTCACTCTGCGTGCTACATAACATCTTGTGGCTACCTCTACACATGAGATGCTCTGTGACACAGGCCCTCATCACCAGTCGACTGGACTACAGCAACACCCTCAATGTAGGAACCGCCACACACCTCCTACAGAGACGTCTGACCATACAGAACGCCGCAGTCAGACCCATCCTCGGCCTTGCCCAACGAACACACATCACACCCAACCTCAGGCAATTCCACTGGCTTCCCATACAGAAGAGATGCCACTTCAGGCTGCTGACCCACACACACAAGGCTCTACACAACCACATACGCGCGTACATCAACCACCACCTGAACTTCCACAAACCACGGAGAAGACTACGCTTTGCATCCCTTTCACTTGCCCATGCTCCCCGCATCTCCCGAAGCAGAAGTGGAGGACGCTCCTTCTCTTACATTGCAGCAAAAACCTGGACAGCCTCCCCATGCACTTACAGCCCATCACCTCACTTCTAGAATTCCAGAAGGCCCTCAAGACCGGGCTGTTCGAATAAGCCTCCAGCCCCTGCAAACTACTGGATACCCTATCAGGTAATTAGCCATGCTTTATAAATCCTGATTGATTGATTGACTGATTGATTGGTAGAACTAGCAGATACCAGAACGACTAATCAGGAAGGCCGTAAGCCACTCATATGCTTTCACACAAGCAAAATCAGCCTTCTTATAATCCACATAGTACCAAAAGGTCATGCTTCCAATGCACAGACATCTGTCCCCCATTTCTATGACTAGTGCTGCAAAACATTATATATTATGACTGTAATATAACCATATGGCAACACAATGACCCTAACAGCCCATCCCTGTAGATCCCAGTCTGCCCCGACAAACTTCAAGTCCAGTCACAGCCTCTAAAGCACGCCATCTTCGTGGCTTTCTCATCTTTTGACTTTAGTCCTTTAAAAAGGTATATAGAATGGTGTCCTCTTAACTGCGGCACATGCTCAGTAAATGGGCCGATGGTTCAATGGTCAAACATTGAACTATGTTATAGGGGACTTTCGGAATGACACCAGAAAACTAATGTAAACTATCTGTGCTTTAGATGTCATTGCTTTTCCGCCACCACGCTTTAAGCCCTGTGACCCAGGACAAGGGTACCACTCTGTCACTAATGTTCAGTGCCAAAACACTTTCCACATAGATCACAATAAAAATAGAAGAGCATTTCACCCACCCACTTCCTCAGTCAGTAACATCTCAACAAAATGTGGCTTGCAGACTGTACCTCTAGTGTCAGTGACACCTCCTTTGTGAACTTGCCAGCTCAAGGAGCTTTGATGGTACATAGCTCTTTACAAAACAACATAATTAACTTGAAATAGTGTGATTTTACCTCCTGCTGCAGAAGGGACAATAGCTTTAGATGAGACTGTTCATGGTGAGTGGAAGCTGCTCCCAAAGGAAGCAGTAAGCCAAAGCCATCCATGAAAAGGAGTACACCACTCCTGAGTCCATCGTCTGCGTGGATTATGGAGAACAAGCTGGGGTAGGTTGATTACTCAACTTTATATTTCATTCAGAGCCTTGCAGCTGACTAAGCGAGTGGTTTTAATACAAGCATACCATTCCATCGGGAAAATAGGTAATGTGTGCACACTGGTCACTTGGAGACAGTAATACTTCTTCATTCGAGGTATGGGCCACATATTTGGCAAAAACCATCAATTTCTCCTCAGAAATTAACTGCCTTTGATCCAACAGCACTCACCTTACCTGAATGGGCAGTAGGATGGTCCCAGTCTGCCATTGGCTCCAAGGAGAGTGGGTTGGGGGGATTGAAGAGTGGGGGGGTTCATTCAAACAAAATGTAATGGGAGGAATGCTTGTGAAAAGTCTAAACATGAGCAGTTGCTTTTGGTAGGATTCCAAACCATTGCTTTTCACCCATTTATTCACACTTAACAAAGGCCCAACTTATGCAGATCTGTACTGATCCTGCTCCTCATGGGAACAGTCAACCCTGAGCTGCCAGAAAAGGCTGCCACCAGAAAGAGACAATATCAAACCCAGATGGGCTTCAGCCTTGTTAGGCCTTGTCATTGAAGTATAGCATGGATATTATGGCACAGTGAGCAAGGGACCCACATGTGGGGATACCCTGGCCACATAGGGCTTTGTATTGGTAACGCGTCCGTCTATGTTAATTTATACACATCGGGACTCGTTTTAGGCCGATGAATCTTTGGACCCTGTGGTGAGACACCGTAAGACGAGATAACTGATTAATATATCTATCAATACGTCAATAACATTGTCAACATATATCACCACAATGTATTTCACTCTAGGCATCAATATATCTTCGGCACAACCATGACCTTGCAGTCATGAATAACCACACCTTAATGGAGTTTTGTGAATTTTATTCCCTTTTGATTACAATCTAATAGCAAATGTATTAATCTCGAAACCAAGAAGCAAATGAACATAATCACAAGACGACAACCATAATAAGCTTTCAATAATGCAAAGATCAGAAGCATAAGACAATCAGGTGAATATAAGCAGATCGTGATACATAGAACCTTCTAAAGAACCTAGTTCAGCATAGCACTACGTCAGTCACGTCAGTTTGTCAGTCGGGATGAATACCTCATCTAACCTCTAATTAGCATTAGCATGTTTGGCTTCATGCAAAACAATTTAGAACATCAATTTGGAAAATATCTAATTAAGGTCTCTAATCAAAAAACACACAGCAGTTGGTACCTAGAAAGAAAAGGCAAATAAATGAATTTCATTAGCAACATCCATAATTACCCTCCTCAGAATAGGTCAGCATACAGGATCAGTCTTCGTCTTCAGGACATCAGTTAGATCACCGTCAGTCTATCTAAGTTAAAGGCAAGGGACACTTTCCTCATAAGGAGGAAAGTATAATGGGGCAGTCTATGGGCAAGGATGGTTTTATCTAAGTCTCAAATCACCAAATAGAGTGACAGAGTTTCTGGATGCAATCAATATCATTCCCTACCTAATGCGCTTTGTCTCTTGTGTCATGGGTTTTTATCTCTTTTTCGTAATACATTCCCCCAAAATTCTATTGGTCAGTTACTACACCCCACCATTGGTAACCTATCAAATTATACATTAAGTAATGCATTTGTCATTTCACGATATTTTCCTAACTCCTAATTGGTCTTCATAATTGACGTTTTTCGTAGGTGGCACATCCGGGGGTTACTTCATCTCTTTGGCACATATCAGGTCAAAAGTTCTCTTCTTCACGCTTTACCGTCCTTGGAAGTTTCCATTATTGTTTCGAAGCACATAACTTTATACTAAAAGCTGCTAGTATGCGGATGAGAAAATCTAGCATTGTTGCAAACAAGTAAAGAAAAGAACAATCGCTGGGTCATGGTCTTTTGCAAGTCAGCACACTGGAGAAACAGAAAAATACGCTTTAATATGAGAGTTACACAGCTAGTACTCGACTCACGCTAACTTAAGATATACGAATTCTAGTAAATGCAGTTTTCTACGTTTTAATATTAGATATAGCATGAATGATTATTTCTTATAATTGACACCAGTTTACACATGTGAACAATCTTCTACGTTTAATATGTTTCAATGAATAATATCGTTAATGCAGTATTTGTTAAAACATAAGCATTTCACGTCTATAATATATAATATTTAAACTACACTCTCTCAGTCCCTCCTCTGATGACGCTCGTCATCACACAATCTTTTAACCTTAATTCTTCATTTTACGCATAACACGCATTTCAATATCTTGCCCTTTACGTGAGCTTTCCCATATTTCGTTGAACATTTTCTCTCTTTCACTTTCTTCATTTTGTCGAGCTCTTTTAGACCAATTTCTTTTTACTTTATCATTAATTTTGCATACCCCCCATAATCCTAATAGACAAATCAAGACAATTAATAGACCCATCATAATTTTTGCTAGTACCCCATTCCAAATGTTGGTAAACCAGCTTCCCACTCGGGCAATTCCTTTCCCAAATTTCTCCCAAACACCAGGTTCTTTTAGATCCTTCAAATCTGTACTATCTCTAGTAAGGTTAGTAAGCATGCTCCTAATTTTCTTACTGTTATCTGGAATAAATGAACAACAATGACGTTCATTAAGCATTTTGCACACACCTCCACTCTTTGCTAAAAGAATGTCTAAAGCAAGCCGATTTTGAAGAGTCACAGCTCTTTCTGCAGCAAGTTCAGTATCCATCAGAAGTATAGCTCCTGTAAAATTTGTCAGCATGTTATCCACGATAGTAGACAACTTTTGAATTTTCATGGAATTTAAGATAACCCCTACTGATGGGATTATAGCTCCAAATATGTCACCAATGACAGCCGCCACTGATTCTCGCTTTTGTCTAGTATGTTGTAATTCAGACGTTTTAGGTATTTGTTTTAAATCATCAATCTGGTATATCTTTGGGAATACTATTCCCAAATAACATGTCCCATACCATCCCTTAGGGAGACGGTAATATGCATTTAACCCACAGATGTAATAGATTCCAGGAATCGCTGGGTCTTGTCCATTTAACATAAAGGTCCATTTACTCTGAAACAAAAACACATGCCTACATTCACTCGTACCCACAAATAAATTGTCTTGATCAGATTTTGGCCTATATATACAGAGTCTACCTACATGTAATGCATCTATAGCTAACTTGCCTTGTGTTTTAATTGCTGTGTAAGCATAATCATTTGCATAAGTACGTTTTTCTAAGCCTTTTTCTAACCTTTCTTTCAGTGCTTTGCGTCTATCATCTGTGTGATCTAAAAAGCTTTTCTCTACGGGAGACAGTAAGCAAGTCAAATTATTGCGATGTGCATAAGCAGTTCCAAATGTAAGGGTTGGCTCAAAGAATCCTCTAACTATTTTAATATCATGCTCTTTAGCTAACTTATTTAAGAATTCAATCACAGGCACAAAAGAAAACACAACATCCAAATTTGAATAGAAGTATTGCACATGCTCTTGATTATAGAATCTTGTTAATAGCAAGCTGCAGCTAATTCCATAAGTAAGAGGGAGGCTATGATAAGTAACTCCCTCCTGCACAGCTGAAGGAATTTTAGTACACACATAACAATCTTTCGCATCCATAGTTTCCACATACTCATTTAATAAGCGATAGAAGACATTAGTAGAAAGTTCCCCTTTAGCATTAGTTCCCTCAAATTTCTCCCGCTGTGATAGTTTATTAGTAGTAGTAGTTTCAGGTTTTGAAGTTGCACTAATAGTTTATTTCTCTCTCCATGGCATTCCTACAATCACTCCCACAATCATTATTGCACATACAACACCTATTATAAGTCCTAACCAACCAAACACCTTACTCCCTTTGCTACTATAAGCCATGTTTATATAGAATCAGAATAGTAGATCAACAATCAACTCAAGAAGGCAAAAACTCTTTCTGCGTATTTTACAGCGTCTTCATTCACTCTACGACCCTTTTCGTCAATTCAGGTTAGCAGCTTGTCGCAATTAGGTTTCTTGAAGTCAAGTCCGAGTTTAGTGTCACTTTCCGGTAGTTTCTAAAGATTCTTTCTCTTTTCAGCTTTCACGAATTCAATTTTTTTTTCCAAGTTTTCTTGTTGTATATTTTTCAGGTACCGTAGTATTGGCCTGGTACTTCTCGATCAAAGCAGAACGCCAAGAATTCTTGTTGCCATTCAGAGGTTGTAGCATATGCCCATTCAATTCAATTCAAAGAAGCTTTATTGCGGCTACAAGAGCCAAAAAAGCGCGAGCAGTAATAAATACAAATAAATGCACATGATAAAATAAAATTGCAGGTAATTATGGTGATCAAAGGGAGTAAAATATAAATAAAAATTAAAATGGAATAAAAATGAGATAGAATAAAATGGAATGAAATTAGATAAAATGAAATGATGTGAAATGCACTGTGCAGGATGTTGGGACAGTCTTATTTGGAGTCTTTGTCCAGGAGAGTTTTCCCTCTAATAAGCCAACTAGCTCCGAGGAATTTGGCGATAGCGATCACTAGCGTTGGCCTGGTGTCTGATCTAAGGATTCGCAGAGCTAGCGCAGAGCAGCGTGCTCCCAGTAGTCTGCATGCCGGGGCCAGCCATTTCCTACGGGGGGCAGTATACGCGGGGCATGCAAAAAGGAGGTGAGGGAGATTCTCGACGGGGGCTTTGCAAGCAGGGCATGCGGTGGATTCGTTGTGTGACCAGCTGCTGGTGAAAAGTCTTAATGGGAGTGTTCCAATGCGGAGCTGGAAGTACAGTTTCCTTTCCCTTGGGGCCGTGATTAGGTCCCAAAAAGTTTCATACTTGCATGACTCTTTTAGGTTGGCAAAGTCACAAGATAATGTAGTGTGGAGTGCAGCCCGATATGCCCATTCAGGACCTGTATATCTTCTGTTTGCTATCCTTTTTCTTTTTAGCCTTCGTTCACCTTGTTGTTCTCCTTCACTCAGATCGTCTACCTGTGAAGTATCACTCTCTTCTACTATCGTCTCGTTTGCTATTTCTCTTATTCTAAGATGTGGCTTGTCTGGCCAATTGTCACCTCTGTGCATCTTGCTTCGGCGTTTCCCTTCAGTACATTGGACAGCACCCTCCTCTTGTGATATGGTGTTTTCTCCTGACAGACTTGCAACTGGTTCAGGAGACTCTGATTCGTTTTGATTTGAATCTACTACTTCTCCTTCTCTCTCGTCTTCTAGTTCTATACTGAATTCGGGCTCTGAATTGTATTTGTCTGCTTCTGGGAGAACCTCTCCTTGTCTTAGTTCTCCTGCTGCCTCGACTGAGATAGGCACTCTGTCACCTCTCTCGAACTTGCTGTTAGCTTGAGGGACAAGGCTGTTCTCAGGGGGCTCTCCTGTAGTCTCAGATCTTTCTTGACTGATTTCTGACTCTGAGATTTCTTCTCCTGAAGTCGCTGTACCGGAAACTTCAAGTTCCTCTTCAACAGGACACGTTACCCTTTTTTTGTGACTGGCATGTATCCAGTTGGGAACCCCGGCACACTTGACAGCAGTAGTGGTAGTCAATATTACTTGATATGGTCCCTTCCAACGTGGCTCAAGACACGATTTCCTCACGTGCTTCTTGACAACCACCCAATCTCCAGCTTGCAGAGAGTGTCCTCGTTCGCTGATTGGTGGTAACGTGTTAGCTTCCACCTGGTGAGAGAAACAGCGAATCACGTCAGCCAAACCTTTGCAGTAATCCAACACCATATCATCTGTAATATTCACTAGTGCATTTGCAGGTACCGCTGGTAACCTCATTGCTCTGCCCATGAGGATTTCATGGGGGGGCAGTCCCGTTTTTTTATCTGGGGTGTTTTTCATAGACATTAGTACTAGAGGTAATGCATCTGGCCACTTCATGTTTGTTGCTGCACACATCTTTGCTATTCTTGATTTTAAGGTGCCATTCATCTGTTCAACTAGTCCTGATGCTTCAGGGCGATAGCTACAATGCAACTTCTGTTCAATGTTGAGTGCGGCGCACAGGAGTTTAATCACCTCATTGTCGAAGTGTCTTCCCCTATCTGATTCTATAGAAACCGGAAACCCGAACCTTGGTATTAATTCTCTCAGTAGTAGTTTTGCAACTGTAAGACTGTCATTCCTACGTGTGGGATATGCCTCAATCCAATGACTGAAAACACACACAATCACCAACACATACTTCAACCCTCCACAAACAGGCATTTCAATGAAATCCATTTGCATTTTGTTGAATGGACCT
Source organism: Pleurodeles waltl (assembly GCF_031143425.1). Taxonomy (NCBI): domain Eukaryota; kingdom Metazoa; phylum Chordata; class Amphibia; order Caudata; family Salamandridae; genus Pleurodeles; species Pleurodeles waltl. The sequence goes on from NC_090448.1 coordinate 704,435,600, forward strand.
CCAGCTCTCCCAATGTGGCTCAAAGTTACCACAGTTCCTTTTCCAGCGTTCATCTGTTGACAGATGACGCACCTGTGACAAGTAATTTCTGCGGCATGTCTGAATTTTGGATTGAACCAATCAATCTTAAAGGATCTGATCATGGCATCTCTTCCTAAATGTGCCTGCCCATGATATAATCGGGCAAATTGTGACAAAAGACTATTTGGTAGAACCAATTTTCCTTCTTCTGAAACCCAGATATCATCTGCCCTTTGTACACACTGCATTTTCTGCCAGGTACGTTTCTCTTCTTTGCTAGCACGGCTTTGTAATGTCTTTAGTTCATCTAAAGTATCTTCCACTCGTAATGCTAAGCTTAGGTTCGTGTCATTTTCAGGTTGTGGTAACAATTCCCACTGATCCTTAAATGATATACAGTTCAATGCACAAAATCTTGCAACTTGGTCTGCATAACCATTCCCCATTGATACCAAATCTTGTGATCTGGTGTGAGCACTGCACTTCACCATGGCAACTTCAAGAGGTAACTGAATCGCATGTAACAAATCTCTTATTTGTTCTCCATTTTTCACAGGTGAACCAGAGGAAGTCATGAAACCCCTCTGTGACCAGAGTTGGCCAAAATCATGCACAATTCCAAATCCATATCTGCTGTCAGTATAGATGGTGACCTTCAAATTTACAGCAGCGTGGCAGGCTTTTGTAAGAGCTATTAATTCTGCCACCTGTGCAGAAAACACCTTCTCGAGCCAGGAGGCTTCGACTATGCCAGTTATGGTACATACTGCGTAACCGGCTCTCAATGTTCCTGCTGAATCTCTTAAACAGGACCCATCAACGAACATAATGCAATCATTTTCTTTTTAACTGGGTATCCTGTATGTCTGGGCGAGGTTTGGTACAGAGCTCAGTCACCTCAAGACAGTCATGCTCGAATTCTTCCTCATCTTTGATCTCTGAATTCTCATTGGGAAGTAAAGTTGCCGGGTTCAGCACAGTGCATCTCTTTAATGTAACATTTGGTGACCCCAGAATAATCGTCTCATATTTGGTAAGTCGTGCATTTGTCATGTGTTGTGTCTTAGTTCGTGTCAACAGAATTTCAACAGAATGTGGAACCATTACTGTCAGACGGTATCCCATGACTATGCCTTCACATTGTGAAAGGCTTTGACCAACTGCTGCGACTGCTCGCAAGCAACCCGGTAAGGCTGCTGCGACAGTGTCCAAAGTAGCTGAAAAATATGCTACAGGGCGATTTGCAACTCCGTGGACCTGTGTTAAAACAGATAAAGAACAAGCATCACGTTCATGACAGAACAACAGAAAAGGTTTCTCATAATCAGGCATTCCTAATGCTGGAGCCCTGCACATGCATTCCTTTAACTCTAAAAATGATTCAAGCTCCTCTTTTGTCAAAGTGATTGTATATGGTTCATCCTTGACCTCTTTTCCTGTCAATTTTATTAAGGGTTTCGAAATAATCGAGAAGTTGGGTATCCACTGACGACAGTAGCCCACCATTCCCAGGAACATCCTGACATCTCTTTGTCGTTGGGGGATTCATTTGTAAAACAGCTGCTGTTCTCTTTTGATATTCTTCTAGACCCTTTCTCAATCAAATGTCCTAAATATTTCACTTCAATTCGACAGTATTGCAACTTCTTGGGTGACACCTTATGTCCATTCTTTCCCAAATGATTCAACAAAGCAATGGTATCATATTTACAGCTGTCTTTAGATGCAATCAGCAAATCATCGATGTACTGCACAAGGGTTGAATTGAAAGGCAGCACAAGAGGTTCCAAATCCTTCTTCAAAATCTGATTGAAGACGGATGGTGACTCAGAAAACCCCTGAGGAATTCTGCACCAACTGTACACCTTATCCAGGAATTTGAAACTGAACAAAAATTGGCTGTCTTCATGAAGAGGTATCGAAAAAAATGCTTGTGATAGGTCTACCACAGTAAACCATTCTGCATCACATGGAACCTGAAACATTATTACTGCTGGATTAGGTACCACAGGGCAGCATTTTATCACAATTTTGTTTATTTTTCTCAAGTCTTGCACAATTCGAACCTTCCCACAGGGCTTCTTCAAACCCATAATAGGAGAGTTACACGGGCTGCTCAAAACTTCTTTCAAAACCCCCTGTCTGAGAAAATCTGCAACTATCTGTGTTACTTCAATGAGGACATCCTGAGTCATGTAGTATTGTGGCACTTGTGGGAACACTGCATTTGGCTTTATCTGCACCTTGACGGGCTCTACTCCCTTGATTAATGCAACCTCCTTTCCAGTCAAATCCCACACTTTCTCTGTTACAGACCCTTGCAGGTCAGCAGGTAGATCGATCAAGGTAAACACTGGGAATAGAGTGATTAGAGGGTAATCCTCATTTGTTTCTCCTCCTTCCTCTATTAATTGACCCTCATCTCCCTCGTCGTCACTGTTTGTCTGTACCTCTATTCCACCATTGGAACAGGTAATTGAACATTTGGTCTTACATAATAAATCTCTCCCTAGTAAGGACACTGGACTTGAATCGCATACAACGAATCTATGCAGACCCTGGAAATTTCCAATTTCCACCTGTACTGGGTCAGTAATTGGGTTAGTCAGGTACTGATTTGCCACTCCGACCACTCGTATGGTGCGCCCTGAAAGAGGTAATCTCAGTACTTCTGCACTTCGAACCGTAGAGCGGGTGGCTCCTGTGTCAACTAAAAATGAAACCTTATAGCCCATTACCTTTCCTTCTACATATGGGCCTCTCTGATCTACCTCTAAGGATGCTGCAAGCCTGCACTCTTCACTGTCTGAGCTATCATCTGACCAATCCTCATTCATGTCACTTTCACCTCGTAATGGGAATTGTTGTACAGTGTTGTTTTGATTTGTTACCTGGCCTGTGACCTGCTGAGGAAGCGTCACCTGTTGCTGTCCCATTGGAGCTATGGGTAACTGCATTTGCTGTCTAGGCACCATAGGTATCTGCTGCTGCATTGGTTGCACTGACACTGTTTGAAAACGTGGCATTTGCATCTGCTGCATGGGTTGTACCCCTGGCATTTGCACCAAATTATTCTGAAAATTCGGGTTCTGGTGTCTCATTTTTAGACCTCGTGAATTTTGTAATGTGCCGACATTAATGCTCTGCTGAACTGCACCATATTCGGACAATCCCGTTTCCAATACCCCATGCCCCCGCACGCGTGACATGGTGACATCTTTTTCATTCCCTGACCATCATTTTGAATAACGACATTATTCATGTCCGAACCGCGGTTCACAAACCCTCGACCTCTGCCTCTCGGTTGTGCCTGAAACACACCATTTATTTGCGGTTGTTGCTGTATCATTTGCTGAACACCATTTCCCTGTATTCCAGCTTGTGCAGCCCTTATCTCCATTACCATCACTTTCTCCTTCAACTTTTTCTGCTTCAACTCAATTTCATCACTACAGTATTTCGCGTACTGTAACACTTCATCAATTGGTTTAGCTTGCCAACAAATCAAATGATTCTTAATCATCTGGCTGACCTCCGGTCTCAGCCCTTCGACGAACCTAAACACAAGATGGTTCATGTCTTTCGGTTCAATAGTCTCAGTACCACTGTAATGTTTGAACGCTTTCAATAATCTCTCGTAATACGCATGTATTGACTCTTTAACCTCTTGAGAGGTCCGATCGATTTTCTGCCAATCGGTCACCTTCGGCGACACCTTTTGCTTCAAAAACTCAATTACTGTATGATAATATTTCATCACCTCTTCTGAAGGTGCTCCAGTCACCTTATCTCTTGCCGGCTCCTTCGTGGGCCAATCTACCCCTCTCTTGCACTCGAGCCACAAGTCTGGCGGAACAATGATCTCAAACAAAGTATTCAAGTCTTCCCAGAGACACTTCGCAAGCTTCACGAACCTATCTGTCTGTTGGTACCACTCAATCGGTTTTTCTCTTAACCTAGGATAATCATTCATAAAGGATAAAATGTCTCCCCTAGACCAAGGCACATGCACTAAGACACCACCAGCTGTTTCTCTCATAGGTAGGATTTCCACCGTGTCTAAATTGGGTGTGGTCGGTGCTTCACTAGACCCTGGGCTATCTCTTTTTCCCTTATCTCTTTTCTTTGCCCATCGGCCTTCCCATTTCTCTAGTGCACCCCAAATTTGTGCACTTTGTAACAGCTCTTTCAAGTGTGCCTTCATGCCTGCTGATCTCATGTGCTCAAAATCTTTAGTGTCAAAATCTAATCTGTAGCTCCTTTTCAAATGTTTAGTGTTTCCAATATCGACATTGTATTTGTCTGCCAAGTTCGTTAATCTCTGGTGCACTTTGCCTACCTCTTTGGTAATCTTAGGGCACAAGTACCTCAATTCTGCCTCAGTGTATGATTCCAACCTATTCACTCCCATTGTTCCTTCCACCAACTCGGCAGCTTCTGCTCCTAGTCGTACAAGATTCAGGTATTCATCTTGTTTTTCCTTTTCAGACTCAACTGTGGTCACTGTAGTCTTTTGTGAAGTACAAGTTTTCTCTAACCACTCATTTAGCTGTTGTACTGTAAAACCCTGCAGTGAAATGTTCCCTGCATGTATCATTGGAGTATGAGAGGTATTTGCACTCATAGTTTGGGGAGTCAAGACTCCCAACCCTGCTTGACGCATTGCTTCAAGAGGTGCCCCTATTGGACTAAGGTCCATCAAGGGTCTCGGTTGTTCGCATACCTGTTCTCCCTGGGCCATTATTTGTGGAGTTCTAATAGGCCCTCCTCTTATCGCTTCATGAGTCATAACTCCCTGTTCACACGTCCTTGTTTTCTCTTGTGCATATAACGGCACCGGGGGACCAACAGTAATAGGTAGCGATATAGCGGCAGGTGTCTGACCTGGTCCCAAGCTTCTTGGAGCTTCAACACCATAAGTCTGCTCTAATGTACCTGGTACAGGTTCTATCAGTGGACCCGCTACGGGGTTATACCCAGGTATCAGCTGTGGCGGTTGAGACACTAACTTTGGAGTTGACTCGATCTGTATTAACCTCGGCTTGGTATATATCGGGTCTGGCGGCACCACCAAGTTCGTAGTAGTCTCAAGCACTGGGACATCAGGGTAAATTCTTTTTATCTGCGGTGGAGGCTGTAACTGTATCGGCAAGTCTGGTGCAGTGGGTACACTGACACCATTCTGTATCAAAGCTGTATCACTAGTCTGTACCGTATCAGTAACTCCCTTCTCCTTCGTCTGGTTCCCAGGATCCAAGCTAGTGCTTGGAGCACTGTCGCTCACCGCATACGGTGGCGGACGATCATGTAACAATCTATCCATAAACGCCTCATCATCCGAATCATCTTCTTCTTCCCAGGACCTTTTGTTCTCTTTAATTTTGCCTGAATCTTTGTCGGTTTTGCAAGAAGCCTTCTTTCCCTGTGTCTCTTCCCCCTGTGTTATTGCTGGAAAAAAACTTTAACCCATCTACTATTCCTCGTCTCCACATTTTGTTCTCATTGTCCCATCTAGCCTCTGCATAGGATTTTTCTGCTCTTTTCAATCTTCTGTGAAACCTTTCTTGCCTATGCTTAAGAGCCATCAGGTCCCAAATTGCCAAAGCCTCGTATTGTGCCGGTCTCGGAGGTGGTTTCTGTACACTTAACATCCACCTCAAATTTTCTAACACCTTTGGATTAAATGTTCCATGTTCAGGAAACGCTAGACACCCTTCTTTCTCTGTTAATTTGCGCCATTGTTTCATCCATAAACAAGGTGCAACACCCTTCTCTTCCATGACTGTATAAGCTGGAGTACCCTCAGGTGGTGTAGGTTCCCCATCGGTTGCAACAATATATACATCTCCCTTCTAAGCGCTTTTGAATGCCTTAACAAAATTCATTTTTGCAATTCTTTATTTCGTATTTAATCAGAAAACGGCTTAATTCCCAGGACACTCTTCACCTACCCTTTTCTCAACCTATTGCCTCTCACGGACGGCAGCCAATCCGTGCGCGACCCCTCTCGGCATCTGACCTATCTCAGCGCAGCACCACTGACGTCACACTCACTCACACTGCAGCTGACAAAGTCTTGCGGCTTGTCCACACCTCACTAACTCTTTATAACTCATACAAACTAATGAGAATTATTGCGAGCACTTAAAATGACAAACAAATCTGCCGGTTTACTACAGGAAGGGTAACACATTCGCTTCAGAACTTTACATAGATTTCACTTGAAGCCTCGGCCGCTACTTTCTCCTTCTCAGTTCCCACATACGCAAGCAGAATTCGACCTGCAAATCCTACTCTCGACTTGTCAATGACTCCTTCTAGTGCACTTTAGAATTTGTCAAATCTCCATTGAAGGTTTCACACATGCAACAGAACTCAAAACTTGACTTGTCAACCACGCCCGATTGACCTATTAAACCACACAGATTACAACATAAACCACATTTATCATCATACTCCGGAGTCTTAGACCTCAATAGGTCCGTATACAACAACCAACCACGTGGGTAATTTTGAGCAATAAGCGCTGCATTCACATGAAGTACGCCGACTTCCCTACTCTCATACTGTGGAGTACGCCCACTCCTTCTAAACAACACTTAATTTGGCCTAGACACACGCAAATATTCACAATCACCTGCAAGATGCATAAGATTTAATAAGCGCAAAGACCCTAACCACACATACTATGGCGCCAAGAACATTCCCAACTCATTTAGGCAGGCTCCGAGATCCCGGGAAAGCCATGGCGAACCTAGCAACTCATCATCTCTCCAAATTGCATTATCACAGAAAAACAAATTAAACAATGAATCTCCGTCCTAGGGCCCCCAAGGGCCAAACCGTCGCTCTGCTACCAGAACTGGTAACGTGTCCGTCTATGTTAATTTATACACATCGGGACTCGTTTTAGGCCGATGAATCTTTGGACCCAGTGGTGAGACACCGTAAGACGAGATAACTGACTAATCTATCTATCAATACGTCAAAAAACATTGTCTACATATATCACCACAATGTATTTCACTCTAGGCATCAATATATCTTCGGCGCAACCATGACCTTGCAGTCATGAATAACCACACCTTAATGGAGTTTTGTGAATTTTATTCCCTTTTGATTACAATCTAATAGCAAATGTATTAATATCGAAACCAAGAAGCAAATGAACATAATCACAAGACGACAACCATAATAAGCTTTCAATAATGCAAAGATCAGAAGCATAAGACAATCAGGTGAATATAAGCAGATCGTGATACATAGAACCTTCTAAAGAACCTAGTTCAGCATAGCACTACGTCAGTCACGTCAGGTTGTCAGTCGGGATGAATACCTCATCTAACCTCTAATTAGCATTAGCATGTTGGGCTTCATGCAAAACAATTTAGAACATCAATTTGGAAAATATCTAATTAAGGTCTCTAATCAAAAAACACACAGCAGTTGGTACCTAGAAAGAAAAGGCAAATAAATGAATTTCATTAGCAACATCCATAATTACCCTCCTCAGAATAGGTCAGCATACAGGATCAGTCTTCGTCTTCAGGACATCGGTTAGATCACCGTCAGTCTAACTAAGTTAAAGGCAAGGGACACTTTCCTCATAAGGAGAAAAGTATAATGGGGCAGTCTATGGGCAAGGATGGTTTTATCTAAGTCTCAAATCACCAAATAGAGTGACAGAGTTTCTGGATGCAATCAATATCATTCCCTACCTAATGCGCTTTGTCTCTTGTGTCATGGGTTTTTATCTCTTTTTCGTAATACATTCCCCCAAAATTCTATTGGTCAGTTACTACACCCCACCATTGGTAACCTATCAAATTATACATTAATTAATGCATTTGTCATTTCACGATATTTTCCTAACTCCTAATTGGTCTTCATAATTGACGTTTTTCGTAGGTGGCACATCCGGGGGTTACTTCATCTCTTTGGCACATATCAGGTCAAAAGTTCTCTTCTTCACGCTTTACCGTCCTTGGAAGTTTCCATTATTGTTTCGAAGCACATAACTTTCTACTAAAAGCTGCTAGTATGCGGATGAGAAAATCTAGCATTGTTGCAAACAAGTAAAGAAAAGAACAATCGCTGGGTCATGGTCTTTTGCAAGTCAGCACACTGGAAAAACAGAAAAATACGCTTTAATATGAGAGTTACACAGCTAGTTCTCGACTCACGCTAACTTAAGATATACGAATTCTAGTAAATGCAGTTTTCTACGTTTTAATGTTAGATATAGCATGAATGATTATTTCTTATAATTGACACCAGTTTACACATGTGAACAATCTTCTACGTTTAATATGTTTCAATGAATAATATCGTTAATGCAGTATTTGTTAAAACATAAGCATTTCACGTCTATAATATATAATATTTAAACTACACTCTCTCAGTATCAATCACATAAAAAAAGTGATGGGAGGAATGCTTGCAAGAAATCTAACCACTGGCCATTGCTCAGGTATGATTTTGTTTCATTGTTTTTCACCCACTGTGCCCTCAAGACATAGGTCTGCCATATGTAATTAAATGCTGATCTCAACATTCTATCACATGTGAATCAACACATTTTTGACAAAACATGCTATTAGTTATAAGGTAAGATAAGAAAGACAAAATCAGCAACCAAGTCTTTGAGTAAGGAGAAGTAAATAAACAGTTGCCACTGTTGAATAATTGCCTCAGAATATCCTCCTAAAGCAGACCCACTGACTTACAAAAACTTTATATTGGCAGTCTCTATATTTACTATGTTTGATTACATAAAAATACGGACACCTACTAGATTTGGAAATTGAGCATGTAACCTTCATTTGTTCTCCAGACCTTCCTTTATGCCTCTAGAAAAACTATTTTGCCACCAGAAGAAGCCTCTGATTTTCGTGGGTTGCCTTGCCTTTCATCTGCATATCTAATGGAACAGAGATCTGTAACCATACAATGCGGTCTAGTGTTCCAGCAAGCCAATAAGTTCTGACAGGCAGCACCGAGATCCCTGCTTTTAGTATTTGAAAAGTTTTTCACAGCTCCTGTCTGCACAAGCACAGTCTCTCAGCTGCCGCAAAGTATGAGTATTCCTCTCTCTAACGCTTTTTATGTACCATAAGTACTTTTTTCAGGTTGTTTTAAAAAGAGCAGATCTTTTGTTGAATGTGATCAAAAACAACAGTCAACATATACCTTCACCTACTTGTGCTTCGATGAAACATTGTTGTTTGGATTACAAACATTAAAAAAACATGAAACATTGTTGACTGTTTCAATTACATATCTAAACGATTGCTGAACTATCAAATCATATTGAAATAAATATAAACAAGATCTGTATGCTAACAGTACTAAATTAACTTGCCTTTATAATTGAAAAATGTGCACTTACATTAATATATATAATAATACATTGAGAGATGCACAAGCAGGACAAATATCAGATGACCAAATCAACAAGTGCCATTGTACAATGTTTGCCCTGGAACGTCCTCCTAAAACACTTAGACTTACAGCAATTCCAGGTTTGAAGACACTGTAGTCTCTAGTTTTTGAAGGATTACATTTTTACTCCATCTTTGCCTTACTTACATATACAAAGAAACATACCGGTATTTTATTCTACTTGAATTTATTTAGCACTCCATACACCTGACAAGGTGCCAAAGCATTTTCATGTATGGGCAGGATACTACCCTGTACAGAGCACTTGACTGGAAGAGTTTTGATTTCCAGTTGCCTTTGTGGGAGATGTTTTGACGTTGTGCGTGATTGACCAGAGTGGTCTTCTAATCCTCAATGTCTGTTACTACATCTAACCATGCAATAGAAGGAAGAGTGAGTTATAGACCACATATGGTGGTTTAAGTTAGTGTAGTTGTGTGCTTGAATTAAAGGGTGTGGGTTATGAATGTGGTAAATTGTCTGCATGGTCTAAACTGGAGAGCTGATAGTCACAATGATTTAGCTGAGCTCTGTGGGCAGCAGATTAAATCTGGTGCAATATGCCACGATCCTGTTCACCAGCAAACAAACAACTTCGTGATTCTGGCAGGGGCTGAAGCTTAAGCAAGCCTGGCTATCAACTGGATTTGTGAGTTAGATAAGATGAATTTATAAACCCTGTGGGCCTCCCTGTACTGCGTGGGTGCTTAGGTCTACAGATGCCCAGCAGCATTAGGAGATGTTAGTGAGTCTGCAGAACGAGCAACCACCTGTGTAATCTAGAGTGTTGTGCACCATCAGTGCTTCTTATCCACCCCTACGGGGCAGGAGGGGGGAAGCTGCAGGTAGCAAGAAAAATAGGAATCATGAGAGACTGGAGGTGGAACTGTGTGGCTGACTGGTGACCACACTATAAGAGACAAGTGGCATGGAGGCATTACAAGTCTGGTTGAGATCCTGGAGTACAAAGATACCATACAAGACTGCCCACAGTTGGTTGGTTTGAGATTTATGGAGCTGAGAGAGCATGGGGGAGATGTGATGGGACGAGACATGAAAGTGATAAGGGGCACCTCACATTACAGGGCAGACCTTTCTGCCCCTTGCCATAGATCCCTGCTATATAAAGGAGTAGCACCTGAAGGAGACCAAGAGTGCTGTAAACTTGACACATCATTGTCTGCATGCAATCCTTTTGGGAAGGACAAAGGAGTCTTGGTGGTCTGGGTTGGACTCGGTGTGGGTAAAGAACCCCCCCTGCAAAGCCACCCAACAAACAATACTTTGTAGTTGCAGTGATCCCCTCAAAGGTGAAACTGTGGCTTACCCTTTAAACTGGATAGAGCTGGTATCATTTTCTGCATCACCACTACACCAGGCTGGTCTCTTCACTGGTGTGGAGATCTGGATCACTGCCTTGTAGCTCTGAGCCTTGCCCCTGCTGGCCCGAAATATGGGAAAGAATGACCAAGGCAACCCAAAAAGACAAGGGTTGCAGAGATACCATCAACTGGTACTGAGAACATCCAAGTCTAAATGCAACCAGATTGAGAAAATTGAGGTTAAAAAAAACTGCTCTTGGCATAAAAATAAGCCTCACATTATACTTTGCAAAACGTAAACATTGTCAAACAAGAGTCTACAAAAGCATGGCTCTTGATTAGACGTGGCAGAGAGACAAATCGTCAAAGCTGATGATGATACTATCACACAAAGCAATACGTTGAAATTTAGGATCTAGTAACTCAGTTTTGACGAAACAACACTACAATTGTGTGGCTTCCAGAAATTAAATACATATACAGAAAACCTTCTCTCTGGGCGTTTCAGCAGCTCTCTTCCTTCTGCTCCAAAGGGCACACATATCACTAGTTCCAAGACCTGTGCTGTGGTATGCCCAGAGTCTGATCATTGCTTCACCTCAAAGATATTGAGACCGGGATAACGTCCTGAGATGGCCATGAGGGAAAGGGGACCTGACTTATGAAGGCATGACACTCCCCATTTTTCCAGACTTAAAGTTAGTGGTCTGAGACCTGAAGGGTGTTTGTTTTACCCAACCCGTTTAAAAATCCTGCATAAGGACAAGTTGCATTTCTTCTGACCCGCAGTCTCGATATTTATGGCAAGATTTTGTACAAGCAGGGGCCTCTACTAAGAGGAGCACCATGTTGAGAGATAATGAATAGGGGCCCTGTCAGGCTTTAGCTTCTTCCATTTCTCAAGGTACCCTAATGATGCCCGTTCTCAATGCTGCCTTGCATTATCAGGCGATCTGGTGTAATGAGATGATTGTAGAGTGCAGTCAGAGGGAGGGAGGTGATGGGCAATCCTTACTCTAAGATGACTGCGTAAGGATTGCTGGTCTAATTGCGGAGGAATTCCAGTAGCTGCTGCTCTCCCTGATGCTGGGGGTGGGAACACATGCTCTTGTTTAGGTTGCTTGGAGTCCCCTTGCTTTTTTATCTGCTGTATTATAATACTCACCTGGGCTTGCCTTTTCCAGAAAAGGGGAGGCCTGCTTAAAAAATGATTACTGAACTCCAGAATTAGGAGCTAGAAAAAGAATGCTAACGTGTGTAGCCCCAACAGTGGGCATGACGTGGCAGCCAGGGCCTGGCATCTTGAGTGTTAATTGTACCTAGTTTACAGTGTACTGTTATATTGCCAACATTGGTCTCTGTTTGGTAATGTGGTTGTGTTTTGCTCCTGCTAACTGACGGAAATTAGAGGATTTATCATTGAAGGTTGGGTATTTCGTTTGAGAGTGGGAGAGTAAACAGATGGGAAATTTGTTATGTTGTTCAATAATATAAAGCAGGCTATGAGATACCTACTCAACTTAGAAAACATACATTAGACTATGTACATCTGTTACCACCTAATGCATCATTCCAATATTATTGCAATGCATATGTCCAGAGATAAAACCAGTTTATCAGTCAGCCAATTAACATGGAATGTCAGGAGAATAAACAGGCCCTGAAAGCCTATCAGTGCACTGGCATACTTTGATAAACTTAACGTCATGTTGGCTTTCATGGAAGAGGTCCATTTGTCCATGTGGAAGGTGGCTACCTTCACACAGTGATAGGAGAATAACTACTGCTTCTTATCATATGGTACATATTTGGGAGGAGTTACCATTTCAAAGCAAAGGGGCTGTCAATTCTGACTCCAGAAAGAGTGGCTGTTGGGATGGAAATGTGCCTTCTTGTCCAGGGTACGCTAGGTTGATCACCCTAATCAAGTCCTATATTCCTAATTAAAACCTCCCACAAATATATTGTCACCTTACAGTCTAATGCTCCTGATTCACAGTAAGCCTAATTATCTAGGGAGTGAACTTTAATACTGTACTTGATTTGGCTATCGATGCAGCAGGGTCTACAATGTTTGAACCATTTTGGGCTGGTCGACATGTGGCAGCATGGATTTCCCACTCTCATGGAATTCATATCTTATTCTTCAGTAGATATAATGATCTCAAGAATAGATTACTCTCTAGTCAAGAAGGAAATCGGTACTTGGGGGTAAAATGCATCAAAATCTTAGTGAGAATCCTACTTAACTGTTTCCCTATTGAATGCTCCATGATGTTGTCTGACCACTCCAGAGGAGAACTTTGACCCTTTGGCTGCTAGGCTTTCCACCAGCCCTCCCCCTCCCCCGCTAATCCTATTTTTGGCTATTTAATGTAGTTTGCAATGAGGCCTCCATAACTTTTTGTCCACATCAGCTATCCACGCCAAATTTGTGTCCTTTTTTTCCCAACATCCTGGGGAATCTAAGGGTACACAGGGTTTGTGGATTCCCCTTGAGGGGGGCGAGTAAACAGCCAAAATATGCAAAATCTTGAGTTTTGGGGGGGAAAGTGCTCTGCATAAAAGTGTCTAGCTTTAAAAAAAAAAAAAAAAAAAAAATAGCATAAAAAATTCTTTGATGTGCCACAGTCACCATCTTCCCACTTTCAGAAACATACTGAGCTGAATCAAAAAAACGTTTTTTTTATCATAGTTTTAGTATTTTTCAGGTAGCCCATTTTTCCTATTTTCTTGTGCTGTCAACCTACTTCCAGTTTGTAGTGCAAACCAGTGTGAAAACCATGGTTGATCCAGGTAAACCAAATATTTCTGAAAAAAATAATTTAGCTAGGAGTCATATGTGTAGATCCCTCAAGGTTTTCCCAGAGAAACTAACCGTTAAAATAAATACACATCAAAAGCAAGTAGGAAAAAACTGTCATTTGTGAGAATGTTTTTACCAGTAATTTTTTGTCACAGTGGCTAATTTCCAAAAGCAATGTACCATTGCATTCGCTAGACCCTTTTGGTTGTAAGAATATAGCCGGTTTGTAGTTTCTCCAAGAACCCGAGGTACCCAAAGCCAAAAACTGACCTACACCATTCAAGAGTTTTTCATTGTGTATAGACCAATTCATATGGTGAAATATGTAGAGTGAAAAATAGGTATCAAGGTAAGCTATGTCTTTCAGAATTGGGCACAAGATATGGCGTTTAGGTGCAGCGGTTATTTGTACATCTCTAAATTTGTAGGTACCAGTACGGCATATGATTTAAAACGCAACGTGGAAACATCATATATTTTCACTCAAAACTGTCCTCTTTTTTCCCAAAGTGGGTAGCTGTGGATCTGGGCTCTGGCTAAGCCGGCACCTAGAGAAACCAAACAAACCTGTACATTTACAAAAACTAGACACCTGGAGGAATTCAGTATGGGGTGACTAGTGTGACTGTCACCAGGTTGTTTTACCCAGAATCACTTACAAGCCTGAAACTTTGACAAAAAAACACAACTTCCCAAATTTCTGTGATGGAAAGTTCTGGAATCTGTGGAGAGCCACAAACATCCTTCCACCCTTCATTCCCCCAAGTCTTCTGATACAAATAGTACCTCACTTGTGTGGGTAGGCCGAGTGCCCACAGTAGGAAAGGGCCCAAAAACGCAACATGGATTTTTGCAAAGTGGGTAGCTGTGGATTTTGGCCCCAGGCTCAGCCAGCACCCAGTGCAACCTAGCAAAGCTGTATATTTTGAAAACTAGACACCCACAGGAGAACATTGCCTACAATTGCAAATTTTTTATGCATTTTTGTCACGTAAACTTCCAGAAACAGCAGGAATCCACAAAATTCATACCACCCAGCGTTCTCCCTCCTGTCCCAATAAAAATGGGACCTGACCTGTGTAGCTGAGATTAATGCATGTGACAGGCAAGCATCAAACCAAGATTAATGGGATGTGACCCTGGTTTGACTTTCTTAAAAGTGAGGGAACATTTTTATCAGGATAAGAGGGGAAACGCTGAGTGGTAGGAATTTAGTGTTCCACTTTGTCTCTTTATTAAAGTCAAAGGTGTTCTAGCACTCCAGGTGCTTTGCAAAGTTCTTCAGAGGCCATCTGGCCCTTAAATCACGTCTTACCATCGCTTCAGGTTTGAACAACCTGAGTCCTTGAACACATCCCCTTCGTGGGTGCTGAAGCTGCAACATCTGTCCTGACACGTGGCCTGGGAGTCGCAGAGATCGGGTGCCCTTGAGTTCCTCACACAGTGTCCTGCGGAGGCAGCAGTCAGGGGTCTTGATGCTACTCTGATGCTGGTAAATTGCTTGGTTTCCTCCCCACAGGAGAGAGGGGATCCAGTGCTCCTGCTGCTTGTCTTCAATCGGGATTTGGGCCCGCTCAGGTCACCATAGCAGCCTTATCCTCACGACAATGGTCCCGACCAGACCATAGTCCTTTCCTTGCCTCTGTGGTCCCCTAGTATATTGCATCACTGTCCTCACTCTGAACATGGGCTATGAACCGATCAGCACCGCAGCAATCTTTATGGTGGCACCACCTGGCATACAGGGCTGCTAAGTTCGCTTTGCATATGGGCTACGGCCCAATCAGCACAACAGCAGTCTTCAAGGTAGCTCCACCTGGTATATGGGGTTACCCACTTAGCTCCGCACAAGGGCTGTGGCCCGATCGGAACAGCAACAATTTTCATGGCTGTTCCATTGGGTATATGGAGTTGACACTTCAAACTTGGAAAGAGGCAATGATTCATTCATGCAGCAACATTTATGGCTGCCCTCCTTGGGCATATGGGGAGTCCCTGCACACAGGCAATGGCCCGATCAGTTCAGCAGTTGTCTCCTTCCCTCTTGCTTCTTGGATTTAATTGCCAGGATCCCACACTGGATCTCGATTCCTCCAACGATGTCCTCTTCTTCACAAGGCACATTTGCCTTGGCAAGCAGGCAAGCACTGGTGCTTCAGGCTTCTGGAGCAGGTGGTCTTGGATTCCCTGGTTGATGTTCCTTAATCCAGGAGCAAGACTGACAGGCCTTGTCCCCAGTCCTGGTCGCGTCCTTGCAAAGCTCCTCTAGCAGTGTGACAGTAGACAATTTTGTGGGCCTTGATCCGTTTCTCAGTTAATTTCCAGACACCTAATGTGATTCAGAATCTTTGAAGTTTATGTTGGGGGTTTGATTTCTTTTGATATGCCATCTCCTCTGCCCTGCCATTCCTTCAGAAAGCAGTCTGTCCCAGTAGAACATACTCCAGAACTGATAGCGCCACAACACAAGCCATGGGCATGACTAGAGGTTCACACCTAAATGTCAGCCACAGTGATATGGATATAAAAAGTTTAACCCAGTGTCTCAGCCCTACTCCCTTACACATTCTCTTGGTTCTCTTATCAGCCCCATCTCCTTCCTGAGATTTGCTTAGGCCCCTTCCCAGTGCCCTGCTTCTGAATCAAAGAGCTCTCCTTGAAGTGTACTGAAGAGCCTGGCTCTCCCTTCTTCCAGTGTGTCCTAACCAGTTCACAGGAATGCTGCAATCCACAAACCTGTCTGACAGGATTCCTCTTCCTCCTCATGTTCCTTCAAATAACCGTGGGTCTCCCAAAGTGTAACCCAGAGTTTTCCATGTATTGTAATATTCACAGGCACACGTATAGCTTACATATACTGCACAGCACTACATCCTTCATGTACTGTTCCATTCATAGGCACACATACACCCAGCATATGCATATAATATACTCGCCCGGCCCCATCCCTATATTGTACCATTCACAGGCATGCGTGCACTCAGCATATGGATAACACACGTGAACTGTGCAGCACTACTCAGCAACGTGAGCCTGTATACACACAGGTAAAAGGACCTATTAACTTCTACTGATCACTACACAGTATGCTGGCCTCACCGCGCCAGCATACTGTTGTTTAACTCCTGCCAAATTGGCCTTGGCAAGCAGGCATGCACTGGTCTTTCAGGCTCCAGGGGCAGGTAGTCTTGAATTCCCTGGGTGATGTCCCCTTACCCAGTAGCGAGACTGGCAGGCCTTGGCCTACTGCCTTTCAACCACTATCAGGGTAGCACTTTAGGCACCCCTCCTAGTCTTAAAAGATCGCCATCTGTGAGATAGGCCCATCATGGCACACAGAAATGATCCATGTTCATCCATGACAACAAAAATCAGTATCAGGGATGCAGACATCTTTACAGCGGAGTACACAGGGCAGGGGTTCATGCCCATCACCATGTGTGGAACTTTTCCTTCCCAACAGGGTGCAGTCCATAAGGATATGTTAGTCATTGGAGTCATTATAGAGGCAACACATGAGCGCTGGAAGAGTAATCTACAGCATGCACTAGGAGCAGGCAGCCAGGATAGTTGCCCTCTATATCCTACACATGAGCAGCTGAAAAATAGCCAATGGCACTCACTAGATACAAGCAGGGAGGTTATATGCTGTAAACTTCGCACTTGTATAGGGCACTACTCACCTGTTAGGGTCTCAAGGTGCTGTGCGCATATTGCTGTGGAACCCCTCCTGGCTTTTCCCTGTGAGGCGCCCACTATGGACAGCCCCAGGGTGAAGCCAGGCATCCAAGCGCTGTGAGGGCCGTTGTGGAGATTAAGCAAGCTATTGCCCGGAGTTACAGAGTGGGACCCATTAATTATATTAGGCACCGAGGCAAGAATTATCTGGTCTAAGGGAATTGAGCCCAAGACCCGCCGAGGGGGGAATTGAACCCTTGTCCCGGGCCAGATCTCTGCATCAGGGTCTGCCGCTCTAACCATTGTGCCACACTTCTCCATGCTTTGTAGCATCTTGCTGGAATCAAAATAGGAGGTATCTGGTGTTTGAGAGTAGTAGTGTTGGTAGTCCAGTAATTTGGTGGAAGAAATATAATTTGGTTGATGAAACGAAAGGAGGGAAGGAGTTTTGGGAAGGATCAGTGAGAAAGCAAAGCTCAGAAGCAGTGTTTCTGGCCCAAGTTTCAAACATTGAAGACTCTTATCACCTCCCTATCACTAACATGGCCACCAGGGCTGAACTCTTCTGTAGGAGAGTTTAATTATTCTGTAGGGGAAGCAAGAAGTGAGAAAGGACTCCTGTCTGTAGTTTGGGGCTTAGTGGCTGTGAAGAGGAGAGAAAAGGGGCATAGCTTTTCCGAATAGGCACAGTCCATCAATAATATTAAGCAAAGACCCAAGGAAAACAAAGCCCTGAGCCCCCAAAGAAAACAAGCATTTGTAATGCAATAGGTCTCGCATTTGCGAGAGTTAGAGCTATTGGCATTGTAAATGTCTAAGTGGATTTTTGTTGCCACATAATTTGGTCAACCCTGCCTTATAATTTGGTCCTTTCCTACCACATAATTCCAGCAGCCCTGCATATAACTAAAACACTTCCATTTGCCTCCTTCCTCTATCTGCAGCAAACATTTTTACCATTTAACATTCTAATTTAAATCTGCCATTCTAATTACGATAGAAATGCTTGTTTCCTTGGGGGAAGGGGCAAAGATTTTATTTTGGAGAGAGGAGGGGTTAATCGGTATGGCTTTATTTTAGGAGCAAATCCTAGATTATGGAATGGGGTGGATGTAATTTTGGAAGTGTTAACTGTAGAGTTTTGAGGTAGGCTTGGCAGAGAGGCTTTAAAGTATGGTGAGGAGATAACTGAGCTTGGGATAAACCTTGACCACTATCAGTGGTGCAGTGCCCATTATTATGTAAGGAGGGCCTAAAAGGGAACATTGATGGGCATGGTGCGTGTGCCCATGCCATACTATGATTCTCAAACTGTACAATAGAAAGAAAGAAGCAGCTGGGTTATGAAGGAGATTCCTCACCTTGTACTTGAAAGGGGATGGGAAGGGGAGAGGAAAGTGCTGGAACATCCTAGTACCAGACTTGGGCAGAACATACCTTTAAACATAGACAGTGGGAGAAGCAAAGCCTCCACCCATGCAGCGGCAGAGGAAAAGGAAAAACAATACAGTGCAGTTTTAGACACTACAGCAGACAGGCTGCACTGCCAATAGATGTTATCCTTGAACAACATCTAAACTTGGATGTCCAGCATTTACTAGGAGCCCAACCCAGCCATGACAGAATTCCTATTATTTAGCAAGAACAACAAACCAGAAGCAGTACAAACCTAGTCCAATGACATGAACCTTGAACCCAAATTTTCATTGATTGTCAAGTCACTTGATTTCATCCTAGATACCATCCTCACCCTCAAGGGACACATTGTGAAAGCCAAAACAAAGATATCCGGGTATTTGCTTTCCCTTCTAAATGAAGTGAAACCATGTCTTCCAGAAAACAACATTATAACAGTTATTTAAGCCTTAGTACTCTTGGGATGGTGGTAACCCCTTGCTCCACATTCCTTCCAGACTACACCCTTTAATCCCTTAAGGGCAACCTACATTCAGCATGTCTCATCCAGGACATGAAGATATATGATCAGATCACCCCCATCCTGATGGAATTCCTTTCGCTCTCCTGGCCTGCCTGCCTGCACCACCTTCAAAAGCAGCTGTATCATTTACAAGGTCATCACGACCAGCACCCCTGCTTATCTTGCAGACAAACTCTCCATCTCTGGTGGTTCTCAGCACACCTTCATGCTGAACATCAGAGTGCAGAATAAGGGCCTGATTATGAGTTTAGGTGTTATTTAACACACCTGATACATAACAATACCACTGTGTTTCATTTATCTGGTGTAATAAATAACACCTATCACCAGTTTGTGGGAAATAACATGCAGATTGTGGTGTTTAATGTACCAAAATCCACATGATAGAGTAAATATTGTATGCTTTCCCCTCATAATTTTCGCAGTTTTACCTGCCAAAATTTAACAAAGATTGATTGTCATCTGATAATTGTCAAATGTGTTAAATACCTTTTAACTCTTATTTCTGACTGATGCGTAAACAGGAGTTTTCACATGGGTCGAAATTCACCAACCTACTTGTAAGTAGGCCAAAAGAATTAAAAAAGAAAAGAAAGCAGCCCTTTTCTAGCAATAAACACAGGATCTTGAACAGCATCCATGTAGCACACCTGTCCTCCCCCAAAACTGCTCTTATTTTGGAAAGGGTTGAAGGTTCTCACTCGACATCACAATGCATTCACTGCCCACAACCCACCTACTCCTCCTATTACTCGTTGACTTTATGCTTGTCTTACACCTTGTACAGCGGTCCACTACCTTTTGTCTAGGTTCTTACCATAGAAATACCATATACATACATCAGATGAATTACTGTGCAGTATGGAGACTGTGCGGACAGCAGAGAAGAAGATATAATTAGCTTCTTAAACTCCTCTCTGGGGAGTATTGGGCAGATTTAATGGGGTCAGCCTGCCTGCAAGGGATCCTACTGCCAAGCGAAGATCGCCGGTCAGCATGGCAAAGCAGTTGAGGGTGGGGGGGCGTGCCGGCTCATGTACAGTGTGCAGCATGAGTGAACAACAGGCTTCAAGGAAGAAAGAACACCCCGCAATGTGCAGCCTCCTTCAGTCCAAACATTCAGGGCTCAGAGAGATGTCATAAAAATTCCAGGAAATCAACTCATTCTTCACAATTGTAGTTGTATTTCTAGTTCACTCCTTGAATATCCACATGCTTTCTACACAGAGACACCGCATCCACAAGTTTGTGCTTACTTGCACCTGCAGAAACCACAGGCATTACCTGCACATATCTTTGCTAGTATAATGCCAAACCCCACCTGTGATAAGCTACTTACACTTCTGAATTAGAAAAACATTTTTTCATTGACTCTCCTAACTGTCAAAATAGTTGGAGTAATAGTTATAGAAGGGTGGTAATGTGTGTACTTACTGACCCACTGTGAGAGCTGGTGGCGTCCGTGTGTGTCTGTGAGCCTTGTGGAACCTAGTATTGTGTGTTCCTTCTGTCCTATTGTGGAAGCAAAGCGTATTTGTTTTCTGAATCAATGTAGAAACTGGTTGCATGTGGCCCATTATTGAAACCGGTGATGTATGGTTGATCATAACAAATGTATGCTTTCTGCAGCGCACAGGGGATGACATTCTTCCTTTTTCACTTATATTTTTACCCAGGGGTTCCAAATTTGGGGAAAAAACGATTTGAAGTTTGAGCTTGTGGTGAATTCCGTTAGCCATTAAGACAAATCTGACTACTAAGTACCCATCTTCTCGCCACCCTTCTGTTTGGAATGTATCTACCATGAAGATAACTGCAACTGTGTTTCATTGTTTTAGGACCTTGCTGCTGGCATTAAGAAGATCGCTGAGTTTTTAAAGTATACTTTGACAGAAGAACAGGTTCAATCCATTGCAGAAGGGGGGACCTTTGGTGCAATGCAAGAGAAATATAAAACAAAAAATGCTTCCTTTGGTCAAGTTCTTTTCAGAAAAGGTATTCACATCGTTTATGATTTTTCTGATTCTGTATGTGCTTGTTATTTGTTGACATTTATTTTACCCAGGAATCTTACAACTCAATTCAAGCATTTCCTTTGGTCTTCGGTGGCAAAGGTTACAACTGCCACTGTGATCTCCAGGGAAAGTGGTCTTTTGCGATGTAGAAACAAATATAATTTTCTAGCTCTAAAACAAATATTACAATTGTATTATGCTTGAACTGTTGCTTTAAAATGTAGTGCATGTAAGCAATCATTGAAGACTTAAATTTGTGCATACTGCTTTTCACTACGCCTTGACAGCAGCAAAGACATATAATAGATTGTACAACACAAAGAGCTTTAATTTCGAAAAATTAACCTCTTTATTCCCTGGGATGTACAACAAACTTGTTTTAAAAGGGGGCAGTGTTGTCTCAACTTCTTTGTCCCTGTAGATTTTTCTGCCTAAAAAATTGTTCACATTCTCAGTGAACTTCTCTAGAAAAGTTTTCAAATATAGGGCCTCATTATGACCCTGGCGGTCTTAAGGTGTCTGACAACCACATTACGACCCTGGCGGTTGCTCCACAGTCAGACCGCCAGCACCACTACTTCTCCACTGGAGGGGCTGGCGGTCCTAATCCTACAGGGCAGTGCTGCAAGCAGCGCTGGCCTGGGGATTACGAGTCCCTTTTCCACCAGCTTTTACAATTTGGAAGGGAGTCCGGGTTGCAGGGGGCCCCCATGGCCATCCCCGTGGCAAAAGCATGACGGGTGCTGGTGCACCCTACGCACTGCAACATTGCTGCCGGCTCTATTATGAGCTGGCGTCAATGTTGTGGGCTGTTTCCTGCTGGGCCAGCGGGAGGAAACTCTGTTTCTGCTCGTTGACCCAGCATGAAACTTGTAATAGGGGCCGCAGGAAGGGGACCGCACTGGCGGTAACCTGACCATGGGACTTCACCAGACAGCCTTTTCCGTCCGCCGGAGTCATAGTTAGGGACATTGGGCCTGATTACAACTTTGGCGGAGGGGGTTAATCCATCCTAAATGTGACGGATATCCGGCCCGCCGTATTACGAGTTCCATAGGATATAATGGACTCGTAAAACGGCGGGCGGGATATCCGTCACATTTGGAATGGATTAACCCCCTCTGCCAAAGTTGTAATTAGTCACATAGAGGGTCATTCTGACCCTGGCGGCCGGTGGCCGCCAGGGCCACCGACCACGGGAGCACCGCCAACAGGCTGGCGGTGCTCCAACGAGCATTCTGACCGCGGCGGTTCAGCCGCGGTCAGAAGCGGAAAGTCAGCGGTCTCCCGCTGACTTTCCGCTGCTCGTTTGAATCCTCCATGGCTGAGGATTCTGACCCCCCCTACCGCCATCCTGTTCATGGCGGGAAAGCCGCCATGAACAGGATGGCGGTAGGGGGGGGTCGCGGGGCCCCTGGGGGCCCCTGCCGTGCCCATGCCAATGGCATGGGCACGGCAGGGGCCCCCGTAAGAGGGCCCCGCAAAGTATTTCAGTGTCTGCCTTGCAGACACTGAAATACGCGACGGGTGCCACTGCACCCGTCGCACCTTCCCACTCCGCCGGCTCGATTACGAGCCGGCATCCTCGTGGGAAGGTCGTTTTCCCCTGGGCTGGCGGGCGGTTTTTCAGCAACCGCCCGCCAGCCCAGGGGAAAACTCGTAATACCCGCCGCGGTCTTTTCACCGCGGCGCGGTATTTTGGAGGGCGGCATCCTGGCGGGCGGCCTCCGCCGCCCGCCAGGGTCATAATGAGGCCCATAGTGTCTAAAAACTACAGGTTTTACAAGCAGCGCCTGAGGGTAACTAATGAACCATTCTGATACTTCAGCACCTTTTGCAGTACTCAGGATAAAGGTTTCTCAGTAACAGCGACTTGTGAATGTACAAATCAGAAAATTTTGCATCCAATAGAAAACCCTGGATGTTCAGCAAGCAAATACATTTGTGCTACTAAGAGGTTTCTCATTATGTGCCTCTATGCCGATCTGCATTATGTAGTGCTATCTTTGGGTGTGACATGGTGTTTGGTGTATGAGTACTCTGTCACAAACATGACAGATACACTGTCCGCCCTATCACAAGTGCATTACCCTACCCAATCTATGTGCTTTCTTTCTCCTACTTTCATTCAAGGAACTCCCTTCCTATACTGCTGGCTCAGTATGGCTCCTCTCTACCTTCCAATACTCTTTTCTCCCACTATCTGAGGGCAAGTTTTTTTTTAGTGATATATTTAGTATAATTTTGTTTACAATTTTAAAAAGCATTACAATTAACACCTCCTTTTTTACATACACTGTATATCACCTCTGCCATTCTGTGTACATATTTTACATTATCATGGTATTGTCACATTTGGCAGTCCTGTTTAGAACATACACCTGGGCTGAAAAACTGCACAAAAGCAGCAGATTCTATTGTTTATTGCTTACTCTGGTTTAGTATTGGGAACAAGGCTCCTACTGTACAGATACTGGACTAATGCTGCTGCTTTTATGCTAGCTTACCTGGTGCACAGAAGAGGTTTCATTAGAGAGCCCAAACCTCAGTAGCAAGGATAAATGGAGGAGACAGACTATAGCGGAGAAGCCTGGAAATAATTACAGTGAGTCTCATAGAGTATTGGAGTACACTTCTGATTTGGCTGCTGGATTGTGCAAGCTTATAAGTACCTATCACCCAGGGCATATCGAACCAGTAGTAGCCTTCCAGTCAGCATGTAAATGTCTAATCAAGCTACATAATTGCTCTGCATTCTGAGAGTCAAGCTCTAATCCCAGGGCAGCAGTTCCTGTTTAGCTGTATAAGCAAATTGGCATCTACCCCGTATGGCTGTCCCAATATACATCCCTAGATGATTTTGAATCCCATCTCTAGGTGTCAAGACCCAGCAAAGGCAGCAGTCCCTTAGCCAACTGTCCTAAAAAAAAGAATCTGCCATATTACCTGCCTCCTTAACTGATAACAACAAGGATCTTTGATAGGGACAAGAAAACACTTGAAGTGATTGCTTATAACTCTCTCTTCTTTTTCATTCAAATGAAGGAATGCTGTCAAGTGTTTTGAGTGGTGTGATTGGTTAGTAGTATAAGGGGACACCTTCCATCAAACATTTGACAGGTGCCCCTCCCCGTAATGACATAGGCAATGACGTAGGCAATGACGTGGGTGCCCCTGCCCAGTGCTGACGTACGTGTAGGTGAGTCACGTGGGTTGTGACATCAGGGGGTCATGTGTTATTCATGTGCCAGGGTCCTAGCCCCTGTGTCGAGGTCTGTGGGCTGTGTAAAATGAGGGCCCTGCTGGTGTGCAACCTGTTTCATGGCCTAAGAGGACAGTTCTGAACAGGTCAGACATTCAGGACCAAGTGGCTGTTTGGGGGCCTCCTCACAGGGCAGAGCATTGGGAGTGCAAAGCCAAACCTCCACCCTGCTGGCTAATCCAAAAAGAGGGGCTGGGCAAATGCTGCAAAGGTCGTGACATGTGGTTAGCATTACGTTTAACCCCATCAACGTATCGGAGCCATCTAGGAGAGCATGTGACCGCTATGTGTTGTAGAGGCGTACGCCCTTTTCAACCATTGAATATGTATATAAGGATTGGGCTAGATCAGCATGCCAAACCGTGAACCATTGTTGAAATAGGTTGGTAAGGCAATATGAAGATATACAATCCGCTCACCAGAAAAGCCACCTCCTCACGGGCCCAGAACACTATCAATAGATATTATTGGACTCTAACACCCTTGGTGTTGGATGAGGCTGCCCCTAAAGATGGGGGTTCCAACGTCACCGGTTTTCAAGAGGAACTTTGCCAGCGTCTTGAAAATCTCAGCCTCAAGGATTTGCTGCAACGGATATCCCCTATTAAGGTTGACAGCAGCTGCAGCAAAGCCTCAAAAGACGAATTGAATGATACAATCAACTTCGACACTGAAGATGATGAAGAAGGTATAGCACCACCGAATTCACAGGTCTATGAATACATGGGCTTTCAGGAGGACCCTGATCCAGAGGCAGTCGTCGTACAGCCGGCAAGTGTAAACACCGAAGCTGATTATACACCAATGGACCTATGCGACACGCAAGATTTCAGAGCAACCGCTGAGTGTAGCAAAAATGCTGAGGTTAGTAAAAACTCTATAGACAATTATTGTGTACACCCTGATATCATACTTTTAACTAACAGTTTGTCTTTTGCTTTCTGTTTGAACCGTAGAAAACAACTGCAAAAAGAGATGCTCTACAGGGGTCTACGCCAAAGATTAACAACGTACATTTTTACTGCTTATGCTGTTCCAGACAATCTGAAACTATTACAAGCCAAAACAAAGAGCAGCGTAAGAAATGTTTTTGCACCTACAATAGCATTGATTTTGAAAAGGAAACTCCAAGAATACTCTGACGCCATATGGCCTGTTAAAGATTTTGTGGCGGCCGTTGTGAACATGTGTTAAACGTGACTATTATGACCTGTGTTATGGGCATAAAGTGAACGTGCCACAGCAGGAGGCTCACAACTGTCTATACGAGTCGTACACTGCAAGATCAATTAGACACATATGTAGCCGGTTAGACCCGCACAGGGTATATAAGTTGTTAAGGGTGGTGTACCGGTTGTCGGCTGTGAAGAAATGTGTCCACGATGATATGACTAAGGTCCTGGCAGCTGCGGTCAATGAGATCCGATACGCTGTTGAGCCCTGCTCAAAACTCGAGCGTATGCAGGGGTTGTGTACCTATTTTGGCAAAAGCTTGAGAGAACGGGTCATAGAAAGACGAATGTGTGATATTTATTATAAAAATAGAAGAATAAGGTCTTTAGCCCCACGAAAGTTGTTTTAAAAAAAAAAAAAAAAAAAAAAACAGAGGTCGTGGATAGCAGAGCATAACTGTGTTATTTAACATTACATACTTACTCACTTTTAGGACGAGAATCAGAGTTTCTCAGTGGAAGATGTCTATGAGTTACACCCGGGATACATCTGTATCGCGAGATTGATATATGTGCTGGTTAAAGAAAGAATAGCTGAAATACACCCTATGACTCTGTGGTATTTTAGCATTATGGAACCTCCAGCTACATTGCAGTGCGACAGCCCTGTGTGTATCGCCAACTGGTGTATCAACGCGGATAAATACTGGAGCGCATACAAAGACATGCTCGTGAGTTAAGATTTTCACCATTGACTGGGCTACACCATACTTTGGAACTAGTGACTGAAGATTACTTCACAAATAAAGGTTCTGTATTGTCCGACCTAGAAGTGTATGAACTGTTGAATGCTGTCAGTATCATGAGCGTCCAGAGTTACAGGCAGGGGAGCGGGAAGTCATGTCTAGAGCTATTGAGTGTATAGCTATAAAAATATCAAAACTTGTGACGCTAAGGCCTAGTAAAAGGAAATAATTTTTAAACAAACCTTTTCAGAAAATACTAAAGCAGCACGCTGTTCAGCAGTTTGTAACGCACACCAAGGTAAAAGCGGCGGCTGTAGAGCGTTTTAACAGAACTTTAAAATAAAAGATGTGGCGATATTTCACAGCCAACAATACCTACAGATACGTGGATGTTCTACATCCTTTTATAGTTGTTTATAACGCCAGTTACCATAGGACCATCAAATTGTCTCCCGTGGAGGTAACGGCTGATAATTTGTTAATGGTGTGGAGAACTGTGTACAGGAGTCGTCTCACGGCGAAGGTCAAGAAACCTGTTTTTAAAAAAGGGGATCATGTCAGGGTTTCAAAGCTGAAGGGCATCTTCACCAAAGGCTACCAACAGACATTTAGCGACGAGATATTTTTAGTGGAAAGTGTTGAGTTTCAAGAAGGGGTATATCTTTACAAGTTGAAGGACTACGCTGGGGAAAAGGTAACGGGTGTCTTTTACAAGGAAGAGTTACAAAAGGAGCCCTAAGATCCGAACAGGGTGTATAGGGTAGAAAAGGTTCTAAAAAGGAAAGGTAGCAGAGCTAAGAGACAGGCGTTGGTTAAATGGCGTGGCTGGCCCAAGAAATTTAACAGTTGGGTTTTGGACAGCTCACTGCACGGGTGTGAGGGCATGCTGTAAGCGCTGAGATGGAGATCTCGGCTTTTTATATTACACTACCGCCCAACTCCTCGAAGGACATGTTCCCAAAAAATCTGATTTCTAATTATACTGTGAAACTGGCTAAACCGGTGGACCTGAAAGGGAGGTGGCCCTAATGGAGATACAGTATCCTAGAACTTGGAAGACATTTACAAAGCACAAGGCTAAATTTAATATAAAGCGTGAGCAGGACCCTTTGAGCACCCACGCAGGATTCCCGCATGGCTATTACCCAACTGTTACATCAGTGGTGGACGCCATCAACAAATCTATAGGCAACATTGAAACATATACGAATATTTATCTAGTGGTGGAAAACGTTAGAAGAAAAGTGTTTCTTAAGACCCGGAGCACGATACAGTGTTCAACTGTTCAGGTAAATTAAAAAGGATTTTAGGGACCATACAACATGTGAAAAGACAAGTGGATCTAGACCCTACGTGTCCCGATATTAATGGTGGATTTACGTGTATAGCAACATCGTAGAACCTCTGAGGGTAGGGGATAATTATTGGCCGTTGTTGATATGAGTCCCGTGAAGAGAGAAAATAACACGATGGTTAATATACAACATCACAAACTCGACTACGTGGCAGTTTCCCAAAAACATTTTGACACTTTAACCATCATGATCTATGACGATCGGTCAGAGCCGGTGGCCTTTAAATACGGGAAAGTTATTGTTAAGCTAAATTTAAAGCCGCGCTGCGATGGTGACTATTAGGCATTTGGAATGGTCATTATGAAAACATACGGGGATCCCTCTATGTACAGGGACAGCCAGGCCAGGCCAGCTATGGAGGACCGCTGCCCTACTTTCAAGTGGCCCCCGTTCTGTACGGGGCCAGATTGGGGGGCTTCTTTCGGAGTTTGTTTAGAAGAGCCATGCCTTTTTTGAGAAGAGGGTACGAAATTGCAAAACCTCACGTTAAAGCGGCTGCTACGGACATAGCCCATGATGTTGTGGGCTCAGTGACGTCAGCTGTCGCCGGGTGCATGATCAAACAGCCCCAGGAAGGAGCTGGGTTTGTTACAAGGTGCGGGTGGTTATCAAAAGGAAGCAAAGGGCTTCGAGGCGTAGGGTCCCACCAATGCCCTATAAAAATTGGATGACTTCTTCAAAAGGCCCACACAAAAGAAGAGTTGTAAGACGTTAGAGATCTTCCAAGAAGAAGAGGCCACGCTCTAGTGCAAATATTTTTTACATCCGCTATCTTGGCCTTTGTACACTGTGCCTCGGGTGAATGCGCCAAATCTGAGCTAGATTTGTTTTCTCTTAAACTCATACAGACCGGCATTGAGAACAGTTTTTTTTCATGGAAGTATCTCCTCTAGCTGTTTGACGCCTCTGGCGCCGATAGAGTGTCAGGGTCCACTGATATGTATTTGGGTCTCAACAACACTCTGCTACACCTCGCCTGCAAAATAACCAAAGCGAACAGCACCAACATTGAGGCTGATGCTAAAGTGCCGCCGATCGCCTACCCCATTGCAACCATGTTTAATCAAGTGGATATTAACCTGGGAGATCGACTCATTACACAGAGTGATAACATGTACACCTACAGGGCCTACATAGAGAGTATTCTAAATTACAGTTGCAAAGCTCTGGACACAAAGCTTTCAGCTGGACTCTTCTACAAAGATACTGAAGCCAATTTTGAGGACACTGTGTTAGACGGGGGCAACAATGGTTTAAAAAAAAAAAAAAGAGCCAGCTTCGCCACTGGCAGTAGGCAGTTTGACCTCCTGGGGAGCATACATTTAGACCTTTTCTTCCAAGATAAGCTTCTAGTCAACAGTATAGATCTTAAGATTAAATTCAACAAGGACGCGTTCTGTCTCATCAGCGGCAATACGGAGCAGTGTAACTTGGCTATATTGTCCGCGAGTCTGTTTGTAAAGAGAGTGAAAGTGTCACCGAGCATCAGACTGGCCCACGCTGAAGCTTTACAACTATTGAACACATAGTACACCATTGAAACAATGGTTCTAAAGATATTCAACATCCCCGCGAGTACTAGATTAATGCAGAAGCAGAATCTATTTCTTGGGCAACTCCCGAAACTCATCATCATAGGGTTTGTGGACAATACCGCTTTTAGCAGGCTCTATGCCTCTAACCCTTTCAACTTCAAACACTATGACATCAACTATTCCGCATTGGTCCACGAGGTAGCTGTTATCCCTTCAAAACCGCTCACTCCGAGTTTTGGAACATCCACTTTTGTCAGGGAATATCTCGGTCTGGTCTCGATAACGGGGAAACATGTGTGGGACTCAGGAGTCGTTGTTTCAAGAGAGGGGTATGGGGCCGGCCACACGTTGTTTGTGATCTACCCGACTCCTGACAAGGAAGATGGTGACCACTACAACTTGATCAAAAACAGAAATCTAAAAGCTGAAATACGCTTTACACAGGCACTGGCTACCAACGTGAACATGGTTGTATTCTCTGTATTCAACCACGTTATCAAGGTAAATCACTCATGACAGCTTATGTTTGACTATCATTAAAAGTTTGTAAAATGGACACTGTGGAGATACGGTACTTCTAAAGCAGGCATAAATACGCTAAGAAATACTTACTAGGTGTATTTCCTAGTGACGGACTACCTGGGGAGATAGGCCCACACCCTAGTCTCTAACACCGACCCGCATTAGAAGGGTGGTACACATTGAGCTGCCATGTTTCTGGATGTAGACAAGGTTATAGTGTTTGACAGTTTAGCGGAATACACCGAGCATAACATTTATACAAAACCGATATTCAAATATGTAACAAAAAAAAAAAGCATCGCCCACGGTTGAGTATTACAAGTGGCGTGTACAGGATTCTCTAGCCATCACATGCGGGGAACATTGTATATATTTTATTATTAAAATGTCTGAGGGTATGACGTTTAGAAATTTTTAAAATCTGTATTCCGACGATCTAGTAAACAACAATGTTATTGTTAGAAACTATGTGAATGAAAACACTAGGCCCATGTTGAGCGTTGCTAAAACAGAATACGGTGTTTGTCAAAAGTGTAAGGCCTTGTAACGCCTCTATTTGTACTGGTGGTTGTCCACAATAAAAAAAACCATTTTAAACACAAATTCAGAATATGCATTTTTATTCACCCACAACACATTTTAAAACCATTTTATAAAAAGATGACTGACGACTGTTGAAAAGTTAAGTGTTTATTACAAACAGTTTTCAGCATAAACATGTACACAGGCACAGAAATAAATGAAGCATAAATCCTTCAAGACGTGAATCTTTATAACAAAACTGTACAACTGTTCAAATTTCTTGATTACATTAGAGCGATAACCATTTGTTAATTTTTAACAGTCTCTTTTTAGGCTCCATATGTAGAGCGTTGCTGCTCTTAGACTTTGTTAGCTGAGGAAAGAAAGGCGATGTCGGCACGGTGGGACTCATGGTAAAAACACCCGAGGGCGGATCTTTCAAACTTTCAAGCCTTCGCCGGTGGTCGGCGTTACCGACCATTGTGGAGGAGATGTTGAGTTCCGCAGCAGCGAGTCGGAACTTCTCCCATCCCCTGGGAGGGTTTTGTGTTAATAGGGTTTGCTGTGCGTGAGACCTCTGACCAGATTGTACATGTGTGACCCAGCAACCGGTTGTCCCTTGTAAACAAATTCACCCCAGTCGTTCCAAGAGGTCAGATCTTTAGACGCAGTCATTTTACCGAGTAGCATCTGCGCCGCTCCTCTATATCTCTGACTTATATGTTTTAAAAGGTCTTTGACAACGGCGTCCGTAGGGGCCGGGGGTCCCGGGTCTTGAGGCGGTATGGGGTCTGCTGACGGCTGATCTGTGTCGGGGTAATACAGAGTCAATTTGTTTTTTTCAGCACTCCATTGTTTGTAATACTGTAAAAGGTTTTGAAGGGATCCTGAGTAAAGCCCTGCTTTGTTGTGTGGTTTTAAATCGGTTCGGTTCAAAATGGCTTTGATCTCCGCATCGAGACACTGCGTCTCGTTTCTGC
The DNA here is from genome assembly GCF_031143425.1 of Pleurodeles waltl. NCBI lineage: Eukaryota > Metazoa > Chordata > Amphibia > Caudata > Salamandridae > Pleurodeles > Pleurodeles waltl. Next base: position 704,466,916 of record NC_090448.1, read on the forward strand.
TTATGTCCCAGACATCAGCGGTAGAAGGGCCCAACTGTTCCAGCTGGTGGCGAGGCACAAGGTACAGTTTTTGGGAGTGCTCCATCAGGTCCTCGACAGGAGACCTGTAATTAGGTGTATAGCTATACCCGGCAGCGCCCCTATAAAACCTCCAGACTGTTTGACCAGTTTCCTTTTAGAAAGGAGCGACGCCCTTTTATTGCTGAGCTTGTTAATATTGTGGCGCTTGTTCTTCAGCACGCGGAACTGGCTTGGTGATATCCCGACATTACCTCTTAGGGTGTTTAGTGCTATTTGTGAAATGGCCAACACTAAATCGTCGGAAGCAGCGCACAGGATAGCCTTTCTTTCCAGGTGGCTGGCTGTGACAAGCATTTTTAGGAGGTCTAAATTACGCCGTAGCCGCGCAGACATGGTAGTGACCTTATATTACTAGGTTTAAAGTGTAAGTGTTATAAAAGTCTTTTTAAGGGGTCTTTTTATAGGCTTTGGGGACTGTTTTAAGTGTGTAAGTGACTGGGAAGTCAGGTGGGAAAATTCCGGAGCATAGTCTGGAGTCTTCTAGAGTATTGGGTTTTAAATCTACCAATAAGTAGCCATGGGGTTTTGCGGTAGCGTCGTTAAACTCTTCCATGAAAAACTGTGTGTTTCCAGGGCACATCTGTTAGCTATAATTGATATCTGAAGCTTATCACAGGGGTTTTTAAATAAGACCAAGTATGAGGCATTGAGAGTTACAGATCGACTGCTCTTACCCTTGTAAAACAAGTTCTGCACGATGTAGCATATACTCATAAGGTGACTATTGAGTAAAAGCCCTCTCGATCTCGGGGTGGTCCCCACCTTTGTGCATGAGATCGTCCACAACTACCATGTTTACAAGGTATTTAGGTATCAAGTAGTCATTGTTGAGATTACTGGGGATGCCTTCTATAAAGCAGATGTGTGGGAACTTTAGGGAGAGTTCTGTGTAAAGATCTTGCCAGCAAAGATAAAGCCATACAATGTTGTTAGGGGTCTGAGATAAAACACCAGGAGCGTTTTCTGACAGTTTCTTTATAAAATAACTTCTACCGCTATTTGAGGGACCTGCTAAAACGCAGGAGAATGGGTGTTGCAGCCTGGTGTCCATAGCGGTTGGGGTTCGCGCCTCTAATTTTAATAACCGTACAGCATTGTTTTGTAGTCCTCTGTGAGGACCCGTTTATCAAGCACTACGGGAACTGTTTTATACAATGGCTGTTTTGTAATTTCCCACCTTTTTTTGGACTTGACTATACTCTTGGTGGTTTATGACTATTGCTTTTCTATTTTTGTGATCGCTCGATGCATACTACCCGTGCCCCAGACCCTTCAGACTGTCAATACGTTTTTTAACCGTATTGCTGACGTTTAAAGTGATACCTTTGACTTTCATGCAAACCCTGTTGTTATAGGTTTTCTAACTATAGGTCTTGGGTCTGGAGGAAGTATATTAGAGTATGTACTCATCCTTTTCGAGCTTGCTGTTCAAATCCTCTAGCTAATCACCCAGCGGAGGATCTTCATCACCCTCTTTACTCACAAAAACAACAGAGTCGGTGTTGTGGTACAAACAATGATCCTGAAGCTTATCCAACAGCCTGTAAAGCTCTAGACGAGCATGAGCGGTTGTGAAGCATGCTTTGAAGATGTTTATATTGTTACACGTTGCGGGGTACTCTTTGGTGTATTTCCAGCATAGAACGGCCATCTCATAGTCTATAAATTCACAACTGGACACGTCGTAAGACGGGGCAAATAGATACCTAAAAGATCGTCTGGATCTGTGACAATGGATGTATTTGACAAATTGGTACGCTATGCGAATTTCCCCCACAAGGAATTGAGACAGAGCTTAGCTAATTGGTGTCTGGCGGGGTTAACCTTAATGAACTTAGGTCTCAGTGTAATACCCTCGTGAGCTTGGTAATCAGCGATGTACTTTTGCTTCGAGGCCTCATCGACGCACCAGTCGGGACACCCTGATGCCTTCTGTTTGTCTTTGAGAAACAAGTTGATGGACTCAGAAAAGAGTTGGGTTGTGGTGTGTGGAAAGTGCCAAATGTCCAGTATTTTGCCAAGATGGTACCCTTTCTCGAGTGCCGTCTGCACCTTGATGGTACACCATGTCCCCTCCAGAAGCCTTTGCTGATCACTATGTCTACACTCGCTAGTCTGTTTACTTTCAGCACATTTTAGACATAGGGGGCCCAAAGTACTCGTCAAAGGACTTAAAGTTCCTATATATGATCCTAGGATGACCCCCCGGGTACAACTTCAGCTTGTTCACAAATGGATATAGACTGGTGAAGTCGTAGTAGTATATTTTCTCACCCTCACCAGTGACCCGGTACAGCTGTATTGCATTTGTATGACCGCCGAATAAGGCGTCGCTGGGTTTCAACGGTGCTGGTAACTGCCGGCTGTTAATAAAAGAGCCTAGTTCTGCATCTTCAGAGGGTTCTCAAAACAAAGCTGCTGCTTTCAGTATACTCCACCTTCGCCAGAGTACCACGATGCAGATGTTCAAAAGTGGTGCCCTGCAGTCTATTAAACTTGTGGGGTTTTTAACAAGGCGGATACCCGTGGTAAAAGCAACCGTTGAACTCAAAGGCAGTTGGTACCCCGTTAATTAACACATACCCGTCTAGGTAGTAGCGGCCCAGGCGGTATTCGCCACCCTGTAACGCGTGTTGAATGAAGATGTTCTCTTTGTCCGAGATGTACATGAGCCACTGAATAGATGGGGTGGAGTAACGTTTCTGTTTACCGCTATTGAGGTCAGGCGGTACTAGAGCTATGGTTTCAGGTTTTAAAATAGATAAATAGACATGCACATTGAAGCCAGAGTAATGTTCTTAAACGGGTCTAGGTATTCCACAATTTCTTTCCTCTTACGGGATTTGGTTTTGATAATCCTGACCCGTTTCGTCATCTCCACCACAACGTCTCTGAAAAGGTTGCAAGCTTTTCGCAAGATCATGACATCCGCTTGACAGTAAGCTTTCAACTGTTTGAAAATGAAACCAATTTTCACAGTTTTCATCATACCACTCTAGAAAGCTCTCTTTTTCAGACAGCATTCTGTACTCGACGCCATAACTGTCGGGCGGAGGCATAGGACCACTGTAATTCTGATTAGCCATGTGTTAAAAAAGTGAGGGAAATAACCTTTCCATCCTTCAAAACCAAAGGCTTTTAGCAAATTGCTCAACCTCAAGGGCAGAAAAATCAAGGTGTCTACCTAATTTCCAAAGGCACAACCTTTAACAGCATCAGTTTGGAACCCTGGATGATGAGCTCCACGGCCAGCATTTCACGAATCAGGTCCCGGAGAATAAAGAATGAGTCGTACGCTTTTGAGTTGTGAGCCAGCATTGTATACTCATGATATTTTGGTTGGATGAATGTGTTGAGGAAATCATTCACGCACGACCGGCCTTCAAACTCCCAGTTTTCATCAGCTGTTAGATGATGGGCATAAATGTAGTTAGGCTGGTGCACACCCGTCTCCTGCGTACACTCTATCGAATACAATATAGTCTTCTGTTTTTTTTCTGGGGAAGCCTTCGAGCATGTAACACTCATGTGCTATTCGGCTATAAAATACGCTTTACACCTGGGATATTGCATACCTTTACAATCGTGGTCGTCGGCCTTGTAGCACCTGCAAGCCCTACAGTCTGATTTACGGACGCACTGTGCGAGACTGATGTGTACGTTCAAGCAGTCTTGCGACCGACAAAACATCTTACACGTCGAGCAGTTTACCTTCTGAACGTCGTCGTTGATGCACCCGTCCCTCTGACACATTTATCAGTGAATTTCACTCTGTCGTCCGGTCCGGTTGTTGTATATGTGGTCGCAATGCTTGCACACGTACTTGGCTCCTAGGAAATCCTTCAGGTTCAAGATACTAGAAAAGTGGTTTTCATGATGTAGCACATAAACGGTATTGTTTTTCACACGCTCATTGGTAGTGAATATTTCCAAGATCCGCTGTGGTACAGAACTTTTACCGTAACTGCAAAATGGTTCTCAAAAAGGCCCAGGTCCACAAAACCAACTAGTCTGTCGGGCGGTAGTTGAAGCGCCTCATGGGCTGCCGCCACCATAGACCTAATGACGTTGTCTGGGGTTGCTCGGTCCACCAAAAACCCTGCGATGCTCGCCACCAAACACATATTGGTAGCTCCGGTGTTAAAGTCGATTAACTATTGATATTTTTTGCTGATCATTTTACTGTATATGACGCTCGTTAAGGTTCTGGAAGCACCGCCCACACGACCCCTGAGGGCGATGATTCTAAAGGTCCCGTACGCCAGTAATTCAGCCTTACTCAGTAAAAGCTTAGACAGGTTTTCTAGAAACGTCACAGCGTCAAACACATCTTGAGACTACTGTCTGGTAAACAGAGGACTGTTAAGACCCTGTCCCTGAAAACACAGATGAAAGAAATAGTTAGGTCCCACATCGTGTAACAATTGTTCTATGTGCGTTTGCACGGCCTGGTGTATTGCTATTACACCTTGATCGGAGGAGTTAAATGGTCTAGGTTAACAAACCAAAACTCCTCATAGTGCTCTGTAGTGTTAAACATCTCTACAGTACGAATGTACCTTCTTACACTTTCCAAAAACACCGGTTCTGAATCCTCAGCTTGAGGACCGTTGGAGGCTGGAGGGCTCCCCAGGGTATCATCCGGTGGTAGTTGACTACGGTTCGTTGTTGCGGTATTTTTATGACTCATTGTAACACTTAGTTTGGCTTTCTTTAATTTTCTTATTAAAAGCGATACTAGCCCACTTCTGTTTCTTACATACCATGCTGTTTTTAGGCAACCAACCACAGCCTATTTGAAAAATAGTTGGTGTATTTACAGGAGGTGTCCTTGCCATTTCACCTAATATGGGCAGGAATCCTTCAGGATGTTTGGGGTTGAGCCTGCTCTAAACTTTACCCCTTGAGGCCCTGAAAATGCCTATATTCTCCCTTAACTTTATATTTTGGGGCCTTATGGGGAGTGTTTTAGGTGCTGAGGGTACTACTTCTAAAAGGTTTAAACATTTGGGGGTTGGCTTTTGCAGCTTTTTGGTTTTGAGTGCTCATAAAACAAGTAGAGCTTTACTGAGTACATTGTGGGTCTTCTTTTTATATTTAGACCTACGGACACCCTTTTTACAAAAAGAAGATAGGGCACTCCTTAGGGGTACACGGTTGCCTAGTCACGCCGATATATTGCCTATGTCTGCAGTGGCTGATTCACAAGCTACGACCACCTCCCTTCTACACCTTGCTGACCACAGGATTAACGCTGTCTGGGATAGTCTGGAGGACCGAGTATCGACCCCCAACTTCCCCAGTTTTGAGGTCTTGAGCTTCAGACATGATTTTAGTTTCCTAACAGCCTGTTGTATTTCTTTCAGGTATGTTTCCAAAGCCCTGTTTGGGTCAGGGCTCTACATTTTGTTTCGTTACGTGTGACCTAACTGTGTGCTGTTTATTACCCATAACCACCCAGGGGGTCTGATCACTGTTAACTGCAATAAGCCCATTTTGAACGGGTGGGTTGGGCCTGGTCAAAAGAACAGGGCCCCAGTGTGAACACCCCGGTGCTTGGGAGGCCTGATCATTGCTAGATGGCATTCCAAAACTCTGATTTTGTGAACCGCTACATCCTGTACTGCTATCAGGGTATATTGACGAGGATGGTGAAAGCCATTGCGTGCAGGCACTTGGTGGCGGGCTGGTGGGGTCGTACGCTCCATGGGGTGTAATTGGTGACATCAGACATGGGGAGGTTAAATGTTGGTTAAAATAATTCAAGGCCTCTGATGCATATGAGGCCCTGTGGATGGGTGCAGGTGATTGAAGCCTTGGTGATTCCAACCCATTGGGTGTTGCATTAGAAGGTGCACATGGCGTTGCTGTGGCTTCAGGACTCTCTACCAGACAAGCTAGTGCCTTTCGAAGTCCTATACACCCAGAATATGGATCCTCTTAGGGGCTATCTGTTTCCAAGCGTGTGTCATGTAAACGGGGAGGGCTAGTTATACAGACTGCCGATACTAGGGCGCTGACAGTCCCAACTATATTAGACTCCTCAATCGTTGAACAAATAAAACGCGGGGCTAGTTAGAATAGGCTTTTTTTAAAAGACAGATCTAGAGGCACGGCTTGTAGCTCAGGGGTCTGCAGCTTCTTCTTGCGGTTCTTTAAGGACAACCAGTTTATTTTAGGTTTATTGCCCTGGTTAGGGTCCCCGCCAGAGGTTTTACATGGTACAGGATGGTGTGTGTCTGTGGCTGTAAGCGTCACGCTGTCACATTGTCCAAACCCCGGTACAAAGGTAATTATTGTAGAACTGCTCGCGGTACTGGGCATAGCCTTTATTACTGTTGATCCGGTGTAGTTAGGAGCTGTACCTGAGCCATGACCGCTGTCTGTAGAACCGATGCACAGTTTGTTCTGGAGTCCTGCGATGTTTACGGTTGCGGCTGGTGCCATGGGGTTTTGAAGGGTCACGTTACAGTCCTTTAAAGATGATGCAGTCAGCGTTGTCTGATGGCTGACTCTTCCAGAACTCTTTTGTGCTAACTTTAGGATGTAAAGATAACAAAATACGTATTAGGTGTTGCTAGAGCCGCTATATCTTGGTGGTCACAGAGGTTTGAGACACACTAAGGTTTGAATTCACCTGGCTCTACACTTTCTAAAAATGCGAGGTGTTCCGTTGTGAGGGAACTTTCTTTATAGGTGGACCTTCCTTAGACGCTAGGGATTTCCTTTTGCGGACTGTCTTTTTAATGTCCCCTACCACATTCTGGGTCATTACCACAGGAGTCACTTGTACCACAGGGGGACCTGAGGATATATTTTTAAAAAAAGTTACATTTACAATGTAATACACAGACTATACAAGATCTCGGAGGGTTCCTTGGATGCTGTATTTATGGGGGCTTTTTAGGTTTTCACGGCGTTTACACAAGGACTCCTTTTATTTGCCTGCAAAAGCTGCATCCTGAGACATTGTGCTTGGACCATCTTGAGCCTGGAGGATTTGTTGCAGAGCACCAACTGCAAGCTGCAGTTCTGCATCATAACCTGTAAAAGCACACAAACATATAGGAAACCATTAATGGTAAAATAAAAAAAATAACAATCATGACTTCTTTGTTTAGAATTATCGATGAACCGGATCTCTGGTATACCTTGTTGCATTGCCTCCATTTCTCCTAGGGACATCACAGGCTCTTGGGGATCCTACGTACAAAAGAGCCAAAATTGACTTTAAGCATAAAACATTTAATGTTACATGCATAACCCATTCATAAAATCTCACAAAAAGGTTGTGTGTAAAAAAAAAAATATATATATCTCAAGATGCCATGTGTTAAGCCCCCCGTGCTCTGAAGGTCCAATACACAAAGCCATTTGTTCACATTTTCTCAAAAACAATACACTGTTTCTTAAAAAAAAAAAAAAACAGAGGGCGGCGCTCCTGCGCAACATAAGCTCTAGGATTCTCTATATAATGTATTATTGATATAATTCCAAGGGCTCCACAGCCTTATTTTACTCACATTACAAGGCTGCCTATGGTCTTTATAACATCGTATAATTACACTAATTATAAAAATATATAACTCAACACAATTTAAAAACATTACAGTTCATTGAATATATACATGTACAACAGAATGGAAGCCAAATCCTAGGATTCACGCCATGTCACACCATTAACGAATTATCAGCCGTTGCCTCCACGGGAGACATTTTGATGGTCCTATGGTAACCGGCGATATAAACATCTATAAGGCTGTAGAACATCCACGTATCTGTAGGTATTGTTGGCTGTGAAATATTGCCATATCTTTGATTTTAAAGTTCTGTTAAAACGCTCTACAACCGCTACTTTTACCTTGGTGTGCATTACAAAATGCTGAACAACATGCTGCTTTAATAATTTCTGAAAAGGTTTGTTTAAAAATTATTTTCCAGCGTCTGTTTGTAGTTTTTGAGGTTCTCGCCCTCTCACGAAGATGACTCTAATGGCGGCGGTGACGCTGATACCACTTTTAGCGTTTAACGCTTCTGCATAGGCGTACTTGGACAATAAGTCTGTGACTGTTATTATATACATTGCGCCGTTGTTATGCTTTGCTAGATCTTGAAGACTGATTATGTCAGCCTGCCACTGAAAATCCAGCTGCATGCTAACAACTGTGGCCCCCTGCTTAAAACGTCTCCTGGGTGGTTTGTGGAGTGAATACGCCTCTTCCCCCGATAACCAAGTCATCACGCCTGATCGGTTTACAGATTCATTTTCAACTTGAGCCCTTCTAAAAAGAGCTTTGGCGCTTCCGAATCTTCCAACCTCTAGTGTATCGTAATAAAGCTTCCTTAAACCAGCACCCATCATGCTGTCACACACCGCAACCATGAAATGAAAGATGTTTATTTTGTACACGGTGGACTTGACATTTCCTGGTACATATCTTATAGCTGTCAACGCTGCTGGACACTGAGAGGCCTTTTGACTATGGATACATAGTACGACACATGTTACACATATTACTCAGAGCCATTACTTTTATTAGGTCTCAGCGTCACAAGCCTTGGTAGTTTTATAGCTTTACACTCAATAGCTCTAAACATGACTTCCTGCTCCCCCGCCTATAACTCTGGACGCTCATGATACTGACAACATTCAACCGTTCATACAGTTCTAGGTCAGACAATACAGAACCTATATTTGTGAAGTAATTTTCAGTCATTAGTTCCAAAGCACGGTGTAGCCCAGTCAATGGTGAAAATCTTAACTCACGCGCGCGGTCTTTGTATGCGCTCCAGTATTTATCCATTGACGGTAGCCACACGTTGCTACACCAGTTGGCGATATACACACAGGGCTGTCGCACTGCAACGTAGCCGGAGGTTCTGAAATGTTCAGATACTGCAGAGTCATAGGGTGTATTTCAGCTATTCTTTCTTTAACCAGCACATATATCAATCTCCCGATACAGATGTATCCCAGGTGTAACTCATAGACATCTTGCACCGCAACACTCTGATTCTCGTCCTTAAAGTGAGTAAGTATGTAACGTTAAATAACACAGTTATGGTCTGCTATCCACGACCTCTGTTTTTTTAAACAACTTTCGTGGGGCTAAAGACATAATTCTTCTATTTTTATAATAAATATCACACATTCGTCTTTCTATGACCCTTTCTATCAAGCTCTTGTCAAAATAGGTACACAGCCCCTGCATATGTTCAAGTTTTGAGCACGGGTCAACCGTGTATTGGATCTCATAGACCACGGCTGGCAGGACCTTAATCATATCAGCGTGGACACATTTCTTCACAGCCGACAACCTGTACACCACCCTTAACAACTTATATACCCTGTGCGGGTCTCACCGGCTACATATGTGTCGAATTGTACTTGCGTTGTACAACTCGTATAGACAGTTGTGAGCCTCCTGCTGTGGCATGTTAATTTTATGCTCGTAACACAGGTTATAATAGTCGCGTCTAAAACATGTGTTCACAACGGCCGCCGCAAAACCTTTAGCAGGCCATATGGCGTCATAGAGTACGCCTGGAGTTTCCTTTTCAAAATCGATGCTATTGTAGGTGCCAAACACATTTCTTACGCTGCTCTTTGTTCTGGCTTGTAATACTTTCAGATTGTCTGGAACAGCATAAGCAGTAAAAATGTACGTCGTTAACCTTTGGCGTAGATCCCTCTAGAGCCTCTCTTTTTGCAGTTGTTTTCTATGGTTCAAACAGAAAGCAAAAGACAAACTGTTAGTTAAAAGTATGATATCAGCGTGTACACAATAATTGTCTATATAGTTTCTACTAACCTCAGCATTTTTGCTACACTCAGCGGCCGCTCTGAAATCTTGCGAGTCGCATAGGTCCATTGGTGTATAAGCAGCTTTGGTGTTTACACTTGCCGGCTGCACGACGACTGCCTCTGGATCAGGGTCCTCCTGAAAGCCCATGTCTTCATAGACCGGTAATTCAGTGGTGCTATACCTTCTTCATCATCTTCAGTGTCGATAAAGTTGATTGAATCATTCAGTTCGTCTTTCGTGGCTTCACTGCAGCTGCTGTCAGCCTTAACAGGGGATATCCGTTGTGGCAAATCCTTGAGGCTGAGCTTTTCAAGCCGCTGGCAAAGTTCCACTTGAAAACCAGTAACGTTGGAACCCCATCTTTAGGGGCAGCCTGTTGTGCATTCTCATCCAATACCAGTGGTGTTAGGGTCCGATAATATCTGTTGATAGTGTTCTGGGCCCCTGAGGAGGCGGCTTTTCTGGTGAGCAGATGGTATCTCTTCATATTGCCTTACCAACCTATTTCAACAATGATTCACGGTTTGGCATGCTGCTCTAGCCGAATCCTTATATATATTCAGTGGGTCAAAAGGGCGTACGCCTCTACAACACATAACGGTCACATGATCTCCTAGATGGCTCCGATATGTTGATGGGGTTAAACACAACACTAACCACATGTCACGACCTTTGCAGTATCTGCCCAGCCCCTCTTTTTGGATGAGCCAGTAGTGTGGAGGTTTTGTCTTACACTCCCAATGCTCCGCCCTGTGAGGAGGCCCCCAAACAGCCACTTGGTCCTGAATGTCTGACCCATCCAGACCTGTCCTCTTAGGCCATGAAACAGGTTGCACACCAGCAGGGCCCTCATTTTACACAGCACATATACCTAGACACAGGCTTGGACCCTGGCACATGACTAGCACTTGATCCCCTGATGTCATAACCCACGTGACTCACCTACGTCAGCATGGGGTGGGGGCACACACATCATTACCTACGTCATCACGGGGAGGGGCACCTGTCAAAAGATTGATGGAAGGTATCCCCTTATACTACTTTGGTTTATTCCACTCTACCGTATTTCAAATAGTTTTTCACGGTGTGGTGTTACATCTTAGTTACTTTTCTTATCCCTGATATGAATAGTTTGATAAAAAGGAGTGATTTTATTCATTTGCCAGCTGCACATGCTTTGCTTGATGAGGGTAAGAAATTCCACTCAAGTTTCGTTAGTGCAGAAAATGCAGTATATACTGGATTTAGATTAAAGTTTGGGATTAAAATATTTATAAAAGTGTGATTTATGCACATCTGTGTTCATGTGTATATCCTGAACTAAAATTACTTAGGTATGTGTTAAGTAATATTTGAGCAGTATTTGTAAGGCAATAAGTAAGAACTATACGGCCCATGTGGGTAACCTTTGAACTCAGGTAAAGTGGCACACATGACCCCTCACAACTTTATTCAATAAAATTGGGTGGCTAGATGCACAACAAATAAAATGGACCATGAAATGAAAGACATCTGGACTGGATATAGCCATTGAAAATGTAACAAAGTGATCAAAGCCAACTGCCATCACATGTACTTTGAAGCCAAACACACACTCAGGGAATCAAAACAAAGGTAGTAGGAGTGATTTAGATCCCATCGTCCTTCCCCCATCATGTAGCAAGTTGTCCATTGCCTTTGCCTCTGGATCTGGTTGGCAGGTTAAGAACCCTGGTGCAGAGACCTAATCTGTTAACAATGGTAGAAAATACCTTTAGCTCCAGCCATTAACAACTGATATAACTCAGGAAATTAGTTCTACTCATCAACCTTGTTTGTCTTCCCCCCAAGGCATTCTACCATCACTGATATTTCTTATCTAGTCACAAAATGGCAAGCATTCTTAACTAGCACTGTCAACATTGAATTCGTATGTCCCCATAAAGTGGATATATGTGGTCACTGACACCTTATCCGTATTTGAAAGGACTCAGCTGTGTACCCTGTCCTTTGACATGTGCATACCTACGGAGTGACGTGGCCAGTGGCATCATCATGCCTTTTATTTATTTTTTATTTTTGCAGATGCTGAATAGTATTGGCAAAAACGTTTTCCCCTTCATGCTGTACATTATCACCAGATAACATTGTCAAAGCCAGTAGGTTCCGTAGGCAAGAATTATTGGCTTTGCAATGCTTGTTGGAGTACTACAGTGAGGACAATAAAGACTGAAATAAAAATGGTAAAAATGGGCTAAACAGTGCATCTCTTGAGCAACATTCAAGCTTTCGCTAGCAGATTTACAGTCGGTTCCACAGAACTCTCAAGTGTAAAGTACAGCAGTACAAATGACATGGGTTTTACTACACACAAGATAAAATTCATAGCTGGAGTGGGAGGGGGTTGGGACTGGATCGGATACCTATTTGTTAACTATAACAAGCTGAACTTATATTGGCCTCAGATAGGTGCATACTTATCCAGAATTTTTTAGTCTGCAGCTAAACTTGCCATCACTTAATTTTCGGAGAAATAATGACGTCTCTAAACATCTTATTTTTGTTGGCAATGTATGTCATCAGAAGTATTAATGCCCTTAATTGGTGTAACCAGATCTCCTCCAATTTAGCAAATTGTTGCGTTTAAATCTTAGAATCTTGGGCTTTCACATTCTAAGTGGTCACAAGATGGAATAGATATCTAAAGATTGACTGGACACATAAGTTTCATCTGTAGATTGCTACACTTGTGTATGCTATGGTAGGGCAGATCAGCAAGTCCACATAAGCTGTGCAATGTGTATTTCAGATGAGTAGTTTTATTATTTAACGTGTATTCAGTGATTAATTTGAGTCAGTATTTGTCACGTTGAAGGCTCTCTCTCGGATGTGCATTCTATCTAGAGTGAAGCATGAGTCTCTTATACCCCTTCCTGCCACTGTTTGTCTACCTTGTATTCCGAAGAAGGTCAGGGATAACTGGGACTAGGTCATCTTGCTGGCTCCTGATTGGTTCAGGAGAGTGGGGTAGCCAGAGTTTTCGGGCTTGAGCACGTGTCCTCTGATCAGGCTGTTGCTTCAGGAGGACTTTGTTGTAGGGCAGGGTCTTACATCCAGGTTTGTGCAGCTTGCACCTCCATGCGTGGATATTGAGCGGCAAAAGTTGATCTTTGATCTGTCCTCCAAAGTCATTGATATGATCTTGGCAGCCAGACGCCCTTCCATAAAATCATTGTAAGCCAAGCGCTGGGATAAATTTGCTGCTTTGTGCAGCACCTGCCATATGGGCCCCTTGGAAGGCAAACTGTCTAATGTTGTGTTTGTTTTAACCTTAGTCCAGCAAGTACTTGCAGTGGGCACTATTAAAGGATGTTTGTCAACTCTTGCAGCCTTTTTACATGTTCCAGACCAGCCGTCCTTGTTCAAATGTTGATGAGATTTTTTAAAGGTTTGCAACATGTTTCACCAAAACCCTTTGTAATGCCGCAATGGAACGTAGGCTTGGTTCTCACTTTCCTAATGTGTACCCCTTACGAGCCAATACGCATTTTTCTATTATGCTTCTTATCGTTGAAAACAATATTCTGATGGCAGTAACATTAGCTCATCGCATGAGTGAGCTTCAGGCGCTCTTGGTTCAGCCACCTTACACCACCTTTTTCCAGACATACTGGTGTTAAAAACTAGCATTTTTCCAAAAGTTAGTGATGCCTTACCATGTCAAACAGTCTATCAATCTTATGACATTCTGTGCTCTGCCTTATCCCTCAAAAGAGGAAGGGAGACTCCATTGCTTGGAACCCAAAACAGCACTGAGCTTTTGCATCAGTTGTACAAAGTACTATTGAGTAGACAGTCAATACTTTGTGGGGTTCTCTGGAGCAAAGAATGGCAAGGCAGTGCAAAAGCAGACCATAACACAATTGGTATTCCTCTGTATGTGTTATGCATTGGTTAGGAAGCAGCCTCAAGAGTTTGAGGGCTCATTCTACCAGAGTCAAGGCTGCCACCACTGTGCTGACACGCTGAGTGGCTGTCCTTTATAGCTGTCAGGCTACTACATCGGCATCAGTGCGCTCATTCACAAAGCATTGCTGCCGCAATAGTAATGTCCGTGGGGTTGGGCATTTTGCATGTTTAGTCATGCAGTACTTTTTGATCTGAGCCATTCCACAGCCCCACGTCCTTGGGATGTACTGCTTTGATATCTATTCACAATGGAAGGAATCCGCATTAGAAGTATCCATCAAAAGTAAAAGTTACTTATCTTTGGTAACCCTCTTTCTGGTGGATACTCTACTTAACTGCAGATGCCACACCCTCCTCCCACCTCCCACCTCACTGTTCTGTGGAGTGGTCTTTTTTTCATTTGGAAAAGGTCCCACTTTAGGAACTTGCACACTGGTCCTTCCAATTTCCTAACATGCTCTGTGTCCATCTGAGGCCGTGGACAAAAATACGAAAGAAACATATGTCAGCGCACATGGGTGACACTTAAATGATACTCTGTTCATCAATTCTGAAGTGGTACACAGTCAGAGCAGCACAATGTGACCTATTAGCGTGCAGTAGCACTGTTCTTTGAGTTCCTGGAGCATTACCAAAGGTAAGTAACTTGTTGTTTTACAAACCTAGTTGTTACAGACAGCTTGTTAGACTGAATTAACTTGTATAACCATTCTAGGTTCTTTATCAGTGTTGACCCCAAGGATTCTTTACACATTGAGCAAGGACATTTTTTTTCTCCTCGTGAGGGAGTCCAAAATAGGGGATCCTTACAAAGCTTGAAGGCAATTGTAAAGGTTATCTGTCCTCAATCTAAGATCTACAGCAATCTTATAGATAATCTGGGTATCCTCTGCTCAAATCAATACAGACAAATCAAACTAACAGATAATTGTAGCAAATGTTATGCTTTGGTATATGTCAGGAGTTTATGGGACTTCAGATCCAAAACACACTATTTTATTAGATTTGAAAGTGGGAGCTACTGCGTTTCTTATACACTGTATATTGTGGTCTGGGAAAACAATGTTAAACCACAAATAGCTTTGTGCCATCGGTCCACCCACTTATCTTTGAATGGCAACCTTTGCTACCATTTCCTGATTTGCAAACACCACTCCACTGTTGACCAGTCACTCCCCTACAAGATCAATGCCACAATAAGCGGAAACAATTCCATGTGAGCCTTATGTGTTTGTGTCTCTGGCATTTCCTGTGCAGATTATTCAGTGCCATAATAAATTCTCTCACTGTTCTCCTGCCTCGAAATTGTGCTGGGGTTGTGAACCATCCACCTTTGCCTATTGTCTCTAAAAAGCTCTGCCAGGCACTACAGCTGAGCTTGGTATCCCAACAGTTTTACCCTTATCAAGTTATGTTTTCACATACCTGTCAACTGATGCACCATCTCCCTCAGTCTGTAAAGTTTACCATGTGATAATCTTAATTCTATTGCTTCACAGTCCCGTACAGTATTCACAAAAATCACGTTTGAAGCTGGGCTCTTTTTGTGGAACTAATGAGATTCTTAACTCGTCCATCAACCTTCGGAGGTCGTCCAATACAAATAGCAGCTTCCCTCTTTCCCTGCAATTTCCATGAACAAGGAGACATACAGAAAACACACAATTGATTCCAAAACCAGGGTCAGCCTCGCCACCCATTTTATGAGCATGATAAACATCTCAAATAAAGTACATGAAACTGAGCAGCTCATCCACATCAATTTGTCAACAAATATTCAACCTTCATACTGGATGTCAAGCAAATAGAAGCTCTCTTTGTGCACTGTTAGAATGCATAAGATGTGATTATATGAGGAGTGGTCACTCGAAATAGTAAACGTGTATTTCCCTCCTATCAGCCGGGTTCAAGTCATGCCAGGTGTGCGGCTCCTTAAGGAACATATCCTAAATAAAAGAACTAAGGGTTGGAGGAACCCAGCACTAGGTCACACGAACAACCGCTCTCCTCAGCCTTGTAAAACAGTTCTACTGATATGCGGTGATTTCAACACTAAACCTCATTCTATCCTCTGGGATGAACAAGTAGTAGAGGAGGACCATGCTTGGAATATTCCAACGCCTCTCACCCAACGTTGTAAAGACTCCAAGAAAGGAGAACTAATCTTTGAAGCATTAATAGAAGGAGGAATCCGCACATTAAATGGAAGAACAAATTCAGATAGAACTTTTAAATCTACCTTTCGAACTGGAAAAAGGCAAAGTATAATCGACTACATGGCAATAAACATCGAAGCCTGGCATTATGTCATCGATATGGAAATAAGGGACAGGATTGAGAGTGATCACGACCCACTGCTAATGGAGATAGTCCATCCGGACATGAGCCCAGGGAAGGCTGAGTCTCCATTCAATGGAAATAGCTTAACAATAACCATGAGACCAAACAGGAAAAACATATTAAGGTCAAATGAGGACGAACCTTATATGAGTGCACCTAGTCAAACCTGGTTGCTATCACTTAGCACGTTTTTAAACCTACCAGTTAACAAAGCCTCACCCCTCCTGCATAATTTTAATAATTTGCTAGTACAAACAAAAAAGGAAAAGACCAAGCATCTTCAAATTAATCCTAAAATGATGGAGGGCTGGTTCGATGAAGAGTGTTTGAAGCTAAAAAAGACCTTATCACAAGCACTAAAGAACCGGCATTTGAACGACTTCAATGAGCAATATTTTCATGAATGCAGGCAACAGTACAAAAAATTACTGAGATACAAAAGGAAGATATTCCCACATAAACTCTGGAAAATTCTACTGCAGGCAATATCGGCAGGGAACTGCAAAAAGTTTTGGGAGATAGTCAGGTGGGGATGCGAAGGTCCTTCGAAAAATCTAGAACTGAATATCAACCCACAACTTTGGGTAAAGCATTTTACCGCCTTGTACCAGGAAGTGGCCAAGACGGCATCCGGGAGCACCAATAACTCAAACACTCTCACTCAAGGGCTGGTAGGCAGAAATCAAAGATCAACTAAGGTATTTCCACCTCAAAAGACTTATGCAGTATCTTCAAATTGGCTTGCTAGATTAGCAAATGAAACCCAGAATGAATTAGTCCCTAACGAATTCCCCAGCACAAATTCCATGCAGGTAGCCTATGCCATTCCATGTGTAATGGAGCTAATACCGGAATTCAGTGAGAAAGAGATTAAACAAGTTATCCTCCTCCAAAAGCCGCATAAGGCCGCAGGCCCAGACGGCATTCCTTTAGACGATTACCGTAACCAGCTAGCGTTATGGTTACCTGCTCTAGCCCGTCTATTTAACAGTGTTTGGCACCACAAGGTAATCCCTACCTCTTGGAAGAAATCAATAATTGTTCCAATTCACAAAAAAGGGCCTCGGGATATGGTGAGCAATTACAGGCCTATTTCACTGCTTGATAGTGTTGGAAAGATTTTTGCCAAAATGATTCAGTTGCGCCTAGACCAATGGTTAGAGGATGGAGATCTAATATCAACACACCAAGCTGGTTTTAGGAGAGGTCAAAGTACAACAGATCAACTTTTTAAGCTAAACATGATCTGCGCTAAATATGCCACCCTTAAAGATTGTCCATTATATCTGGTCTTTGTGGATCTTCAAACAGCCTTTGACAGCGTAAATCGCCAAACTCTATGGCAATTATTGTCGGAAATGGGCATACAAGGAAAAATTTTAAGGCTGTTAATTCTATTGCATACAGGAAATACTGCCACGGTCAGATACACCACGAGAAATGATTATACGGCAGAAATTCCAATCGAGCGAGGTGTAAAACAAGGCTGTGTTTTGGCCCCAACCTTATTTAATTGTTATATAAATGAAGTAAGTCAAGTCCTGAGGGAATTAAATCTGGATGTGCCAAAACTAGCCAATGAAAGCATACCTATCCTGCTCTTTGCTGATGACGCTGTACTACTAGCAAGAACGGAGATAGCAATGCATCGACTACTCAGGGGTTTCGAATCATTTTGTACCTCAAGGAGTATGGTAATCAACGAGGGGAAAACAAAGTTTATGATTCTTAACCAAAAACAGACGATGCAATCGACTTTTAGGGCAAACAACAAGCCTTTGGCCCGAGTGGCTACTTATGATTACCTGGGTTGCAGATTAGACGAAAAACAGACATGGAAACCACAAATCTATAAAAGTAGTATTTCCTTGGCCCAACAAGCTGGAGCAGTACTCAGATTTGCAAAAGCTACAGGCAACCATTCTGTGAGTTCTGCACTGCTTGCATATAAAACAAAAGCAAGAGCTGCAGCACTTTACAGCGCAGAGATCTGGGGATTCAGAAAGACGCCATCAATACAAGTAACCGAGAATACATTTTTACGCCGATTACTTTGCTTAGGCAATGCTACACCAATGAATGCAATAAGACTTGATCTTCAAATGAGAAAGGTTGAGGACTACATTGCTCTGGCTCCAGTAAGATACTGGATCCGTGTTTGGTCAAAAGAGGAACTTAAACCATATAGAGACGTACTTAAGGACATCATGAAGCTACAAAGCCATCGGAAATTGCCCTGGTTCAAACATATCTCAACTACCCTGGCTGCTATCGGCCAGGGAGACCTCTGGCTCCATCCAGAAAAAATCAGAAGGCCTAGTTTAGCTGTCATAAAAAAGGCATATTGGGAGCAAAAGACTGAGATTATGTGTGAGTCACCTAGCCCTTTATTTAAGCGCTACATTTTGTTTAACCAAGAACTTAAACCAGCAATATTCATAGACAATATTTTTCCGGAGGAAAAAAGGGTTCTCTATTTTAAATTCCGTATGGGCACACTACCTGTGACGGCGGTGGTAAACAGATGGCAACCCGTTCCTCTGGGTAGATTAGAATGTTGTCCATGTCTTCATGGTGGCCCAGAAACACTTTCCCACTTCCTTTTATTATGTCACTTTACGCTCAAACTCCGCAAATTGTATTTACGCCCACTTTTCAGATCTTACGGAGTTAGGAAGTGCAAGGAGGCGGAAGTGTTATGTATGCGATCAGACGAGAAACACATCGTGACAAAGGTTTCAACTTATATCTTGGAAGCATGGAAGTTACGTTCATCAATGCACCCACAGTTGGCACAGGCATAATCGCTTATGTCATCCCATAGCTATCCAGCTTGGGAAATCGGTGCAGGGTGGTGTAAAACTGGGTTAGGCCTCGGGCTTCCATTAAACGTTTGGCAGATACTGCAAGGTCCCAAATGATTTGTGCCAGAACAAGATATTTAAATATTAGATTTATAACGTTTTTTAGAATAAGTTAAGTTTTTATGTAAATTATGGTTATATATTATGTTTTATGATAATGTAGGGTAAATCGGATACATTTCGGCACATGTTAAATCAATAACTTAAGCACAGTTTCCTTTTCTACCGAGATGTTTTATTAATGTGATTTTTACCGAGTGTGATGGATTGATATTTATTGTGTGATTATTGTTATGGCCAGATAGGCTAACAACAATTAAATAAATGGTAAATGGTAAAATTATATGAGGTTGCATTTGCCATCTCCTCGCCTGGCTCCCAATACTTCACCGTCTCTATCTCATTCTCAGTGTTTAAGTACAGCATTGCAAATCTCTGTTGGTTAATGAAGTGGTTACTCTTGTGCTCCAAAGGCCACAGTAATTTTTGTATGACTCTCAATACACCAGGGCTTTTTGGGGATAATGCTTTGCGGATATAATATCAGGTTTTCAATCATCAAGACCGCAAAAGGGCCAACCATCCTCTATTGCTGTACTTGTTTTATCAGTTTTGTTTTGTCAATGTCTGTTTCTGCGCCAACTGAAAATATTTGGCCCATGTATCCTGGACCCTCATATGCAATTTAAAAACTAAAGTTAAAACCATGTTCTAGCTCCCTGCCTGTGGTCCTTTTGGTAGTGTTTCAACTATTGTCACAATAGTGCTAGATTAATTGGTGAATGGGCCCCTACCCTGACCCCAACTTCCTGTCCACCATCCTCGCTCTTATATAGGGAACTGCCTCTTGAATATCTTCAGTGTTACAACACTGGAGCATACAAGTGTTTGAGCTGACCCATGGGCTCTGTCATTGTTCCTAGAAATGAGGCGGGGATTAACTTCCAGCCATTACAGTGGCCCCTAAGGCTCTGAATACCAGTTGGGCCTTAGCCAGCAATGCCATGGCCTGCCTCAAGCTGAAGGGTATTCCAGTCGAGCCCTCCTTTCCCCTGTGATCAGTGCCCCCTAATCAATCCATGCCTGTAACTATATGCTCCAAGACTTATCCAAGTCTAAGGCCAGTAGTTGCAGTGAGTTCTAGCCACTATGGTGCCACCGATGAATTCCAAAAGAATCGTGAGACACAATCAGAGACTGGCACAGACACTGAATCCATGTGACAAACTTGCTTTATTCATCAGCATTAAGAATAGAGGCATCTATGAATCCTAGTAATGTCAGCCTCGCTCGGCGCCATGTGGCCATCTTTGGCATGTGAAGGATCTGCATGGGGAGGGGGGAATAGTAATAGACTTGGTCCTACCAAGAGCTGCAACCCAGCCAAACAAAGGATCACTGTGGCTTTCCTCACGCCATCCGAGAACACTGCTGCGGCCTAGTAAGTGTGTTTTTATTTTAAATATTGGGTGCTTGCGTGCATTTATGTGCGTATGAATGTTTGTCTGTGCGTGCGTGACTGCTGTGAATGGGTATGTGCTGGGTGAAAGTGTGTGTGCTCGTGTGAAAGAGAGAGTGCCTGTATCTGTCCCCCCAAAATTACTTTTTCACATTGCAGACCACCACTGACTTTGAGTACAATAATGGAGCTTCCAAAATAATGATTTATTTTAAAGCCTAGTGTATTTGACTTGAAACGTATATAAGGACATCAACCTGTGTAACATTTTTACCACTACCACAGTTTTACACACCTATGCTTACGTGTACATTCCGTCCCAATCAACGTGTTGCTTTAGAATACTGAGCCATGGATTACATGGAATCTACACATCTGTTCTCGATAGCTCTGTGAGCTACTTAGTGTTGTTCACATGGCTATGAGCACTAGTGATGTATTTGCTCTTCCTCTTTTCACTATTAGTGTTCCATTGGATGACCAATAGAATCCAGTAAAACTGTTCATATATTCAAGAGCTTTCTAGCGCCTCCTTCCATTTTTGACTGCGTACTATTGTGCTAAGGGCATCCTGGCAGTTGTCCACCAAAGCAGGTACCCAAACCATTCTGAACACGTTGGAGCTTTCCTGCAAGCTCAGAGCCTGGTGAAATAAATCTACTCCAGGCTTTAACCTCTATTTAATTAGGAAAACCTGTGAGAGACAAATTTGGTTTAAACATAGGCCCCTGATAGGGACCTAGTTTATCCCAGCAAAAATGTGGACGTTTGCATTCAGAGAGGAAATATGTCTTCTTTGTAAGAATCAAAGAAAGCGCAACTTTTACTGGGCATTTAACTAAACTGCCTTATTACGAGGACATGTCCTAGGCCAGTTCTATTCTGATAATTTTTTCCCTAAATCCTTTCCAATTTTCTGTTTAGCCCTTTATATGAGCTGATGATGGCAAGTTTCAGAAATGTATAGACCTCAGTGACTATCTATAATCTCTTAACTACTATATCCTTTAAACAGAGGAGATTATTTTAAAACTTTGGTTAATTGTTACTGCTAATAATAACGATAGCAAATAGTAGCTTGATTAGCAATACTTCTTTTGCACTTAAATGAAGCTCCTTGTACGAAAGTGTGTGCAAGAGTAGGGCAAGCAAATATTTCTTTGCAAAGGTAGCTTTAAGGCAGAGGATTTTCAAAAGTTGTGCAAATCTGTCAACTGTCATACGTGTAAACATATAGTGTGCAGATTGGATTTCTGTGGTGTGATGGTGACAGTCGATGCAAATGTAAAAGAAGTCTTGCAAAGTCTTAGCTCAGTGGGTCTTCAGAAAAATTTTCTGTTATTTTTCAAAGTAGTCAGAATTGAAGTTGTGTGGCTAAGTGCCTGTAGTGTTGCGTCAGTGACGTAACTGGTCGCGAGGCACTACCATCCTGAGTTGAGGGATAACTTGAGGGGAGCCTCCCCGACTCCCCTCTGGCGGGTCACATGGATAATGTTATAAATAAAGTAAGGCCAGCAGGGCGGGGTCAAATGGAGATACAGCGAGAACTGGTGACCCTGCTGGCCCCATAGCAAAATTAAAAAGGGCCTCTGTGTCTCATTTAATGTGCCAGCGCTCACGCATGTACAAACTGCATCACACAGGCACACAATACAACATTTGGCGATCAGGGGTCGCACCCATACCTGCATTTCACACGCCGAGGTGGACGCATGTCAATTGTGGTGCTGGTGCCTCACGTATTGGAGCCAACGCCCCTCCTGAAGCCGGAACACTATCAGAGCAGATGCCCCTCCCGGAATTGGACTGTCTAAAAAGCAGAAGAGTGCCAGGTCAGCCTGCTGGAACACTCCACGTCGACCCTGCAGGGCGGAGTGTGCTGTTCCAAGGTACAAGTATCGGCTTGCCTCCTAGGCGCCCCGCCTCTGTTCCCTCCTGTGTGCAGCTTCCTGTTAGTAGAGATGTGCTGAGGCTGCGAGAAGCACACAGCACCAGCAGATTCCATACTCTGCTGCCCAGCAACCACCCACGCGGTACAGACGGCCCTATTACAAAAAATTAAACTAAAACTAAATAAATACAAAACAAAGAAAAAAAAAACACACAGGACTAGTGCTCATCTTACCACAGACCGTACAGTGTACAAACAAGCAAGCTTTGGCACAAGCAACACAAGAGCCATGAAAGAAAAAAGGGATTATTACAAAGGGACAGAGCTTTATACGGACACACATTGACCCATCACACGTCACAGGCCCTGATTCAACATGGCCACCATCCTTCCAATTGAGCCTTTTGTCGTTGAAAGCGCCCTGTCTTCTCAAGCCCCGTGATGGAACGACTGGGTAGACCGAGTACTGCTATTCTTCGAGGCCACTAAAGTCGAAGACGCACAAAAGAGGGCGATCATCATTACACCTCAGAGGACAAGACGTCTACAAAATATCCAAGAACCTCACAGAAGCCACACACAAAACACATCTAACCCTCATAGCAGCCATCAATATGCACTTTTTGCCCATGGCAAATATAGACTATGAACGTTTTATATTCCGGCAAGCCAGACAACAAGCAGAAGAATCAATTGATTCCTTCCATATGAGGCTCAAAGATCTAGCCAGCACATGTAGGTTCGCAAATGAGACAGAGGAGATCAGAAGCCAAGTAATCCTGGGGTGCGCATCAGCGAAGCTGCGGGAACAAATTCTCATGGAGTCAGGGAGATCCTTACCTGATATCCTCACGATGGAACGCACCAAAGAGTTATCCACGGCTAGAGCTTCACACATGGAGGCAGCTCTCCAAAGACCAATCAAAGAAGAGCCCGTGAACCCAATAACAAAACCAGACCCAGAAACAACCGGCCACTACAAAGACCATGTGGATGCTGTGGTGGACCATCCCACGGACCAAGTGACTGCTTCTCTAGAGGGAAAAAAAAGAGCCGACTGTGGAGAGCTGAATCACTTCGTGAAGGTGTGCTGGTCAAGCAAACCACGATAAGGGAATGCCTCTGTCAGCACTGTTGAAAGTAAGTCCGAGAGAGGCAGCGACATGGATGACGACGATGCTGAGGAACATGTCTTTCATTCCCTATTTACCATAGGCAATGCAGCCCAATCGTTGAAGTAACTTCTGCGGTGCCAGATCAATGTTGTCACCTACCCAACCATTGCTGTGTTTGATACGGGAGCCTCCATAAATATTTTAGCAGCCGACGTGTACCACCAGATGGTCCCTGCACCTACCTTAGAACCAGCAAAAATAAAAGTGTATGCATATGGTCAGAGAACTCCACTTGCTCTCAAGGGTCGATTCCAGGCGTCCATTGCATATGGATCACAGTCAGTCCGTGCTCAAGTATACGTAGTGAAGAAGGTCATGGGATGCTGCTAGGGTGCCAAACAGCAGAAGAATAGGGAGACGTCACTTTCGCTTTTGGTATACATCAATATTCGATAACTGAACGTCAGCAGTTTCGTGACGTGTTTGAGGGTATAGGCTGTTTGAGTCATAGAGAGGTAAAGCTACACATAGACAAGACCGTGCAGCCTGTAGCGCTCCGGCACCGACGCATTGTGTTCCACCTCAGACCACAGGTGAAAAAAGAATTGAACAAATTTGAAGCAGCTGGCATCCTAGAACGAGTCACCAGGGCCACACCCTGGGTATCTGCGATTGTGGTAGCGCGGAAGCCCAAACAACCAGGGGAAGTACACATCTGTGTTGACATGCGTATCCCCAACCTTGCTATCAAGTGCAAAAGACATCTGACCCCCACGATAGATGTCTTGATCGGCGAACTAAGTGGCTCCTGCTGGTTCTCCACGCCAGACCTGTGCTCTGGATACCATCTATTGATTCTAGTAAAAGAATCACGCTACATCATAACATTTTCAATGCATGTGGGATTGAAGCGCTACAAAAGGTTACATTTCAGCATCTCCAGTGCAGCGGAAGTCTTTCAAAATGTCATCCACGAGCTTCTTGCAGATCTGCCTGGCACTATCAACGTCAGTGATGACATCTTAGTCCATGCAGCAACCATTCCCGAGCATAACCCCAGGCTCAGGAGTGTGCTACATCGGATTAAGGAAGCTGGTCTAACCCTCCATCGCCAAAAGTGTGAATTCCTCACCCATCAAATCCAGTTCTTTGGATATGTCTTCTCTGCAGATGGACTTGCACCTGATCCTGAGAAGGTATGAGACATTAAGAATGCACCCCCACCCACCACTGTGACTGAAGTTCGAAGTTTTCTAAGGATGGTCAACTACTGTGGCTGTTTCATTAAAGACCTTTCTATGCTAACGCAGCCACTCAGAAACCTGACAAAATCCTCAGAACCATGGGTATGGGAGTCTGCTCAGCAAACTGCATTTGAAGCCACCAAGGATGCTCTGTCTAGCGACGCTATACTCCGATATTTTCATCCATACAAAGACACTAAGATTGCAGTTGATGCTGGTCCAAAAGGTTTAGGAGCCGTGTTGCTTCAAAAACAGGGCAGCGATGAATGGTCACCCGTGGCATTTGCGAGTGGGTCATTGACTGACACTGAACAACGGTACTTGCAAATAGAGAAAGAGGCTATTGCTGTACACTGGGGATGCAAATATTTTCATCTTTGTCTACGGACAACCATTCCTTGTCACTACTGACCATAAGCCACTCATTCCCCTTTTTAATGGCACGGCGTCAAGACCCCCACCGCGGATAGAAAAGTGGATGCTCCAATTGCAGGACTATCGATGCCATCTGGAATATCGTCCATGGTCAGATAACCAAGCTGACTATTTGTCTCGCCATCCTCGAGCCGATACCGAAAGCGAGGGCCATGGTGCCCAGGAAACTGAGGAGTATGTGAGATATGTGTCTGACAGATCCCGACCAATACCGGTCTCGACCTAAATGATAATTGAGGCGACGTCCAAGGATGACTGCCTTAAAAAAACTCTGCAAGTGGTCTGCTCAAACCAATGGCATGTTTTCAAGAAGCAATTTACATCACTCACACCAGCATCCAAAGACTCTTTTCAATACAATTGTGTCATTCTGTTTTAAGCTTTATTGAATCAGCCATGGCCATTAGGAAGCTATATGAACTTATTGAAGCAGTTCCATACTAATATAAATTGGCAATATATGATTTTATCTTGATGTTGTTTTTTTTTACCTCTGTACTGCATATGATTACACTTTATATGGGTCGTCTGACAGACTGATAAAGGCAATGTATATAATTTTGTAATATTGCTGATTGAAGACGCTTTATCACTGTTTTTCTTTCAATCTATTTGTATTGTATTTTAATTATTTCAACTTTTTAGCTTGAAATGTATTGTGCTTTTATGGCATACTACCAAATAAAGATTCTTTGACTGACTGACTGACACTCACACCAACCTCAAAACGGATAATGGAAAGCCTTTATCATGTTCGCAATGACCTATCTGTTGACCCTGATGGGTGTTTGCTGCGTGACTGCCGGCTGGTCATTCTACCATCCTTCACTGACCGGGTGGTCCAGGTAGCACACCATGGACACAAGGGAATCCTGAAAACTAAAAGTTGTGTACTAACAAAAGTATGGTTTCCCCTAATGAATGAGCAGGTTGAGAGAGTAGTAAGGTCATGCGCATGGTGTCAAGCTTCCGGGGACCCTAGCAGGCCTGTCCCTATAGAGACCGAGCCAGGGCCACAACAACCATGGGTTTCTGCCAGTCTCGATTTTGGGAGTTTACCTGACGGCCAACACACCATGGTGATGATTGATGATTTTACCAAATACCCTGAGGTAGAAATCATCCCCACCCTTACCACTGACATTGTGTTTCCCAGAATTGAAAAGATTATACCCACTAACGGTCTCATCTCTGAAATAAGAATAGACAATTGTCCTCTCTTCCAGGGCAAGGAGCTTGAATCATACTTTGAGATCACTGGCATCTGGCGAGATGGCCCCAAGCAACTGGGGAGGTTGAGAGATTCATGAGGACTTTAAACAAAGTTGTTCGTATTGCTGCAGCAAGTGGACAATCTAGTGAATATTCCATATACTCCTTCTTATGGCAGACTCCACACTCCACTACTGGTCACGCTTGTGGACATGTTTCTCTGGGTTGGGTAGTTTTGGACTCTATTCCTCATCATCGGCAGTGAGTGCCTGAGGCCATTGATGTTTTTCTGGTTCACCAGAAACGGATCAATGTCAACCGGAAAGCTAGCCGCAGACGTCATGCAAGAAAGTTGGATTTGCATGTAGGAGACATTGTCCTATTACAGGAGAACTCCTCTGAAAGCCAATTCCGCCTGCCATTTGTCAAGAACCCTTGGACCATCATCCGATGGAACGGATCCATGATTGTTGCCAAGAGAGGAGATTTCACTGTTACACAAAACATCTCCATGTTCAAGAGATTTCACTATCCACCAACCTGTGGTGACGATGAATCAGATTCACTTTCGTCCGGTGGTGATCAGGCGCTATGCCTGATTCAGATAATGAGATCTCGAATTCCCCGGCAGTGTTGAGTCCCCCATCTGAACGGGGTGCAACTGAGGTGCCACCTGTAGGTGCTTGACTGGGTTCCTGTTGAGAGGTCTACCCGTACCTGGTATAGATTACATGATAATCCTGCCCCATCTCAGCAGTTACGTGATTATCTCGTATGAACTGCTGTTATGTAAGGCGGTTAAGTTTCTAGTAGTTTGTGTTATTTGTTTTTGGGAGGAATGTAGTGTCACACCAGTGATCTAACTGGTCACGAGGCACTACTATCCTGAGTTGAGAGATAACTTGAGTGGAGCCTCCTTGACTCCCCTCCGTGTATGTGCTGTGTGGTGGTGACCGGTACGTCATGTGGATAATGTTATAAAGAAAGTAAGGTCAGATGGAGATACGGCGAGTACTGGTGACCCTGATGGCCCCGTAGCAAAACTAAAAAGCGCATCCATGTCTCATTTAAAGTGCCAGCACTCGCGCATGTACAAACTGCATCACACAGGCACACAACCCAACAGTGCCTTCAAAATCATGGTTTTTAATGGGTTTTGTGGAAAGAGATTTCTTCACATAGAAAAGGTTTTCCAAGTGAAGGAGTAAAGTAAAATGAACTATTGTACAAACGCATATTTTCCCTAATTCTGCTAATAAATGAGGTCATTTCAGAAGAGCGAGTTGTACGCAAGGAAATCTGGAAAGTCATTCATTTTCCACGGTGTCTATCGGGTACCATTGTGAAAAAAGCCTTAAATGTGCATATGTTATTCTGTGAATCTGTTACTGATTGTTTACGTTATCAAAGAGTTAATATTGTTGAAGTTCATTTACATGACATCTTTAAATCTTTGATGCTTGAGTAAGCCTGTTGATGTCAGGGACGGTGTTGGGATCATGATTAGACTAACAAATAAGGGGAGCTGCTTCTTCCAGAGGAGGGGTTCATTGTACACACAACAATACCTGAAAGTAGGACAAGAAAGAAGCAGAGGACTAGAATAGGTTGAAACAGGCTGTGATCGGCATACAGGACCTTAACTGCGCAGCACTATACAATCCAGGCATTTACTGAACAGTTAAAAATCAGAAGAAAACAGAAGAATGATAGACAAACTATCATTTTCCGAGTCTGGGAGGACACCCATCAGCTCCTATAGAACTGTGGAAGAGCTGTGGGGGAGTCTCTGTGCAAGGTGCACCAAGCCTCAGAATATCACTAGCACCCTTGGTAATAATAAAGATATCAGCATAACCAGAAGAGAGAGCAAAAGGGAACAGGGAAGAAACATTAAAACAGGAACTGGGGTCAGGAAAAAGCAGGACTGGATTCTAGGAACATGGACAGACCTGGCTTCAAAGTCTACAGAAATTGAAACACTGAAATACAAGAAAAGAAATCTACAAACAAGGACAGGATTGAAACAGTAAACACAGCACAAGGGACACTAGAAATCAAGACTTCGAATCTTCACACCAACAAGGGTGTAATAGAGAAACTGAAAACACTGGCATACAAAGGGGTAGAAAGGCTGTAACTCAAGAAACAGAAACATATAAGCTAAAGAAGCAACACAGGAAATTGAGAAACACATCACAAAGAAAACCAAGAAACGCAGAATCAATAAACAACCGTGAAAGAAAGGTAACAAAGCAGTTGATATAAGCAGGGCCTCAGCAGCAAAACTGTTGGTAGCCACTACATACTGAGCTCACAGAGAAGAAAGAGCTGGAGGCTCATATGAGTCATCAACCAGGTGCAGGGACTCAGCAAACCACCACAATGAGAAGACTACCCCCGAACTTGGAGAAGGAAAAACTAGGTACGCCATCGGGTACAAGGAGGAGACTGGGGAAACCATGAACCAAGAGTCAACTAGAGATCAGAGTGAGAAAAGTCGAGGAATTAAGTAGAACGTGACGACTACCTCAAGGAGGCTAGCACCTGTTGCATTAGATGCTGATTGACTTTTTTTGCCTCAAATTGACCGGGATATCAGAGGACCCCTTTGTATTGTGAATTCACAGGCAGAAGGGGGGCCAGATCTAGAGCTCCCTTCCTTTAGGATGAGGGGGTCTCCATCTGTTGTACTAGATATACCTATGGCCAAATCATCATCAAGGAAGATTAATGCTAGACCTTGTAGTTTGTCACCTTCGGGGAAGGTCCCTACAACGCAGGAGAATCTAACCCCAAAGCTCCTGACATGGAACTTGGTTGGAATTCGCAATAAACTAGATGATCCAGATTGGAGGGAGTTTATTGATAAATTAGACATTTGCTTGTTCCAGGAAACTTGGTCAACTACCAATGTTTTCAGACAAGGGTTCAATTCATTCTGCAAAGAAGCTAGACCATCTCTGGTGGGGAGAGCGGCGGGGGGCTTCTTATATGGACAAGGAACTCAGATCTGGGCATGATTAGAGATATTTCAGTGGACTCAAAGGACATTCTGGTTTTATCTATTCAACAAAAGTGAGGCTTTTCCCTGTTGTACGTTAATGTTTATAATAAACCAGGTCCTTCTAACCAACTGTCCAAAACTATTCAGGTGTTGAATGCTTTGGTGTCAGACTATAGAACATCACATTTTATTTTTGTTGCTGGGGACTTAAATGTGACACTTGAACCGAATCCTCTATTTTCTGAGATTACGCAGTTAGAAGATGCATCATGGAATAGTCCCCCTTTTTTTTCTTTGAAGAAGCAGTCTAAATCAAGCAGTAGGGCTTTGCAGACTATAGATTTTATGATAACACATGGTCTTCAACCAGGAAATGGCCGTTTTTGTTCGGATTCTCCTGCTAAACGCATGTTTTTTAGAAGGTCTTATAGTAGTACACTAGATTACGTGGTCATTGATGTGAAGATATGGCATACTATTCAAGATATTTGTGTAGGAAAACAGTACAACAGTGATCATGCTCCAATTTTAGTCACATATGATGGGCTTATTGCCAAAAGAACAGACATGCAAATTACTAATGAAATTATTCCACCCTTAGTAGTTTCATCAAATAAGCGTGCTTTGAAATGGGATTGTTTTAAAAACTCAAGAACATTGTGGGGGATCATGCTTAACTTAGTATCAACCCACCAATTAGTGGAGGAACCTTGTTCATATTCCCCCAATGAGGTCATGACTTTGCACATTGATCTCGTTTCCACTTTGAAGGACCTCTTTTTTAGAACTGTTAGAGAAAATAAGTATCCAGTAGCTGGACCTCGTCATAGGTAGTTTGGCAAGGCATGCAGGGAGTCCAAGTGTAGCTTGATAAAGGCAATTAAATCTAAAGACACACTTCTGATAACTAGTGCTAGGCGTGAGTATGCACTAGCAATAAAGACCTGTAAAAACCATTGGGAAGCAGAGTCATGGCAGGATTTGTTGACAGCAGCCAGGGAGAAGCATTCAAAGTTTTTGGTCCTTGGTAGCTTTCAATGGGCGAAATGAAAATTCTAGACCAGATTGTCACATCTCACCAGAAAATTGGGTGGCCCATTTTACGAAATTGTATGACGCCGAAATTAATAGCAGTGTTATAACTGGATCAGACTCTCCTTCCATCAACAGCCTGACCCCGTTTACATTAAATGAAACTAGAATGCCCATCATGGCCCAAAAACCTGGAAAAGCCCCTGGCCTACATGGCATACCTGCCGACCTATATAGATCCGATCTAGATATGTGGGGCCATTATGTCAATAATGTATCAAATGCCGTTTTGGCTAGTGGAATTTATCCTTGTTCCTGGAAGGGTGCAATTATTGTACCTAATTATAAAAAGGGGAATAGGGCTGCTCCTGTGAATTATAGACCAATTAGCTTTTTAGACAATCTCCCAAAATATTTTGCTACCAGGTTCTGATAAGGATCAAAGAATGGTTAGAAGAGTCTCAAGTGCTCAGCGATCTCCAAGCAGGTTTCAGGCAGAAAATTAGTACAATTGATCAGATATGTAGGTTTCTTACGATCAAATGGAAGATTGTAGATCTGGATGGAGAGAATCTTTTTGTGGCCTTTGTGGATCTCAAATCTGCATTCGATCTGGTCCGCGCTGTAAATTGTGGGAGGTATTGGATGGAGTCGGTTTTCCGAGTCATTTTTTTAACTTAATTAAAGGTTTATACACTGAGAGTTTTGCAAAAATTCGATGGGGAGTAAACTGGGAGGTAACAAGTGAGATTCCAATCAAAAGAGGGGTGAGGCAGGGATGTGTGTTGGCTCCTACATTGTTTTTAATGTTTATTAATACATGCATCCCTTACTTACTTGCCTGTGACAATAATGCACCAAAATTAGATGGGGCCAAGATTCCATGTTTACTATTTGCGGATGATACTCTGTTATTATCCCAAACTGCCTCCGGCCTTGCCAACTTACTCACGAAGTTCACGTCCATTTGTAAGGACCATGGCCTTGAAGTTAATACCACGAAAACTAAATACATGATTTTTGGTGACAAAAACGAAAAATAAGGAAGAAGGTCCAATTGGATGGGAAAGTATTAGAGAGAGTCGCCGATTTTGATTATCTGGGAGTCAGATTAGAGGACACGCATAAATGGCAGGCCCATTTATCAAAGGCACACATGAGATTGAAACAGAACTCGGGGAGTGTCTTGAGATTTGCCAATAGATTCCCTAGATTTGCAATTTCCCCTGCAATGGAAATATATAGAAAACAAGCAAGAGGGGGCGTCTTGTCTGGAGCAGAGCTATGGGTGTATGGCAATTTGAGGGACCTAGAGCTTGCTGAAAACTCATTCATAAAGGCTTTGCTTAAAATACCCACCAGTTCCCCTACGCTGCCCATCCGGATGGACCTAAATTTAGACTCCATTGCCCATATAGCCGCCTTAAGACCAATACTGTATTGGATCAGGATTTGGTCCATGTATATCTTCGGTCCTTATGGAACATTGCTGAATGCCCTGCTCAGTACACATATAATAAGGAAAATCTCACGGTGCAATCACGTTGAAAATAGTCTGACCTATTTAGGGTTGGCCCAGTTTTGGACAGACCCTTATGATCTTCCAAAAAATGTGGCGCAAATTGTTAAGGATGCATATTGGTTCAAATTAAAAATAGGCAGATTAGCTGAGGTGCCTTCACTCAGTTTGACAGATAGGTTTATATCAGTTAAATGTCACTATGAATTTGAAAACTACATGGACCTGATCCTATCCCCTCGAGCACGTGCACTTTGTCAGGTTTAGGCTGGGATCGTTACCATTACGCACTTTTACTTGTAGGTAGTCCCAACAGGATCTCCAACAAGACCTATACCCAATGAGATGTGGGTAATTTCAATGTATTGCTCATGTGTTATTTAATTGTCCCTCATATGCTAAACAGCAGATTCAATGGATTATACCTTTTTGCAGATCCATGGGCATTAACAATTGGTGCCTAGCCCTTAGGATCTGCAAAATGAATACTCATAGTATTGTGGTATGTGCACTGGCTAGAATTTTAGATGCAATTTGGCATATAAGAGCAAAATATCTAGAGGCACTTCCTAATGCATCACACAAAAATAAGTTCCAGCCTGTAGACAAAAACAGATATGCTACTCCTAAGGGAATATTTGATATGAATCTTAAGATTGTTATATTGTGTTTTTAATCTTCTTTTTGTACTTTTAGTCTATTGGGTGAAGGTTTTTACATTATTGCTTTTTTATATTGATGGATTCTTATTATTCTGATTATGTTTTAGAATTCTGCATTTTTATTTTTCCTTCTGAATATTTATATATAGAGTGTTTTATATTATGGCTCTTATTTATTCCTATATGTGTATTGTAGGACGAGCTTTTATGGTATGTTTGTTACCGAAATAAAGCTAATGAATGAATGAAGTATAACTGTGATGTGCAACTCTATTCAGTTAGTAAGGAAAATCGGGGAAAGTCTGAGCAACGGAAGAAACTACATGTACCTGGATAGTAAAGTGGAAACCAAGGTTGGTATGTAATGTAGTGTAAAGTGTGTGGTATTTTGGAGTCTTCTGACATGGTCAGGTCTGGAGCCAGAATTTTCTAGGGACTACGTAAGCGCCACCTAGTGGCCAAATGGCAGAATCCTGACACCTATGCCATTTATAAATCAGAACTTTAATATATGGTTTTATATAAGAAATTGGGTTATTAGTTGTGCAGCACGTGATGCATGCACAAGTAATAGGTCCACAAACGTTGCCCTAATGGGAACTAAGTGCTCCATTGTAGAATTTGACTCTTTGAAGGTAGCGAAGTAGAGAAGTCCCATGACAACTGGGAGAGGTGGTGTGGGCTAGTGATTGCCATTCGCTTGCACGCAATAACACTCATTAAATGAATGTCAGGCACGGCTTTTTCTTTGAAAAAGGAAAAGTACATTTATTGTACACACACACACACTACTAAAGAGTACAAATGAATGTACAAATATATACATCAGGCAGATGGAATTAACTTTCATGAAGTTTGACCCTTAGTGGGCTATGACCTCCAAAGTCAAAATACCCCACCCCCATAGCAGATAGAACATCACAATATAAGGGGCGTGTCATTTTAAATAAAACAGGCTTATTGGCTTTGCAGGGGGTCACCACATTTTATATATATATATATATATATATATATATATATATATATATATATATATATATATATATATACACACACACACATATAGGCTTTGCAAAAGGTTTACAACATTATCAAATCAATATTCACATGTTAAGAATCACTATTCTATCACTGGAATCAATAACCATGTTTAAGTGTAGTGATTAAAATTATACCCATTTCAATGCTCACCTGTAACCATTGTGAACAAAGCATTTTGTAGAGCATTGCAAATCAAAGTAATGTGTATCAGAGTCTGTCTTTTACACACTTAGGCCACATAAAATGCAGACCCAGAACCAACCGGTAGAGATTCCATCACTCACAAGTTGAACAGCATTACGGCGCAGCTCCAGGAATGCTGACAAAGCAGCTGTTTTTACTCTGGGTCATTGTAGGAGGCTGGCCTGGCTTGTAGTGGGTACCAGAGGTACTTACACCTTGTGCCAGGTCCAGTTATCCCATATTAGTGTAGAAGAGGTGTTTCTAGCAGCTTAGACTGATAGAAGGTAGCTATGGCAAAGCAGCTTAGGCTGAACTAGGAGACATGTAAAGCTCCTACTATACCACTTGTATCATATGCACAATGTCATAAGAAAACACAATACACAGAGTTACTAAAAATAAAGGTACTTTATTTTTATGACAATATGCCAAAAGTATTTCAGTGAGTACCCTCAGTATGAGGATAAGATATATACACAAGATATATGTACACAAACCAAAATTAGGTAAGTAATAGCAAGAAAAGTAATGCAAACAGTGTAGAATTACAATAGATTGCAATAGGAGCACATATGGATAGGTCTGGGACACACTGGAGGAGCTCTGGGCACCTCCCCTGGGAGGTGCAGGTCAGGGGAGTGGTCACTCCCCTTTCCTTTGTCCAGTTTCACGTCAGAGCAGGGCTGGGGGATCCCTGAACCGGTGTAGACTGGCTTATGCAGAGATGGGCACCATCTGTGCCCATCAAAGCATTTCCAGAGGCTGGGGGAAGCTACTCCTCCCCAGCCCTTCACACTTATTTCCAAAGGGAGAGGGTGTAACACCCTCTCTCAGAGGAAATCCTTTGTTCTGCCTTCCTGGGCCAGGGCTGCCTGGACCCCAGGAGGGCAGAAACCTGTCTGAGGGGTTGGCAGCAGCAGCTGCAGTGGAGACCCCGGAAAGGCAGTTTGGCACTACCCGGGTACTGTGCTAGAGACCCGGGGGATCATGGAATTGTCCCCCCAATACCAGAATGGTATTGGGGTGACAATTCCATGATCTTAGACATGTTACATGGCCATGTTCGGAGTTACCATTGTGACGCTATACATAGGTAGTGAGCTATGTATAGTGCACGCGTGTAATGGTGTCCCCGCACTCACAAAGTCCGGGGAATTTGCCCTGAACGATGTGGGGGCACCTTGGCTAGTGCCAGGTTGCCCACACACTAAGTAACTTTGCACCCAACCTTCACCAGGTGAAGGTTAGACATATAGGTGACTTATAAGTTACTTAAGTGCAGTGGTAAATGGCTGTGAAATAATGTGGGCCTTATTTCGCTCAGGCTGCAGTGGCAGGCCTGTGTAAGAATTGTCAGAGCCACCCTATGGGTGGTAAAAGAAATGCTGCAGCCCATAGGGATCTCCTGCAACCCCAATACCCTGGGTACCTCAGTACCATATACTAGGGGATTATATGGGTGTACCAGTATGCCAATGTGAATTGGTAAATCTAGTCACTAGCCTGTTAGTGACAAATTTGGAAAGCAGAGAGAGCATAACCACTGAGGTTCTGGTTAGCAGAGCCTCAGTGAGACAGTTAGGCATCACACAGGGAACACATACAGGGCACATACTTATGAGCACTGGGGCCCTGCCTGGCAGGGTCCCAGTGACACATAGACTAAAACAACATATATACAGTGAAATATGGGGGGTAACATGCCAGGCAAGATGGTACTTTCCTACAGTCATAATCTCTATAACAAAGGAACAAAGAGGAGGGACCGGGAGGTTAATGGTCCAGTGTACAGTCTCCCAATATGAATTCTAAAGAAAAAGAGGTACACTGTTCCAATCAAGAAGAAGAGGAGGGAGATCTAATTCGACAGGAGCAAGAACCCTCAAGCATCTCACTGGGTGACTAGCTTCATCATTGGGAAAGCTCCTCGTTAGGCCGGTGCTGCAATGCCTATCGGGCACCCCGAGGGGGGCTCTTAACCGTATTGCTCTAATAGATGGAATTAGATCATATAAATGGAGTAACGAAATTCAGGTACTCAAGCAACAGTGGAGAGAATGAAATAATAAAATTGGTTATCCATCATATAGTGTTAATCATAAATTTTAATCAGTGCTAATAAGATGGAGAAGTGAGAGTCAAAGGGTGAGTGGTAATGCTCACGTGCTCTCAACAATTACGCAAGAGGATTAAAACAATTATGGCGCCTCTAGTCATCAGGTCTACATGTTTCGCGTCTGGTGGTCCAGCTGGATCCATTGACGCTTCATCAGCACCAAACATACTTTTACAACTTCTCCAAAATGAAATAATGTTGACCCTACTCTGGAGTGGAATACAAAAATAGTCACTTACTTTTATCTACTTGCTATGTCAAATAAGGTCGCCCATCCCCGGTATCAGGATAGAGCTCCTAGGAATCGCATGTCAGGAATAGCATATCGAGGACGCTGTCAGGCGGGTAGGTCTAATAACCTACGAGCGACGTGATAATTAATGTCAGTTCCAGTTCCTGACATGCAATTCCTATAATCTCTATAACCCCTTAAACATAGGCCATTTTTGATAATCGCTCCTGGGGTGGAGGAACTGCTGCAACTCCTGCAGCACACTCCTTCCCCATCTCTCCTTCCCCACCTCTCCTTCAGTCCGTTGGTGGTACCCCTTCCCTGATTGGGGCACCCAAGAATAGGGAAAATGGTCAAATGAAGTCCTCGAGAGGCATTGTGAGGAGCTTCGTCTGTGGAGCAGTGAATACTTAGTGAGCTTTTGCTTTTGCTTTCTGTTTTTTGTAGTAGAAGTATGGGTGCTGTGGTCCTATCTAGGAGACCCCTAAGGCCAGACTGAAAATTGGAGGCCACGGTCTAGTTCCAAGGCCCTAGCAACCCCCAACCTGCTCCCTTGCACAAAGCCAATGGCAGCAACCGGTGCGGGAACCATAAACTCCTCCTTCCCTCCGCCCATGCTTCCTGAGGGCATGATGCTGCTGCGCAGGGACATTCCCCAGTCCCTCCCCAGGGGAGGCGTTGGGAGCGGGCTGGAAGGCGACGCCCAGTGCCCCTTCTGACCTCCATTGTTGCTCAGGCGCAGTGATGAGGTCCCGGAGTCCATTGTTTATGCACCAGCCCTCGTGGTATCGGGACTCCGGATGTGATCCTGGGCCCCCACAGTACTTAGTACCTTGCTGACACCGCCTTTCGGGAGATTGGGGCACCTGGGGGAGGATAACCATGCTCGTCTGCTTTCCTCCAGCCCCATAATTAAATATAATTGCACCTGGACCTGGCATACTCAGATATTTTTGTGGAAATGCACTGGTACGCTATGCACCTTTTTCTTATCTCCCACAGGATCAAAAGTCAAATTCTTTAAAGGGGCACAGCTTGGGTCCCATGGGTGGATTACAGCAATCTTGGTATTATTTCATTTCTGATGGCGAGCTCTAGCCACAAGTTAAATGTCGTTCCCCACTGGTTTTTGGAGGAATAAGGAGACCAAGGTCACTGGCCCTGGGGAGACCCATTACTCCTGTGGGTCAGCTGCAGACAAAGTCGGTAGTCCATCAGGGACATCAAGTGGCTTGTCCTTCCAGCTGTCCATGATTCTGGTGTCATTGGCGTCATTATCCAGGGTCTTGCTTTCTGTCTCTCCCATGTGTTGAGGTTTATAAGTGTGGGTGGAAAGTTCTAAATGCAAGGCACCCCTGGTCAATATCAGGTTGCCACATTCTCCTTCCCATGTCTGAACATTCCTGCACAGCATGCTGGAACAATCCAAAATGGTGCAATCCAGTTTTCTATGTGTAGAGTTCATTTGGGGGCCTCAGCTCCATCCCTAGCTAACATCACTACCAGATACCTTTCACTCAACAACATTTCAAAGAAGAGCTCCTCCTGTGTTGGCTCAGAAAGTCTGGGCATCTTCCTTTGTTCAGTGGACCTGGGCTGACCTAGCCCAAGTGCAGGTTTTCAGCTAATTACCAGATGTAGATTTTCCTCCCTACCCCCTCTTTCTCGGGAATGGAGTCAAGCACTGATAATTGGTCCTTTTGTGTTGAGAGACCTTTGTTCCCTGTGCTGAGGAGCAGACTGAATAACTTTGTTATGCATGCTTCTGTGCCCGTCTGTGCACAAATATAAGGCTGCAAATAACTGTATTTTAAGATGCCCAGCCCACACACACATGTTCATTTGTAACCAGCCGAGGGCCTCTTAACCTTTCTGCACTGCAGAGGCCTTATATTAAAAGATGGACATAGGCGGCAATGACATTCAGGCCAATTACCAGGAAATTACTGATAACGAGACACAGGTAGAGTGACTCACCCACAGTAAATGTCCAAAAAAACAGGTGATCAAAAAGCGAAAAACCTGGCTTACAAAATAGGTGAAACTTATTTGCAGCAGTTTGGAAAACTGTAATTTTTATAATGCAACACACATAGTGTTAAAGCAGTAAAATGACAGTACACAGCTATGAAGGGAAACTACAAAAGCAACAAAACATATAAATACCTTTTTCTCCAGTTTTTAAGTGTCAAATTGGAAAGTGACACTATTGGGTAATATTTCATTGACCAAAAGCAAAACAGAAAAAAAGTAAAAAGATAAAAGTATCAACGAATGAAAGTGCTTTCCATTGAGTAACAAACATTTACTGTTGCATCCTTTTTGAGTTGCTCTTTTTCAATAACCCTGTGCATTTTGCAAGCAGTATTTAGTCCAAGCAATCAAATAAAAAAAAGTATTGCTGCAAAAGTCTTGCATAACAAATGCAAATTATTCCATTAGCATGCTTCCATAGTGAGTAATGATTCTCCCAATTCTCAAGGGCACAGCTAAGTTAGTTTTAAATTAAACAAGCATTAGCAAAGTCAATAGGTCTCTCATAAGGAAGAGATATTGGCTTTGCCAATGTGTTTTAGCCATGTTATACACCAGTGTGGCTGCTGTTCGGCATGGCTAAAAGTTAGTGGCATAGAGGACAGTGACGTGGAGTGTTGTAGAGTGTCACGTGTTTTGGAGCGCTGTAGAGTCGAGTTGAGTGGCATAGAGTGGAGTGTTGTAGAGTGTCATGAAGGGAGTAGAGTGGAAGGGTGTAGAGTGGAGTAGAGTTGCAAGTGAAGTGGCATAGAGTGTTGTGGAGGTAGTAATGTCGTAGAGCAGAGGGGCACAGACTGTCATGGAGTGGTGTAGAAGGAGTTGCATACATTAGAGTACAGTGGAGTAGATAGCTGTAGAGTGGAGTGGCATAGAGTGGAGAAGAGTGTCAGATTGGCAAAGAATGTCATGGAGTGGCATGGAGGTAGAGTGTGAAGGTGTGTAGAGTGGTGTGGAGTAGAGTGCAGTGGCATAGAGTGTTTTGGACGGGCTAGAGTATATGTCGTACTGTGAATCATAGTTGAGAAGCATAGAGTGGAGTGTTGTGAAGTGGCATATTGTGGAGGAGAATGTTGTAGAATAGAGCGGTCTCTGTTTAGACCAGGTTTCTATTCGTGGGGCAGTTCTCAATGTGCCAGCACATCAGAACATATCATGGCTCTAATCATGCTATTGTTTACTTTCGTACTTTTATGTTTTTTTAAGGCGTGTCTTGTGAATTGCTTTGTGAAACTCACTTTTAAGCATTTGCTAGATTTCACAAAATGTTACTGTAAAACCAAGTTTTTTGCGGTCCAGTACCTAGTAATCAATCAAGGATCAGTGACACCCCTTGCAGTCTGGCCTTTTCCACTTGACCACATTGTATAATTCTTGGGAAGTCGACTTCATCCCAATGTTCCACAGATCTCAGTTGCCATAATTGTGAGCATATACCGACACTTACAACAGTGACTAGTTTACATGCCTAAATGAACTCTGTTCCGTCTTGTCATTCACACTGCTATGAGCTCAATTCTCAAAGGTAATTATGTATATTTGTTTGGCTTACATCTGCAAAAGTTGGAAATTAAGATTTTGTTTGTGAGCAGATTTCCTCTCAAGGACTTAAAATAGGTGAGGAGTGGTAGTTCCAGGATTGGAATGTCCTGGGAGCTGCTGCATTCCCACAATGAATGTTGTAGAATAGAGCGGAGGGGTGTAGAGTGACATGGAGTGCCGTAGAGGGAGTTGCAGAGAGTGGAGTGGACTATTGTGAGTTGAGTAGATTATCATAGAGTGGAGTTGCAAAGAGTGGAGTGGTGTAGAGTGAAGTAACGTGTTGTACAGTTGCAAAGAGTGGAGTGGCATAGTGTATTATAGAGTTGAGTGGAGTAAAGTGGTATAGAGGGAGTTGCATAGAGTGGAAAAGAGTAGGGTGGAGTATAGTGTTGTGAAGTGGCATAGCTTAATTGGAGTAACGTGTCATATAGTGGAGTGACATAAGGTGGAGGGGCGTGTCAGAGTGTCTTAGAGTGGAGAGGTGTGGTGTGTTGTAGAGTGGTGTGGAATAGAGGGGAATGGAGCGACGTGGACTAGTGTGTTGGATAGTGGACTGGCATGTAGTAGAGTGGAGTGTTGTAGATGGAGTGGTGTGTTGTGGAGTGTCAAAGAGTGGAATATAGTGGAGGGGCATAGAGTGGACTAGAGTGGAGTGGCACACTGTTGAGTATGGATGGTGTGGTCGCGCACGGCCATTAAAGACAACACATTTGCAATTGAAATGACTTACAATACTAGCGACATGCAGTTTCACTGATAAAAGTATACAGCACACAAACAATAATGTGTGGAAGAGTCATCACCTAGTTTATTGATTTGTTTTGATCGTATTCAAATGTTTGTTTCCACCACATTTCAGAATTACAAAACATGTACTTCACTTGTGCTTTCCTAATTCTGATATATTCTGAAATAACTGCACAGTTCAGTTACAGACATGTAAACTTTGTTGTGTGCTAGAAAAAAAAGCCTTTAGTTTCACAGCAAGATTGTCGCATAAATCCTCTCACTTTAAAGTCAGAGAAAGAAAAGTAGACACCAAGCTTCCTGGAAGGCAGGGCATGACTTTTGACCTCTGTCTTTGAATGCAGAGCAAATGTGACAAGACAAGAACAAGATTTAAAGACATGTTTACAGAAAGTGTGCACTTGCTGAAGAATATAGTAAATAGGCTATACTCCATGTGAGGGAAAAGCCCAAGCTGGACAGCCTAAAACAAAGCCAGCAAATAGAAAGCATGCAATTGTGAGTTACAAAACACAATGCCAATGGTAGGCGATGAACGGAATGGATTCCCAGGGAAACTTTCAGAAAGTTCCCAAAATGTCATTAGTAAACCAGCATCTGTGCTATCTAATAGGTTCAAACTAAAGATGAGAAAGATCTGATTCAATTTAATCAATGTAGCACTCTTTGGATTTTGAACCAGCCTCATACATCCTAAATGAGTTCTCAATTTGAGCTCTGTTTAGCATTATAATGTAAAGCTCCCAACTTTGAATGTTGTTTACGTGTTGACAAAGACAACTGTCAATCATTGGGATATGGGCTACCTAATCTTCTTCTTTCACTATAGTACCTTGTGGCATTTGCATCGTAGGATGGCATCTTAATTTTACATGTCACAATACCATTGCAGTGTCTGATTCTTTACTATAGGGGAGAATGCTATTTAAATTGAATCTGAGAATAATATTTCACAAGCCAGTGTGTTGCAAAATATCTAATAGGGTTATGGAATATTAGAAAATATCTACTTACCAAAGGATGGTATTCTTCAGAAATCTACTTGACCTGTTAAAAAAACACACCTGTCTCATTTGGTGCCATGCAATGAAGTGGCATATTAAGGAACAGTTCTAGTTCTAACAGAGGTTTGATAACAGCCTCTCCAATTAGCTACCTTTAGGATTTTAATATGAAGAGTCCATATATAGCAGGCATCTGTTTGTTAAATCTGTGTATATCCATAGGCTCTGAGAATGCAGAGGTTCTGAATATGAATGGTCTCTGTTTAGACCAGGTTTCTGTTCGTGGGGCAGTTCTCAAGGTGCCAGCACATCAGAACATATCATGGCTCTAATCATGCTATTGTTTACTTTCGTACTTTTATGTTTTTTTAAGGCGTGTCTTGTGAATTGCTTTGTGAAACTCACATTTAAGCATTTGCTAGATTTCACAAAATGTTACTGTAAACCCAAGTTGTTTGCGGTCCAGTACCTAGTAATCAATCAAGGATCAGTGACACCCCTTGCAGTCTGGCCTTTTCCACTTGACCACATTGTGTAATTCTTGGGAAGTCGACTTCATCCCAATGTTCCACAGATCTCAGTTGCCATAATTGTGAGCAAATACCGACACTTACAACAGTGACTAGTTTACATACCTAGATTAACTCTGTTCCGTCTTGTCATTCACACTGCTATGAGCTCAATTCTCAAAGGTAGTTATGTATATTTGTTTGGCTTACATCTGCAAAAGTTGGAAATTAAGATTTTTTATGTGAGCAGATTTCCTCTCAAGGACTTAAAATAGGTGAGGAGTGGTAGTTCCAGGATTGGAATGTCCTGGGAGC
The DNA here is from genome assembly GCF_031143425.1 of Pleurodeles waltl. NCBI lineage: Eukaryota > Metazoa > Chordata > Amphibia > Caudata > Salamandridae > Pleurodeles > Pleurodeles waltl. The sequence continues at coordinate 704,509,251 of NC_090448.1, forward strand.
TGCTGCATACCCACAAATGTATATATTTATGGAAATTCAACAACTTCTCTCCAGCCTCTTCCCAACTTGAAATCCAGAAACGTATTTCTGAGGTCAGGAGTATAATTTTTCCAAGGATAGGAAGTGATCTCATCTCCTCGCAAAAAGTGGGGGTGGAGGGGAATGTTTCTTTTTTCTTCATGGGGAAAATATTTCCTTCCCAGAAGAAAACAAATCGAAAAAAGTTGTAACAAGTGATTTTGATCTTGCTTAGAAGATCTTTGCATGAGCACAATTACTAATGTATAGTTGCCCATGAAATTTACATGTTCACAATACGTATCTTTTCCAGGCATACTCCCCTAAACTCTTGTGAATTTCTGAAATTCCGAAATTTGCACCCATATGTGGTGCACTGTAGTGACTTACTTTGATTATTGGACCACTAATAAAGACAGTCAGTAAAATAATCTTTATCAAGCCAAAACTAGCCATTAAAGTGTGAACTATCTTGTAAAAAGATTTGAAAGTAAAAAGACATACAATATTCAATGTAAGGATTTAAATTGACGTTACAACATCAAGGTGTCTCAATGAATAAAATGCATTTCTAATGTATTTAAGAGAATCCATCAAAAAGCTCTATAGGGGAATCTCAGTTGTTTCACATGATCCATGTTTCTTCCTTATGGCTCTTGGCCCTGTATAACTCCGGGAGCTTGTCAAACTCGGAAGCCATCGCTCCACAATAAATAACTAGATAAGACATTTCAGGTATTAAATCAGTACCATAACAAAACAGAATCAAGTGAACAGTACTTTGCACCAGGTCATTATTGCCCCTCAGTAAAATCAAGCAAGCAAGCATACATAAAAATTAGGCAATAAATACATCTGTCAACCAGTTCTTTATAAGTGACTAGTGCTCTGCCACTGCCCCAAATGTATTCCTTATAATTAGGATGCTTGGTATGTAGTTTAAGACAGCATGACAGGCTCAGGGGCTGCCCAGTTGCTGTAAATAGGTAAAAGCTCCTTTGTGGTATCTAACGTCTGTTTCGCGCAGAAGGGGGACTAAAAACCGTTCCCTGTATTGGGTGTGCAAAGTGCAAGACAAAATAAAGTGAACAGTGCTTTGTGCAGAAACATTGTTGCATGGACATCGCGAAAGTGTTGAGAAATGAAGGACCTTAGTTGGAACTTCAAGTATGAAATGAATAGAGTTGAATGTAAAACGAGTCACGGGATATCTGTAATACATATAATCGGTGGCTGTCAGTTTAAACATGAGGACTTTTGGCAGATATATTGGTCTGCAGATGCTATGTGTCTGCGGCTTCTGGAATGCAGGGGCGACTCCTCCATAAGGGCGGAGGAGTATTGGTTTATTATTCCTTGTGGTGAAAGGGGCAGGGCATAGGGGATGACAGCCTCGGAGGGCAGTGCCCAGAGCACTCCCCTCAGAGCACATGTGTGTTTGGTTGGCCGTCTCGGGCCGGCCAAACACACATGTGCTGTAGGCTCCCAGTCTGCCTCGGAGCACCCTGGCTGGGCGCTCCCAGCCAAGCAGCGCCAGAATTGGAATTGGGAAGGCTGGGAGCCTGTTCCTGCAGCTGCGATGAGGGGAAAAAGGAGCAGCGGGTCGCGGCGGCAACGGATGAGGTGAGTTTTTTTCTTTATTATTAATTCCCCTGCTCCGCATCCTTCCTGCCCTTTTAAACAGGAGCAAGCTGCGACTGCTGGGATGTGTTTATCTGAGATTCGTGAAGAAAAGCGAAATACAGGCTTCTAACTAGGTTACAAATGGTATTTGTGATAGTCTGGTTTGGAGAATAACTCCGGAACCGCTACATTGGTAGTAATAATGTATTTTTATTATAAGCTAATCACGGGTTTGGAGACATCTTGTCTAGCACCAGTCAGCGATAATAGATGTGGTCGTACAACCTGAGGTTTGCTCCATACCTTCACGCACAATATCAATGGAGTCAGTTTAATACTGTCTTCATTTTAACCTAGACCTACATCAGAATGACATATAAAGGTAGAGGAAGATTGTGGGACAGATAGCAGCCGCCGGATAAAACAATTTTTCACTCTCGGTGTTGCATTGTGTCTACGAACCCCCAGACCCTGGCGCCATAAGTCCCCATTACTAGACAATTACTATTGAAGATTTGTAATAACTCTATCAGTGATTTGTGTCTTAGTCCAGAAAAGAAATGAAAAAAAGGACTCTATAGACTCTTGAAGTTGTTGGGCCATTAAATTAAGCATGTGTTTCCAGTTTGAAGCAGCATCAAAAGGAATAACAAAGTATGAGCCATGTTGGACTTGAGCCACCTCGGCCTCTTTGCTAAGCATGATTTTTTTCATATTCTTGGCTGTACACATCAGTATGTAATATTTAAATAAGTTGGTCTGTAGCCCTGAGTCATACATGAAAGAACCAATAGCATCCAAAAGCACTTGCAGGCATGTAGCAGTTCGGGCAAAGAAAGCTGCTTCATCTGCATATAAAATAATTGGTTATCTGTTTTTATCCAGCTATCGCATATCGTTCCCTGCCTAGTTTAAAAAACTGAACAGCTTGTTAAGAAAGAGAAGGAATAACAAGAGAGGCTTGACACAGCCTTTAGAAGCCATTCCAATAGAAATAATCCTTGGTGTCAGTTTGTCATTTGTCCTAAACGTCACTTTTGTCAAAGTACAACAATGCAAGCAGTGAAGAAGATCGATCGGCACTTTTTCAAAACCCAGCCTCTCCATTATATCCCACAGCTTGAGGCGATGGACCATATCACAGGCACATCAGAGGTCCATGAAGGCCGCGTGAATGGCCCGTCTCCTGGCCTGGACAAATTTCCCAATCATCAGGTGCCGGGTTTAAGCTCTGCTCTAATGTGGCCAGCCCTGGGTGGAATCCAAACTGAACATCAGAGAGGATTTTATTCGAGCCAGCCCACTCCTCCATCCTTTGCAGTGTTATCCTCCATTAAGGTTGTGCAGTACTGCCCAATAAGGAAATCGGGCGATAGCAGCTTGAGAGATCTCTACTTCACTTTTTTAAAATAGTGACTATTACGGCCTCCTTCCATGATGGAGGCAAAGGACCTTAGATTGAAGCTTTGATTACATTAGTAGAGTCCGGTCTCCATCCAACCCATTTGCTTTTGCCATCAGGCATTTATTAATTGCAGTTGCTTTATCGAAAGCTACTTCTCCCTGGACATGGACTTCTGAGATACTAGGGGATGGATCAGATATGCTGGAAAAGTCCTCAGCCCACATCTGGGAGGCTATGGATGAGTCAACCTGCGGACTGTCCTAGTAAGGAAGAAAAAAGGAAGGTTGATAATTTTCCAAAAGGCTGCTAAGTCTTTGCACTGCCCAGCTGTTTCCCTATTTGCCCGTGCTTTAGTCTTAATCTCATCTTTTCATAGGGTTAGCACCTCGTTATGAGCCCTGAATACATCGACAATGTTAGGTTTAGAGCGGGCGTATGTGCTTAGAACTAATTTCAAATGTTTGTGAAGGGCAGTGCATGCGCGATCAAACCAACTATGCAATCGACTAAGTTTGGGGAGCTTAATAGTGGACAACATAAAAGAGACTGCCTTACATATGAAATTGGAAGCTTCATTAATGGTCCTAGGGTGTTCCTCTAGGGAGGAGGCCACCTCACAGGCGTTCTCATTCTCACAACTTACAGAAATCAAAAGTTGCTCTTTATTGTTTTGTTCTAACCCAATACTAATGCCTTTGTTTTTAGTATAATCAATATCCACATTTACTCTCGAGGTGTCTCCCAGTGCAAATCGAATTTTTTATAATACAGTGAGTGGATTATGATTACTGACGCAGCTAGCCCTCACTTTATACCCCATCAGCAGGGCCAGATCCTCGGATAGCAATATAAAATCAATATTGTCATAATTTCTTGATTGCTTGCAGGTCGGAGGCTTGATAGAGCCTAAGGTCCCGAAATCATTGGCAAAGACTAGTTTGTTTGACGTTATTACCTTATTCAGGGCCTTACCATAGGAAACGTGCCTAAAATCTTAGCTCCTCCCACTCAAAACCTTGGAAACCACAAAATCTGACATCATTGGCATTGCATTTCTGTAAGTTGAAATTCTCTGCCCAAAGAATTAACACCTCCATCTTGTGTTTGGTCACAAGGTCCACTAAGCGCATCTCAAGCTCATCTACCACTTGTGAGGTGGAAACATCAAACAGATTACAATAATAATTTACCAAAACTAAATCAACTTCTCTGGACATTTAGGCCCATATTTATACTTTTTGACGCACAACTGCGCCAACGCAGTTGTGCGTCAAAGATTTTACCGCCGGCTAACGCCATTCCAACGCACCATGTGGGCGCCTTATTAATGGAATGACGTTAGCCGGCGCTGCGGACTGGTGTGCGTAAAAATAAATGACTCACACCAGTCAGCGCCGGCGTATGGGAAAATGGGGGTTGTGCGTCAAAAAATGGTGCACGTCAGGTCTGAAGCAAAATTCATGCCTCAAACCGGGTTTGCGCCATTTTTTTTGTTTTGACGCCCAACCTCCATTGACATGACTCCTGTCTTAGCAAAGACAGGAGTCATGCCCCCTTGCCCAATGGCCATGCCCAGGGGACTTATGTCCCCTGGGCATGGTCATTGGGCATAGTGGCATGTAGGGGGGCCCAAATCAGGCCCCCCTATGCCACAAAAAAAAATCGGAAAAAAATACTTACCCGAACTTAACTTTACTTCCCTGGGATGGGTCCCTCCATCCTTGGGTGTCCTCCTGGGGTGGGCAAGGGTGGCAGGTGGTGTCCCTGGGGGCAGGGGAGGGCACCTCTGGGCTCCTTCCAAGCCCACAGGTCCCTTAACGCCTGCCCTGACCCAGGCGTTAAAAAACGGCGCACATCAGGCTGTGCGCCGTTTTTCAAGGCACACCCCCTCCTGTGCGTCAAAATGGCGTCAGAGTATAAATAAGGGCCTTAAAGTCATTTTTTGGAAGGGAATGCCTACCTTGCATATAATTAACGCAAGGCTGGTTCCCCCTTCCAAAAAATGCCGCACATGGTGGAATTTTGACGCCCGCGGGGTCGGACGTCAAAGTATAAATATGGGGCAGGGTTTGCGCCGATTGTGCGTCAAAAATGTTGACGCACATTCGGCGCAAACAGAGTATAAATATGCCCCTTAATCCATAACATTTGATAACATGGAGAGGAGGCAAATTCCTTTACAATCAGGTTGGAATATTTCCCTGCCAGAAAAGTTACCAGGCCACCTTTGGTGAGTGGGACTGTACTATTGGGACACTAAATGCAAGAAATCCGTTCAGGTGACATTGATGCAGGGCCCAAGTCTCCTGGCAACAAATTATAGCAAAGTCAGGCACAATATCAATGCAGTCTGGGTTAGACATTTTGGAATCGTAACCTGCGATATTCCACGAGATAAATTTTATGCTGGGTTGAAGATCCGAATAAGGGATCACAGGCACACAGAGTGCGCAGATTTGGGATTTAAGACTGTGCCTGATGTTGCTGTGGGGGCTCTCAATTTTCGGATGTATGAACATTGTTAGCGCACAGTCAGTCCTCCTGCTCCACCGAGCGCAGGACTTCAAACTTATTACTTGTTTCCCTGGCAAAGTTCACTGGAATGTGGGGGATTCCTAATGTTGTTTGAGGAGGTTGTAGTCCAGTGGTGTCGCCACTGGGGCTATAAAAGTACCCGAATGGCTGTGCCCTAACGCCTTCCAATTCAGTGGCCAATGGGTGACGTTGCTATAATAGGGCACAGATCAAATAGGGATGTATGAAGTTTATTACCACACAATCCCCTTTAGAGCATTTTTGTGAATTAATGACCCAGGGAACCCTTCTCGCCATGAGAATTTCTGTGTGGAGATGACCCACTCATCTATAAGCCAAGAGACCCCTTTATTATTAAGTGCCTCATAATCTTCCTTTTGTGAAGACTCTACCGACAGTACATCTTCTAGAGTGATAAAATAGGAGGACAGTCAGCAGGAATATGGGCGGACTGTGCCAGCTGCTTTGTCAGTTGAGCTAATAGAGCTAGAATTAGAGCTGCAGGCTGATTCAGTACTATGGCTTGTGTTAACTTGTCCAGAGATGGGTGGAATTCTGTTCTTATCCAAGTTAGCCGATATGGCCCCTCCTTGATCGACTGTTGATGGGGGCTGAGCTTCAGGCCTTCTTGGCTCACTGGGTGGATGTGGTTGTGCGCCCCAAGTGGTGGGTTATAGAGGCTCCTGGCTGACTGTGAAATTTATTAGTAGCTTACCAAATATGCCTTGTAGCTTACCTTGTATTTTGAAGAAGAGGCATTAAAAATCTTTGTGCAGCTTCACTAGGTGCATGGAAAGTTCAACTTCAATCCTGTGCTCAAAATCCAGAAGCCCTATAGAAGTGATTGGCGAAGAGGATTTGACCATAGTCACACTGTTTTTAGAGACGAGCACAAATCGCTCCGTCCCTCTTCTAATCTCTCCGTCCCTCTTCTGATCTCTCTTTAGGGGGATTTTAATCACGCCCATGTTATGTCAGTCACTTTCATTAGTTCGTGGGCTTGCCTTTTCAAATCCACTTGTTTTCATTCGTGAAAGGCATGCATACATCATGCCTTTTCCAGTGTTTAGCCCTCCTCAAGAGCACTGGTAAACTACTGGAACCATACAAGGCTCCATGTTTTCCGTATTGTTTCTGGACTACTTTTTCTTTCTATTTCGTAGTGGTTAGGAGTTTACAACGCTAATAGCTCTAACTCGATGTAAAGCAAGACCTGTTGAATTTCAAATGCTTGTTTATTCTTGGCGTCCTTTAGACAGTTCAAAAGGGATTTAACTCTGTTCTGTTTTTCCCTACAAGAAGATGTATCGTAGGCTCTGCCGGTTGGCAAGCGTGTTGATATGGTCTAAGGTGTGATCGTTGGTTCAGGTCTGGCCGCGGAGCAAGAAATGTCACATGAATTTCCTGGGTTAGCCAAAGGGACTCCTGTGGCCTGACCCTTCCCTTCAGGCCCTCTACTTGTGACAGACTTGGTCCCCCCAAAAAAGCCTCCTGGGTGCTGTTCTCCCCATACAATGGAAACCTCCATCGGTAGAGGCCTGATGAATCGAGTTGGGAGAAGCCTAGTTAAATGCTACTTTACGCCAGCCTGGTGTAAAGTAGCATTTAACTAGGCTTCCACCAACTTGATTTCCAATGTTATTGCCCTTCATTACCAATGCCAGATAGTTTTTTTTTTTATTGAGTTTGAGGCCATACCTTTTTTGTTCCTGAGGCCTTCAGATGCTCTTCCCTTTTTTTTGTAGTTTTATATAGCACAAACTCAACCCGCAGGAATTGGAGTGCTTTACATGAGCACCTGTCACATTACACAAGGACACATTCATTTCTTGGTAGGCACAAGGAGATTAAGTTATTTGCCCAGAATCACAGGATGATGAGCCAACCCCGAGACTCAGAACTCGTTCCCAGCTCCAGAGTCAGCTGCTCTGGCATTTACAGCTTTTACTCATTGTTACAAAGACAAACTCAATCTGAAGAGACTTGAGTGTTAGTTAAATATGCAGGGAAAAAGCAGTTTTTTAGGGGAAATTATGTTACTTTGACAATTGGTTGGCTGAGCAACCGATTGCGGGCTCCACAGGCCATGAGAGGAGGCCTAGCCCAGCCTTGTACAACTGCAGACTGGCCCCGTCTTTGCCCGGACACACGTCAGAGCGCGTCCACACCACATTGATTGCTCACTGCCAAAATGCTCCCGCTGGAATTTATGCCTCCGTCTCCTGGCCTCAAGGAATCCTGTGGCTTGAAGTACTGCATGTTCCGCACCATGGTGAATGCCTTCTGTTTAAAATGCGCCAGCTCGAGATGCTGCCTCTGCCTCCTGATGGTATGTAATCCTAGGGTGTGAAGTCCTGACCTAAAGCGGACAAAGTGCGCGCACCAAGCCACAGTGATCGTCTGCTGATTTTATAGAAATGCTGCCTCTGCCTCCTTGCAGGAATCGAATCCTGGGGCTTGAAGTCCTGTCCCAAAGTGGAAAAAATGCTCGTCCCCTAATGCATTTTTACATGTTACCAACAGTTCTACACTGATTCTCCATTTTAAATGCGAAATGTGCTTCCATTCTTGCGTGTAACGAAGACGCATTCTGAGAGCATTATAGCCACAAATTGTTATGTATGCGCATTTTCATATGCAAGCAATGTCAGTAATGAAAGTTGAGCTTATAGTTCAGTGTATTTTCTTAAAAAGGCATTGTAGTAATGCACCAACCATGTCATTTTGAATATACATAAGTAGGCTCATCTTGCATTATTAGCAAACAATTCTCTTTCCCACAGATGTACTGTTGCACTATAAACTGGCAGCTAAAGTATTTGTGCTGCAGGGGGTCTACTTGTCCAGTGGACAAATTAAACATTAAGGGCCTGATTTAGATCTTGGCGGAGGGGATCCCATGATCTCCTATGGGGATTGTAATATTGCGGATGGGATATTCTCTCCGCTGAAAACTAAATCAGGCCCTAAGACTTGTTGTCCTCCTATATATGTGTATGGTGTTTTGTTAGTGCGAACCCAGCAAAAAGGCAACATAGCCTAAACAAAAAGTCTTGGGTGTCAGGCTAGAGGAATGTAATGCCCCTAACCCTTAGCACTTCTCACCTCTTTGTGTTTTTTATTCACAAGCCTGACAAATGCGAGGAAGCTCCAAGTTTAGGCTTAAGGGTCTTGTTCTTACTTAGTCTAGATGGGGAAATGGGTCCCCAGATGTCCAGTAATCTATGATAGTATAACAGGAGTTTCATATCAAAATAGGTTTATAAATAGGTATGGTCTTTGCATTTGAAAAATCCTGCCTTGCCACGACATTTACATTGCTGATTGGTGTGTGGATTTGTCGTTGAACTCATTCTCCCGAAGCACGAGTGCAATCACGACCAGTCCAGGCTTTCTTTTTTTATCCCTTTGAGATGAAAAACATGAGCGCCTTTCATGTGTCAGTAATAGAATTGTTTGTTATGTATAGACTTTGAAGCTGAAGGTTAATCGTTGTCTGACTGTTTAAGTTATTCATTAACTAACTGTTTTCCCCACAGGTGAAGTCGGAGACTGGAAGAATTTGTTCACGGAGGCTCAAAGTCGAGAAATGGATGCCAAATTTGAAGAGTGTCTAGCTGGAACTGCTCTAGGAAAGAAGTTGAACTATAATGTTTACTGCAAATATTAATGCACAGAAACATAATTGTCCATTTACGATATGAAATTTTCTACTAATTATAACATTTTCAAATAGTGATTTAATCCTAGTATAATGATCAGTTAACTGTTTTTCTGTGAGAGGAATCGTAAATATAAGCAAACCAACTTCCCCTTAAAGTTTGCTCTAATTGGTTTGTTTCTCACATTATCCAATTTTGCAAGGTGGTGGTACTGTGAAGTAACTCTGCCAGTCATACTGCTGGGATTCAGTATTTTGTGTCTTTTCTGCCTTTGTAAGCCACAGCATTTTATTTTTCTCTTAATGAATAATGCGTACATTTACAAACTTTGAACATTGCTAAGGACGCCATTGTGTAAACTACAGAAGACTTCGGTTTCAGAAGAATTGACTTGCGCAGATCTTTTTTCTTCCACTAAAAGTGTTTGCTCTGTATTGTCGCTGCAAAATCTACTTTTAATAGAAAGTGTCCCAAAATTTGCAGAGGTAACTCTTTGCAGCTTCTTATGCCTTTGGTTACAAAGCTCTGTGGACAATATCATTAAAGAACAGCTCTACCTTAGGATGTAATTCACAATAAGGGATTAATGTTAAGGGTGTAGCAGAATTGCTGCCATGTCTCTTCGCCAGACACCTACAAACACATCACTTTTAAATAAGTATAAAGTGTTCTTAATCTGTTGCAGTCTATAGTAATCTTTGATAAAATATACTTTTTTAATGCCCCGTTTATAATACAGAACCATTATCACGTTTATATTCAAATAAAGTATAAGCATATTTCCCCAGTCTAGCTTGATTTAACTGACAAAACTTTCTGTTGGGGGCAGGAATGTCCCCTAGATGGTGTACAATCATGTCCCCTGCCCTGTGTGCCTAACTGTGTGTATCGGGCGTCCTGATTTGTGGATTTGTGACCCCAGCCTCGTGCTAAGGTGCTGCATGTTTGAAAGCCTAGGCCTGCTTTTGACAAAATTCTGGTCCTGGTACTGGACCTGAAGTGGCACATCAAGCATGCCCTCGGTAGTGAGCAGAGTACTGATGCTCCTGTCATGGATTCATGCTATTAGTAGAGACAGCATACCATGTTTTGTAGTGCTCTTAATGTGACCAGGCCTCTTTACCTGCCTCACAAGAGTGTCATCCTATTAGCCCACTGAAATACATTCCTGCTGAGAAGGACGGACCCAGAATGTTAGCACCAAGTTTATGAGCGCGTGGATGACTATGCTGTGTGTGAGGAGTGTTACCCACCAGATGAGTGCCTGTGTGGGCCAGAGTGATGCAGGCCTTTGGGGTCCAGTTTGGAAGCCCCTGCACAAGATGGAGGTGAGATTGCAGTCCCAGAAAGTGAAAGTGTATTGCTGACATTCCTGAGTCTGGAGGGTGGGAACGCAGACCCTAAAAGGAAGAATGATGAGAGAGGCTGCCCCTTAGAAATTTGATTAGGTCCTTTCGATATAGAGGGCTGCTCATTAGTCTTCCTGAAGCTGTCATTTGGTGAATGTCTGGGCTGCAGTTTCTCTTGTCAGAATGTGAAGGATCCTTTAAGAAGGAACCTACCTTTGTCTCTTCCTGATTACAGTGAGATGTGTCAGGCAGTAGCAGCAGACTGCTACTCTTTGTGCCTCACTTGTGGGTGATCCAGCCTGGAGATGACAATTCTGCAAAGAGCCTCACTCTAAACAAAGGCTGAGTCTGAAAGACAGCGTGCACTGAACTTGGACCAGGTCACTGAACCCAGCGAAGAACCGCAGTACTTCTGAAGCAGTTCTCACCACCATCCCTGTTGTGATAGTTGTGGCACTAGTATGTGCGTGCCTTATCAGCCAGCCCAACTAAACAAGGTATTTCCAGCTTGCTGTAGAGGTGTGTGCCATTAATCTGGTGATTGACCCCGAGGTTCATGTGCGTAGTAACATTGGTTCAAGATAGTTAACCTCTTTCCTAGTATCCGAAACCTCAGAAAAGGTGGCCTCTGGGCTCTCCTCTGCTTGACCTGCTGGAATGCTAAATGGCTGGCTTTCTGTTCCCATGACCCCAGCATAGCTTCAGCTTTGAAGATTTAAGGCAATTCCAACAAGGCCTGTATATGCATCGTGTGATGAACCCACCTCCCTTCCATCCAGTCCATGTTGAGTTTTGGGTCGTTTATTGTTGCGGCCCCAAGGCCTTATCCCCATATGTCCCCTTCTCTTGTGCTAATTCTGTTTTTTTTTTGCAATTTGAGGTAGTTTGTGCTTCGAGCTCCATAACTTTTTGCCCACATGAAATATCCAGGCCAAATTTGCGTCCTCTGTTTTCCAACATCTTGGGGATTCCAAGGATACCCAGGGTTTGTGGATTCTCTGGAATGGACAGAAATATTTGCCAAAATACAGCTAAATGTTGGGTTTTGGGGAAAAATGGGAAAAAGTAATGCAGAAGAAAGCATCTTTTTTTTTTTTCCACAGCGTATGGCATCAGCAAAGGCTTTGCTGTGCTAAGATCACCATAATCCCAGCTTTTAGGTACAGGCAGACTTCAAACAGAAAGCCAAACATTTCAACACAGTTTGGGAATTTTACTCGAACATAGCCCATTTTTTTCTCTTTTTTTGTGCATTCAACCTCCTTCCAGTTATTGGTAGAAATGGGTGTGAAACCAACTATACATTTCTACAAAGTAGACAAAAGTCCGAATTTAGCAATGGGTCATTTGTTTAGCTCCTTCAAGGTTTTCTTATAAAAAGTTACAGTTGAAATAAAAAAAATATTGAAATCGCGTTGAAAAAACAGCCATTTGTGTCTACGTTTTCATCTGTAACTTTTTGTAAGTATGGCAGATTTTTTTAAAGCAATATACAGTTAGGTCTGCTGGACCCTTCTCTATATATCCCCTATATATCCCATTCTGGTTGCAGGGATATATAGGGCTTGTAGGTACACCAAAAACCCTAGGTACCCAGACCCAATAACTGAGCTGCACTTTGTAATGGTTTTTCATTGTGTACCAAGTATACAGCAATTCATTTGGTAAAATATAAAGAGTGAAAAATAGGTATCAAGGAAACGTGTTTCTGAAATAAGCACAAGATATGGAGTGTAGAAAAAGTGGTTATGCACATCTCTGAGTTTGTGGGTACCCACACTATCATGTGAATTAGAGGGCTTTCTCAAAATGGCCTCTTTCTTACAATCTTACTTTTCAAAGGCGCAAATGCTGAGAAAGACAATTGGTAATAACACTTGTTCTACTATTCTGTGTTCCTGCAAGTCTCACAATAAAAATGGTACCTCACTTGTGTCAATAGGCCTAGTGTCCGCAACAGGAAATGGCCCAAAATTCAATGTTGACACACCACATTTATCCACTGAAAACTGACCCTTTTTTGCAACATGCCTAGCTGTGGATTTTAGGCCCTAGCGCAGCCGGAAACTAGGGAATCCTAGAAAACTTGTACATTTTTTAAAACTAGATACCTAGGGAAATCAAGGATGGGGTGACTTGGGTAGCTCTCTCCAGGTTCTGTCACCCAGAGTCCCCTGCAAACCTCAAAATGTCTAAAAACACATTTTCCTGTCTTTTCTGTGGTGAAAAGTTCTGGAATCTGAGGGGAGTGTAGTAAAGTACCAACTTGCCTGGCATGTTACCCTCATTTTTACTGTTTTTTTTTTTTTTTTTTGCCTGTGCAACTGGGAACCTGCTAGCCAGGACCCCAGTGCTCATAAAGTCTGCCCTGTAGGTGTTCCCTGTGTGGTGCCTAACTGTATCACTGAGGCTGTGCTAACCAGAACCTCAGTGTTTATGCTCTCTCTGCTTTTAAAATTGTCACTGCAGGCTAGTGACTAATTTTACCAATTCTGATTGGCACACTGCAACACCCTTATAATTCCCTTGTATCTGGTACCTAGGTCCACATTACTTCACAGCCATTTTACACTGCACTTAAGTAACTTATAAGTCACCTATATGTCTAACCCTCACTTGGTGAAGGTTAGGTGCAAAGTTACTTAGTGTGTGGGCACCCTGGCACTAGCCAAGGTGTCCCCACATCGTTCAGGGCAACGACCCCGGACTTTGTGAGTGCGGGGACACCATTACACGCGTGCACTACATATAATTCAACACCTATATGTAGCATCACAATGGTAACTCCGAACATGGCCATCTAACATGTCTAGGATCATGGAATTGTCACCCCAATACCATTCTGGTACTGGGGGGACAATTCCATGCATCCCCGGGTCTCCAGCATAGAGCCCGGGTACTGCCAAACTAACTTTCCGGGGTCTCCACCGCAGCTACCGCTGCTGCCAACCCCTCAGACAAGTTTCTGCCCCCCTGGGGCCTGGGCAGTCCAGTCCCAGGAAGGCAGAACAAAGGATTTCCTCTGAGAGAGGGTGTTACACCCTCTCCCTTTGGAAATAGATGTGAAGGGCCTGGGAGGAGTAGCCTTTCATGGCCTCTGGAAATGCTTTGAAGGGCACAGATGGTACCCTCCTTGCATAAGCCAGTCTACACCGGTTCAGGGATCCCCCCAGCCCTGCTCTGGTGCGAAAATGGAGAAAGGAAAGGGGAGTGAGCTCCTCCAGTGTGTCCCAGACCTCTGGATCTTGGATGCAGAGGTGTGAGGGCACAATGGACAGCTCTAAGTGGCCAGTGCCAGCAGGTGATGTCAGAGACACCTCCTGATAGGTGCTTACCTTTTGCTGTAGCCAATCCTCCTCTGTGGGCTATTTAGGGTCTCTCCTGTGGGCATCTCACCAGATAACGAATGCAAGAGCTCACCAGAGTTCCTCTGCACTTCCCTCTTTGACTTCTGCCAAGGATCGACCGCTGACTGCTCCAGGACGCCTGCATAACCGCAACAAAGTAGCAAGAAGACTACCAGCAACATTGTAGCACCTCATCCTGCCGGCTTTCTCGACTGTTTCCTGGTGGTGCATGCTCCAAGGGCTGTCTGCCTTCACCCTGCACTGGAAGCCATGAAGAAATCTCCTGTGGGTCGACGGAATCTTCCCCCTGCCAACACAGGCACCAAACTTCTGCATCACAGGTCCTCTGGGTCCCCTCTCATCCTGACGAGCGTGGTCCCTGGAACACAGGAGCTGGGTCAAAGTGTCTTCGACAGTCCAGTGGCCCTTTTATCCAAATTTGGTGGAGGTAAGTCCTTGCCTCCCCACGCCAGACAGTAATCCTGTGTACTGCGTGAACTGCAGCGGCTCGGGCTTCTGTGCGCTTTTGCAAGACTTCCTTTGTGCACAGCCTAGCCCAGGTCCCCAGCACTCCGTCCTGCATTGCCCAACTCGCTGAGTTTGACTCCGACGTCGTGGGACCCTCCTTTGTTGTTCTGAGTCGACCGTCGTCCTCAGATCTTCTAAGTGCCTGTTCAGGTACTTCTGCAGGTGCTGCCTGCTTTTGCGTGGGCTCTCCATGTAGCTGAGCGACCCCTCTGTCTCCTCCTCCAAGGGGCGACCTCCTGGTCCTTCCTGGGCCCTGGCAGCACCCAAAATCCTCAACCACGATTCTTGCAGCTAGCAAGGCTTGTTTTTGGTCTTTCTGCATGGAAACAACTCTGCTTCCTCCAGTACGCCGTGGGACATCTTCTGACCAAAGGAGAGGTTCCTGGCACCTTCCGTTGTTGCAGAATCTTTGGGTTCTTCCACCCGGAGGCAGCCCTTTTACACCTTCATCCGGGGTTTAGTGGGCTCATGCCCCCCCCCCCCCTCCAGACACTTGGTTGACTCTTGGACTTGGTCCCCTTCCTTTACAGGTCCTCAGGTCCAGGAATCCATCTTCATTGCTTTGCAGTCAGTTGTTGTTCTTGCAGAATCCCCTATTGTAGTGAATCTTAGTTCGGTTTAATCAGGAAACAGGAGTTAGCTTAGCCTATGGCTTGCAGATTCGTGCCCCCGTCACCTAGTGACTTTTAACCTACTTAGCTTGCTCTGTCATAGCCCATTTAATTTTTAAATTCTTTTAAGATGGCTGCCTTGTTGATAGTTAGGCCACTTGTTATGCTTTGCATTATCAGTGACACTGCGCTAAGGCGTCAAGATCAAGCAACAAAGACAAATAAACAGTAGGTGTTCACACTTAGGGATTTTCCCTCTCTATACTTTCGAGGGATTGTTTATATTGATTGGCGTCCCAAGCATGTCTGTTATCTATTGTTTGGGAACACACGTACGTCAGGGGTCCTTGTAGATCTGTATAAATACATCCCACTTTAGACAGATAATCAGAGGGTTTCCGACCAGAGGGCATTGCCACCATTGCTGATACCGATGCTGCCCGTCATCTTGATGTCTTCGTGTCCCCGCAGAGTCTGAGATAGAGTCCTCATTCCAAGGTAACGAGGGTTGGGGACTCCTCTCGTGGACATGGCATTGGCATACTAGGTTTAGCAAACCCAGCTCTCCTTTAGGTAGGCGGTTAGGCCTCTCACATTAGGGTATATGGGCATATTACATCTCAAATGTCTTTTTTATGCATTGCAAGATGGTGGGGGTCTTTGTAATAATGACTCTCGTCTTCACATTTCTGTTTTTTGCATTATTCATTATCCTAATCATTGCAGCCCATGCAACTTATCGCAAATTGCAGTTATGTTAAATAAAAACTATTGAAACTTAACTGCATCTTTGTCATTGCCAGTGTTTGTATGAGACATGATATATCTGTGAGAAAGGGGTAATTTCCGTTTTACCACGACACTCCCTGAGATGTCTTATTCTCGAGTCCATGCGTAAAGGCTGCCACAAATCACCTTTTACTATTGTGTTTCTGGTGAGGTGCTGCTAGTGAGCCGGTAAGGTTGGGACAACAGTTGCGACTTGTTGTAGGATAGGCATAGTCACCTACAAGCAAAAGTACTGTCATCCTTTAACCAGTAGTCTTGCCTAGAGCAAGTGTCCAAACTACGACATGGCGCCAGAAACGATGGTGTTTAGGCACCAACTTAAGGATACCCCGATTATCACTGTCTCACAGACAACAGGTACCCTAAATACCATTATACGGAGACGTCCGTGGTCTTTAGGAAAAGCCTCCTCAGCTGAAAAAGGTAAAAGGTACTACCTGATTAAACTGTAGGTTGTTCAAGCTCGAACTCATAAAAGGACTTATACTCCCCATTTTGGTGTTACGTTTTTCTAAACAAATTGGCTGCTGCCATTGACATTTCTGAAAATGCTAGACAAGCTTTAACGCAACATTTATTAATGCATGGCCTTACAGATGAGGGCGGGAATGTTACTCTTATAATAGAAGCTAATGAAGCATACCAAACAAAAAACATTTTACTGTTGGGTCACCTTTCCTGAGGTCGACCAAAGAACACATACATTCAACACATATGAAATTGCAAATGTACCTCAACGGTACTGAGCATACCAGTATCATGAAATATCGCTCAGATACCAAGAGCATCAGAACTGGTTTGAAGGCGCCCTACCACATGTATTACAAAGAGTGAGGCTAGGTCCCTTAAGTAATGATGAACCAACATGGCCTATGTTTGCCACCTACACACCTCACCCAGGCATACAAAATATGCCAATAGCAGATCTGAGAGATTTATATAAGGAATTGGTGACATTATATAGGCGATTAGTTCAGTTCGTAATGCGAACATTGAACACAACACCAGCGCGTCTAGCACCGCCAGTACCTGGTGGTTACCAATTGGCTACTGGGATTAATCCACAAACAGTGCATACTATCATGGGTAAAGTACCTGCAGAACGGGAAAAAATACAGTTCATGATTGCCCAGAAAACTAATCAGCTGGAAGCTGTGTTTCCCCATACGGGACCACAGGAAAAACATAGATTGCTCACTATGTGCTTTGGGATGGTTCCCTCGGTGGATGACGGCGCCACATGGGGTACAGTCTTCGCTGCCATATACACTACCACACATGGTACCTCGACACTTGGCAATTTACCGGAAGTGTTAAAACAAATACAAAATGAGCATGGAGCTGCACCAGCCTTGGATTTGGGGATTAAATTAATGCGTAACTTTGAGGCGGTTTCCTCAATAATACTTAGTGTTAGAAATGGGGTCCTTGGTTGACAGTCAGGTTACCCCCTGTTCAAGCAAGGACCCTCACTCTAGTTAGGATAAAAGAGAATCACCCTCAGCTAACCCCTGCTTACCCCCTTGGTAGCTTGGCAGAGCAGTAGGCTTAACCTCAGAGTGCTGGGCGTAAAGTATTTGTACCAACACACACAGTAACTCAATGAAAACACTACAAAATGACACAACACCAGTTTAGAAAAAATAGGAAATATTTATCTAGACAAAACAAGACCAAAACGACAAAAATCCAACATACACAAGTCAAGTTATGATTTTTCTAAGGTTTAAAATAAAAAGAGTCTTTAGGTAGTTGTAACAACACACTAGCGCTGCTAGCGTGTAAATGTACCTGGTTTGCGGCAAAAATAACCCCGCACGGGCGGTGTGCGTCGAAAATAACCCTGCACGGGTATATGCGTTGAAAACAGCTCGGCTCGGCGAGGTGCGTCGAAAAAGCCAGCCACGCGACGGTCCGAAGTCCCGCGGCGCTGGTTGCGATCTCTCAGCCTTCGTCAGCGATGCTGCGCGTCGTTTCTCCTGCTCCGGGCGTCGATTCTCCGGTCGCGTCTCCAGCGGCGTCGTTTCTCAGCTGCGGAGCCGGCGTCGCGTCGTTTTCTCAGCCGCGATCGGATTCGCGTCGATCTTTTCTCCGCACGGTGCGCGGTGCGTGTATTTTTGTCCTTAGGCTGCCAGCCTCTCCTTTCAGGGTCCCAGGAACTGGAAGGGCACCACAGAGCAGAGTAGGGGTCTCTCCAGAGACTCCA
The DNA here is from genome assembly GCF_031143425.1 of Pleurodeles waltl. Lineage (NCBI taxonomy): Eukaryota > Metazoa > Chordata > Amphibia > Caudata > Salamandridae > Pleurodeles > Pleurodeles waltl. Next base: position 704,527,324 of record NC_090448.1, read on the forward strand.
GATGCTGGCAGGAAGAAGTCTTTGCTATCCCTGAGACTTCAATAACAGGAGGCAAGCTCTACATCAAGCCCTTGGAGATTTCTTCTTCAAGATGGAAGGCACACAAAGTCCAGTCTTTGCCCTCTTACTCAGGCAGAAGCAGCACTGCAGGAAAGCTCCACAAAGCACAGTCACAGGCAGGGCAGCACTTGTTCCTCAGCGATCAGCTCTTCTCCAGGCAGAGGTTCCCCTTGATTCCAGAAGTGTTTCTAAAGTTTGTAAGTTTGGGTGCCCTTCTTATACCCATTTTAGTCTTTGAAGTCACCTTCCTTCAAAGGGGACTCACACCTTCTTGTGAAATCCTGCCTTGCCCAGGCAAGGCATCAGACACACACCAGGGGGTTGGAGACAGCATTGTCAGAGGCAGGCACAGTCCTTTCAGATGAGAGTGACCACTCCACCCCTCCCTCCTAGCAGAGATGGCTAATCAGGAAATGCAGATCACACCCCAGCTCCCTTTGTGTTACTGTCTGGTGTGAGGTGAAAAACAACCCAACTGTCAAACTGACCCAGACAGGGAATCCACAAACAAGGCAGAGTCACAGAATGGTTTAAGCAAGAAAATGCTCACCTTCTAAAAGTGGCATTTCCAAACTCACAATCTTAAAATCAACTTTACTAAAAGATGTATTTTTAAATTGTGAGTTCAGGGATCCCAAACTCCACATGTCCATCTACTCTCTAGGGGAATCTACACTTTAATCATATTTAAAGGTAGCCCCCATATTATCCTATGAGAGAGAGACAGACCTTGCAACAGTGAAAACGAAATTGGCAGTATTTCACTGTCAGGACATATAAACCACATTACTATATGTCCTACCTTATCCATACACTGCACCCTGCCCTTGGGGCTACCTAGGGCATACCTTAGGGGTGCCTTACATGTAAGGAAAGGGAAGGTTTAGGCCTGGCAAGTGGGTACACTTGTCAAGTCGAATTTACAGTGTAAAAATACACATACAGACACTGCAGTGGCAGGTCTGAGACATGATTACAGAGCTACTTATGTGGGTGGCACAACCAGTGCTGCAGGCCCACTAGTAGCATTTGATTTACAGGCCCTGGCACCTCTAGTGCACCTTACTAGGGACTTACTAGTAAATCAAATATGCCAATCATGGATAAACCACTTACATATAATTTAAACAGGAGCACTTGCACTTTAGCACTGGTTAGCAGTGGTAAAGTGCCCAGAGTAACAAAAACAGCAAAATCAGAGTCCAGCACACATCAACAACCTGGGGAACAGAGGCAAAAAGTTAAGGGAGACCACGCCAAGGATGAAAAGTCTAACACGTGTCCCCCCCAGCTAAAAGTGGGGAGCAACTACCCAACCTCATGGGAGTTCTCATCACTAAGGCGGAAGAACCTGGACAGACCATCAGCATTGGCGTGTTCTGTACCGGGTCGATGTTCCACCGTAAAGTCCATCCCCTGTAGGGAAATGGACCACCTCAACAGTTTTGGGTTCTCACCCCTCATCTGCATTAACCATCTGAGGGGTCTGTGGTCGGTCTGAACTCGGAAGTGAGTCCCAAACAAGTAGGGTCTTAGCTTCTTCAGTGCCCAGACCACAGCAAACGCTTCACGTTCTATGGCACTCCACCTACGTTCCCTGGGTAGTAACCTCCTGCTAATGAAGGCTACGGGTTGATCTAGGCCCTCTTCATTCAGCTGTGAGAGTACTGCTCCAATACCATGCTCTGAGGCGTCTGTCTGCACAACAAACTCCGTGGAGTAGTCAGGTGCCTTCAGCACCGGTGCTGTGCACATGGCAGCCTTCAGGGCATCAAAAGCGCTCTGGCAAGCCTCTGTCCAGATCACTTTCTTGGGTTGCTTCTTAGAAGTCAACTCAGTTAAGGGGGTAACAATGGTACCATATCCCTTAACGAACCTCCGATAGTATCCTGTGAGACCTAAAAAGGCTCTCACTTCAGTCTGGGTCTTGGGAGGCTCCCAAGCCAGAATCGTGTCAATCTTAGGCTGTAGGGGTGCCACCTGGCCACTCCCCACCTGGTGTCCTAAGTACACAACAGAACCCTGCCCTATTTGGCACTTGCTCGCCTTAATAGTGAGGCCTGCCTTCTGCAGGGCCTCTAACACTCTCCAGAGGTGTTGCAGGTGTTCCTCCCATGTGGAACTAAACACAGCAATGTCATCCAGGTAGGCGGCACTGAACTCATCCAGTCCTGCCAACACCTGGTTGACCAACCTCTGAAAGGTGGCAGGGGCATTCTTCATCCCAAAGGGCATCACATTGAAGTGGAAGTGCCCATCGGGGGTAGAGAATGCTGACCTCTCCTTTGCCCCTTCAGTTAAGGCAATCTGCCAGTACCCAGATGTTAAATCAAACGTACTGAGGTACTTGGCAGCTCCTAACCGATCAATGAGCTCATCAGCTCGGGGGATGGGGTGTGCGTCAGTCTTGCTGACCGCATTGAGACTCCGGTAGTCCACACAGAACCTAAGTTCTGGAGTGGCACCAGGAGCAGTAGCCTTTGGGACCAAGACCACTGGGCTGGCCCAAGGACTGCTGGAGTGCTCAATAACCCTTAGGGCTAACATCTTGGAGACTTCCTCCTTAATGCAAGCCCTCACCCTGTCAGTCACCCTGTAAACCTTATGTTTAACAGGTGTACTGTCCCCAGTGTCCACATCATGTGTGCACAGGTGTGTGACTCCTGGGATCAGGGAAAACAGTGAGGCGAACTGTCCCAGCACGTGGCGACAGTCCCTCTGCTGTTCCTCAGTCAGGGAGGGGGAGAGGATCACTCCCTCCACAGACCCATCTTTCTCTCCTGCAGACAGGAGGTCAGGAAGAGGCTCACTCTCTTCCTCCACCCCGTCATCTGTCGCTAGGAGCATGGATAGCTCAGTTCGCTCAAAGTGGGGTTTGAGGCGGTTGACATGTAGGACCCTCAAGGGGTTCCTGGGGGATTGCAAATCTACCAGATAGGTGACCTCGCTCTTTCTTTCCACCACCTCAAAAGGCCCAGTCCACTTATCTTGGAGAGCCCTAGGCTCTACTGGTGCCATGACCCACACTTTTTGTCCAGGCTGAAACTCAACCAGAGTGGCATTCTGGTCGTACCACCGTTTCATGTCCTCCTGGCTTGCTTCCAGGTTCTCCTGAGCGAGACGCCTGAAGCGGGCAGTCTGGTTTCTTAGTGCCAGCATGTAGCTAAATACATCCTGGGGTGGTTTACTAGGAGCTTTCTCCAAAGCCTCCTTCACCAGACTGAGCGGTCCCCTCACAGGGTGGCCATAGATGAGCTCAAAGGGGCTAAAGCCAAGTCCCTTTTGAGGCACCTCCCTGTAAGCGAACAGAAGGCATGGCAAGAGGACGTCCCACTTACGCCTCAAGGGCTCTGACAGGCCCTGAATCATGCCTTTCAAGGTGCGGTTGAATCTCTCAACCAGACCATTACTTTGGGGGTGGTAAGGGGTGGTGAACTTGTAGGTTACCCCACACACCTTCCACAGAGACTTCATATAAGTGGATATGAAGTTTGTACCCCTATCAGATACTACCTCCTTGGGGAACCCCATGCGGGTAAAAACCCCCATCAAGGCACGTCCCACCACGGGGGCGGTGACCGTCCTTAGAGGAATAGCCTCTGGGTACCGTGTGGCATGGTCCACCAAGACCAGGATGAACCTGTTGCCCAGGGCTGTCTTGGGATCCAGAGGCCCCACAATGTCAATTCCTACCCTTTCAAAGGGAGTACTGACTACCGGTAAAGGTTGGAGGGGAGCTTTGCATTTCCCCCCACTCTTGCCACTTGCCTGACAAGTCTGACAAGATCTACAATAAGCAGCTGACTGCTTGTTCATCAAGGGCCAGTAAAAGTGGGAGCCAAGCCTCTTATAGGTCTTGTCCTGCCCTAGATGTCCTGCCAAAGGCACATCATGAGCCAAACCCAGTAGGAAGGTCCTGAAGCCCTGGGGTACCACCAGCATACGAGCTGACCCCGGCTCAGGAACCTTAGGCTCACTATACAGGAGGCCATCCTCCCAATAAATCAGGTGAGTACCTGGCGCCCCGCCAGCCGCCTGGGCTGCAGCCTGCTGCCGCAGTCCCTCAAGAGTAGGGCATTCCTTCTGCGCTGTGCAGAATACTTCCCTGGTGGGTCCCCCTTCCTGCTGCCACTGCGACAGCTCAGGGACCTCCCCCAGTTCAGCCACCTGTTCCCCTGTAGGTTCCGGGGCATCACCCTCAGGCTCTGCCTCCTCCCGGACCGTGGGAACTTCTGGGGCGGGTTTCCCGCGCCTCCTGCCTCTCCTCTTCTTGGCGGTCCCCTGGGCCACTGTTTCAGGCTCCAGGGGCTCTTGACTACCCTGATTGGCTGCCATAGACCGGGTGGATACGCATACCCACCCAGGCAGACCCAACATCTCCAAGTGAGACCTGTGTTCCACCTCCTTCCAAGGGGAATCCTCCAGGTCGTTGCCTAGCAAACAATCAACAGGCATGGTTGGACTCACAGCTACTTTCCAGGAACCTGAGACCCCCCCCCATTCAAAGGGAACCTGCGCCACTCTGCAGAGGCGCTCAGAGTTGTCTACTGCAACTACTTGGTGAAGTACCCGGGGATCAATCTGCTCTTCAGACACCAGGTGACTCCTCACTGTAGTCACACTGGCTCCTGTGTCTCTCAGAGCCTCCACCCTCTGTCCATTGATGGTCACCCATTGCCTGTACTTCTTAGTGTTATCAGGCACTAGGTTTCTCTGGACCATCTCACTGTCCCCTAGTGAGACAAGGGTCATTTCTGCTGGTTCCCACCCACCTGAAACCAACTCCTCCCCAAGCGCTACACTGGCCAAACCCTGGGACGGTGCACCAGTGGGTGCCGGTGTACTTTTGGGGCATTTGGGGTCCCCCCTCACATGACCCACCTGGTCACATGAATAGCACTTACGTAGGGGACCACCTGCCATTGGCTTCCCTTTGGAGAACCATGGCCTCTTTTCACTGGGGGGTTGGGAATCCTTACCCTGGGAATCAGTTTGGGGCCCTTTAGAGAACTCATCCTGTTTGCCCTTACCCCCCCCTTTCTTCTGAGAGGGACCCTGCCCACCCTTGGCGTGGTCTCCCCCATACCTCTTTTGGACCCTGGTGCTCTCCCAGCGGTCCGCTTCCTGTGCAAGCTTCCTGGGGTCAGTCAGCTTGCTGTCAATGAGGTGCTGGCGCAGCTCTGGAAAACATAAACTGTACAAGTGCTCCCAAGCAATTAAATTGTAAAGCCCCTCATACGTGTTTACCTTACTGCCCTTCACCCAACCATCCAGTGACCTGCAACAAGAATCAACACATTCCAACCATGTTTGGGATTCCTTTCTCTTGTAGGATCTAAACTTCTCTTTGTACTGCTCAGGGGTGAGACCATACCTGGTAAGTAAGGCCTCCTTCATGGCAGGGTAGGTGAGACTCTGACCATCCCCTAAGGCCGTCAGTGTGTCCCTCCCCTCTGCCTCAAAATGCTTCCACAAGGCTGCCCCCCAATGAGCTTCAGGGACCAGGTTCATGTGGAGAGCTGACTCATAACCCTTGAACCACAAGTAGATATCATCCTCCCTCTTATAATCCCTCACAAGGTCTTTTGGGATGTGTACCCTTCTCTCAGGCTGCACTGTAGAATTGCTGCCACCATCCCTACTGGACTGACTCCTCTGATCAATCTCTTTTAAACTGAGCTCATGAGCCATGTTTATCTTCCTTTCCTCAAGGGCCAGCTTTCTCTGTTCCACCTCAAGGGTCAGCTTTCTCTGTTCCACCTCTAGACTGAGCCTTTTCAACTCCAACTGGTACTCCCTCTCTGCCTGTCTGTCCTGTAACTCTCCAGGTGTCAGACTCTTGGAGGACACACTGCTACCTGCCCTGGAGATTCTCCCCTGAGACATAGCAGGCCCACCCACTACATCAGTGTGAGTGACTTGCAACTCCTCTTCCCCCTCTGGCTCCTCATCTGTGTGCCCCTCAGCTGCTTTGGCTGCCACCCAGGCCCTCAGCGCCTTTTGCAGCTCAACCTTCTTGGATGAGCTCTCAATGGGACAGCCAACATTCCTACAAAACTGCTTCAACTGAGCCACCTTGTAGCTCTCCAATTTCTCCAAATCAAAAGCAGTTTCAGCTAGGGCATCTCCAGACTGAGACATGATGAGAGGTTAAAAAGAAATATGCACAGTTCCAAAAACAGAAAAGCAAGTTCTCAAATGAAGTTTCAGCAAAGTCAATCCCGGGATCAGTGAAAAAAAAAGAAACTGAATGCAGAAAAAAACAGTCCAAGTTAAAAACAAAAATCACAAGACTAGTAGTATGTGGTCACGTAGTGGTCTGAGATCAAAACAGTAGTGTACACTTAATTACTGTATGTCAAGTACAAATACAAGTCCAAATCCCGACCGCTGGTCACCAATGTTAGAAATGGGGTCCTTGGTTGACAGTCAGGTTACCCCCTGTTCAAGCAAGGACCCTCACTCTAGTTAGGATAAAAGAGAATCACCCTCAGCTAACCCCTGCTTACCCCCTTGGTAGCTTGGCAGAGCAGTAGGCTTAACCTCAGAGTGCTGGGCGTAAAGTATTTGTACCAACACACACAGTAACTCAATGAAAACACTACAAAATGACACAACACCAGTTTAGAAAAAATAGGAAATATTTATCTAGACAAAACAAGACCAAAACGACAAAAATCCAACATACACAAGTCAAGTTATGATTTTTCTAAGGTTTAAAATAAAAAGAGTCTTTAGGTAGTTGTAACAACACACTAGCGCTGCTAGCGTGTAAATGTACCTGGTTTGCGGCAAAAATAACCCCGCACGGGCGGTGTGCGTCGAAAATAACCCTGCACGGGTATATGCGTTGAAAACAGCTCGGCTCGGCGAGGTGCGTCGAAAAAGCCAGCCACGCGACGGTCCGAAGTCCCGCGGCGCTGGTTGCGATCTCTCAGCCTTCGTCAGCGATGCTGCGCGTCGTTTCTCCTGCTCCGGGCGTCGATTCTCCGGTCGCGTCTCCAGCGGCGTCGTTTCTCAGCTGCGGAGCCGGCGTCGCGTCGTTTTCTCAGCCGCGATCGGATTCGCGTCGATCTTTTCTCCGCACGGTGCGCGGTGCGTGTATTTTTGTCCTTAGGCTGCCAGCCTCTCCTTTCAGGGTCCCAGGAACTGGAAGGGCACCACAGAGCAGAGTAGGGGTCTCTCCAGAGACTCCAGATGCTGGCAGGAAGAAGTCTTTGCTATCCCTGAGACTTCAATAACAGGAGGCAAGCTCTACATCAAGCCCTTGGAGATTTCTTCTTCAAGATGGAAGGCACACAAAGTCCAGTCTTTGCCCTCTTACTCAGGCAGAAGCAGCACTGCAGGAAAGCTCCACAAAGCACAGTCACAGGCAGGGCAGCACTTGTTCCTCAGCGATCAGCTCTTCTCCAGGCAGAGGTTCCCCTTGATTCCAGAAGTGTTTCTAAAGTTTGTAAGTTTGGGTGCCCTTCTTATACCCATTTTAGTCTTTGAAGTCACCTTCCTTCAAAGGGGACTCACACCTTCTTGTGAAATCCTGCCTTGCCCAGGCAAGGCATCAGACACACACCAGGGGGTTGGAGACAGCATTGTCAGAGGCAGGCACAGTCCTTTCAGATGAGAGTGACCACTCCACCCCTCCCTCCTAGCAGAGATGGCTAATCAGGAAATGCAGATCACACCCCAGCTCCCTTTGTGTTACTGTCTGGTGTGAGGTGAAAAACAACCCAACTGTCAAACTGACCCAGACAGGGAATCCACAAACAAGGCAGAGTCACAGAATGGTTTAAGCAAGAAAATGCTCACCTTCTAAAAGTGGCATTTCCAAACTCACAATCTTAAAATCAACTTTACTAAAAGATGTATTTTTAAATTGTGAGTTCAGGGATCCCAAACTCCACATGTCCATCTACTCTCTAGGGGAATCTACACTTTAATCATATTTAAAGGTAGCCCCCATATTATCCTATGAGAGAGAGACAGACCTTGCAACAGTGAAAACGAAATTGGCAGTATTTCACTGTCAGGACATATAAACCACATTACTATATGTCCTACCTTATCCATACACTGCACCCTGCCCTTGGGGCTACCTAGGGCATACCTTAGGGGTGCCTTACATGTAAGGAAAGGGAAGGTTTAGGCCTGGCAAGTGGGTACACTTGTCAAGTCGAATTTACAGTGTAAAAATACACATACAGACACTGCAGTGGCAGGTCTGAGACATGATTACAGAGCTACTTATGTGGGTGGCACAACCAGTGCTGCAGGCCCACTAGTAGCATTTGATTTACAGGCCCTGGCACCTCTAGTGCACCTTACTAGGGACTTACTAGTAAATCAAATATGCCAATCATGGATAAACCACTTACATATAATTTAAACAGGAGCACTTGCACTTTAGCACTGGTTAGCAGTGGTAAAGTGCCCAGAGTAACAAAAACAGCAAAATCAGAGTCCAGCACACATCAACAACCTGGGGAACAGAGGCAAAAAGTTAAGGGAGACCACGCCAAGGATGAAAAGTCTAACACTTAGTAACATTAAAGGGGAAGCGGTAGCACTGGCAATACGCCAGTGTCTCCGGGAAACTCCACCCCAGACCAGGAACAAGAGAGACAGCAAACAAAAATTATTTCCGGTACCTATACTAGTATAGGGCGGGATAGTTTGGGAGCCAAGCCAAAGAAATTGGAGATACAAGGTACCACCCATAAGGAAGGTACTAAGCAGGCACAAGAGGGCCCTAAGAAGCGCTGGGACAAACAGAAAGATTTAAAAGATAGAAGAAATAAGAGAGCTGATTCTCCACACCCGGAGAACTCCAGAAAGAGATACAATCTCAGAAATAGCGAGAACATTAAAACTCCAGACAGATATACTGATTCACGTCCCTCTCGTTCCTTTCTGGACGCACCAGATAGACGTAGCGAGAGATGGGGCCGTCCAGATTGACGTCCTGAATACATGAAAGAAAAGAAAGACTTGTCACAGTCTACCATTAAAAAAGAAGAAAAGACTCCTCAGCAAAAGCCACAGTTTAAAAAGAAATAAGTGGCAGCACTGACAGCTAAAAATGCCAGTATACTTGAGAACACTTACGGAACAAGACGTGGGCAGTGACGCTGTTAAACAGCGCAGCAGAGGTCACGATATGTCACCAGAGTCTGAAAGATCATCTGGATGCGACAGCAACTAGCGATTTCATCGCAGTTGAAACAGCGGATGGCTGCATACTCTCCCCCCATAGGGTTTATGATTGAAAAATTCAGATAGAGGGAAGACGTGGAGCGCACTATTAGTGTAATATTTTGGGATGAACTTACTAGTGATATCCTATTGGCCGAAAGAGACTGGCCACCCGAACACGTCCGCAAGCTCCACCATGGGGAAGATGTCATTTTGCCTTCTTTCTCCGATCTTGTTCCGGAAGCAGAAAAAGAAGCCTATGCTACTGTATTGGCCTTAGCGCAGACACCTGCGTTATATCGCAATCATGTGGGTTGGGACAAGGAGTCTCTTTGTTATGTTATTTCCGTTAGGTCTACACCCCAACCACAGCTACAATATCCTGTAAAACATGAAGCAAAAGCTCCAGTGAGGGAGATCCTCACCCAACTTGAGTGCCAGGGAGTAATTGAGCCCTGTGCATCTGCAATGAATAATCCGTTATTCCCCGTTGCAAAGTCAGATCATTCATACAGAATAGTCATTGATTATAGACATTTAAATAGTCATACACGCACATATGCTATACAAAATTCACATAGCACAGCACTAATAAACAATATAGTGCGTAAAAAATATAAAACAACATTAGACATATCTAATGGCTTCTTCTGCCAGAATTTAGCTCAAGAAAGTCGGGACCTGAGTGCATTCTCATTTGGCTCTCAAACGTTTTTGTTGTTTACCTCAAGGCTATAAAATAGCCTGGGGCTATTTTCAGCCCGTGTAACATCAATATTACATGAAATTGATTCCGAGGCGTTATCCTACGAGGATGACATATATCTCACAGACAACGTCCTTGACATTCATCTTACAATGGTCGATCGGATCTTTCTGGGATTCGCAGACCTCGGTTACAAATTCAATTTTAAGAAAACAAGATTGCCTTTCTCAGTGTATTATTCCTGGGATATGAGCTATCGAACAAGGGAAAGAGCCTGGCCCGCACTTTCTGGAAAAATGTGTTCAACTGCACCCTCCTAATACACTTAAGAAACTACAGCCACTACTAGGTTTCTTGAACTTTGGCAGAACATACATTCCAGATTATGCACAACGCATCAAGCCACTTTATGACTTGGTTCAGCCCACTTTTTCTAGCAGACACTGGACAATTGAACACACATGCATCCTTAGGGAAATGCAACAGGACATGCTAGAAGCTAAACACTTGCACACACGTGACAATAAAACAAATTTGGTCATCAGAAGAATTGCTGGTGCCATTGGATTTACTTATGTCGCCTTCAACAAGGGTGACACAGTACCCATAGCATATAAAACACATTTATACTCCAATGCAGAACAGCGGTTTGCACCTACAGAAAAAATTCTGACGGCAGTTCAGATGGCCGTCATAAAAGAGAGACCACTAGCCCAGGGGAAACGTATTATTGTCGTCTCCCCAGTGCCGGCCTTAGAGGCTGTCACCAAACCAAGCTTTCCCAACGCTAAAGCATTACATCCACGTTGGATTCAATGGGCAACGTCTCTGACCGCCACTGATGTCGTTTACATTTTTGATCCAAAACTTCAGACACAAGAGTTTCACCAGTACGAACAAGAGTACCCCGCTCCTCTGAATATCTTGCCACTAGACAGATACCATACTGTCATATACACTAACGGTTCAGCACAACCGGCTGTAGGTATAAAACATCAATACTCTGCGGCTTGCGGAGCCATGAGCGGGGTGATGGAAGATGGAGTCTTCCACCCACACAATACCTACATGCAGACCTTAGGGGACTGTACAGCACAGTTGGCTGAACTTAAAGCTCTTATAGTAGCGCTCGAACATACAGAGCCAGGGTGCCGGACTTTAATAGTCTGTGACTCATATTACTGCGTTCAGTCATACAATGACTATCTCAATCATTGGAAACTGAACGGGTTTAGAGATTCCAAAGGGAACACCATTAACACAAAATATTGTAGTACATACATTGGGCAACCAACGCGTAGGAGTACACGTTACCGGCAATACATTGGCTGATGAAGCGGCCAAAGCAGCAGTAGCTATGGCTTCTGTGGCTGCAGTGACTCGTTCACAGACAAGATTGGATAATGAAATATTGACTGCTGTGAAAGCTTCGGCTGCAGGCAAGACCCTTCCGAAAGGTTACCCTACAAATTATACTTACCATATCAGTGCACAGAATGTTGCCTTCGCAACAATTCCTGGGGTTGGAGATCGAGTGATCCCCAACGAAGATCAGAGATTAGATATAGTGAAAGCAGCGCATGAGGGTGTCGCTTCTGCACATGCTGGTATATCGGCCATGATAACACTCTTACAGAAATGCTTCTGGTGGCCCGGTCTATGCAGATAAACAAAACAGTGTCCTTTGTTGTGACATTTGCAAGCAGATAAAGGGCTCTAATATCAAACGCCCACCGCAGACATCCCTCCTAGTGTCCAACAGGCCACTACAGTGTGTGTACCTGGATCATTGTGGTCCCTTACAGCCTGATGGTGCATACAAATACATTCTAGTCGCTGTAGATTCTTGTTCTAGATTCCTGTGGGAATGGCCACAGTGGTTGGCTGACGCTCGGACTGTTATAAAAGACTTGCTGATCTTTATCAGTACATATGCGGTTGCAGCATTCCATTCGGACCAGGGCCTGGCATTTGCCTCTAAGGCATTCAGGGATACCATGGGGACGATGGGTGTTGAACTCCATTACTCTTCACCATACCATCCCGAGGGAAATTTGGTCGTGGAGAGGCGGAATCGTGATCTAAAGCAGTCCTTAACAGCTTGAGTATTAGGTTCATGCCGCAGTTTGTTATATTACCTATATGGGGTCCAGAGAGCACTGAATAATCTGCCAAGACGGTCCTTGGGGGGACGCACTCCATATGAGTTTCTCTTTGGGATACCTATGTATGTCCCAGATCTTGATGCCCCTGTTATGGTAGCAGCAGAAACATCATTTGACATAAATGAACGTTTCACTGTTTTACAAGAACTTCGGCAATTTCGTGATGATAAATCATCTGCAAGTGCTGCCATTTTAGGAATAAAGGATTTAGCGAAAACTTCGACTGGCTGGATTCCTAAAGTTGGGGATCTGGTTCGTGAGAGGATCTCTGTGAAGAAGGAATTCGGTCCATCATACAGAGCACCTGTGCCGGTCTTGGGAATCCAAGGTACCAGGAATGTCATCCTACCACCGCTGTCTGGCTCTAGAATGAACAGATTCATTTCCATTGATGACATCAAATTACACCATGTGGCCGATCCTTCACAGTAGACCAAGAGGTCCCTTGGGTGGTTCCCGAGCCCCTCTGACTACCCAACAGGACATACATCTACATTGTAGGATGAACAATGTTACTACGGACTATGCAACAATGTCCAACACTGTTCCAGATACCTCCTCGACCATGGGGAGGGCGGAAAATGAACTCTTGTTAGTTCCTGTCACCACTTCAGTGACCACTCCTGTCCAAGATTTGGCTGTTTTTTACACAACACATCACAGACTAATGACACTGTCTACCAAGAACCTCCACGTGAACTGGACCAAAGTACGGATAGTGCACCGGCTCCCTTGTTTACAGAGACTGCCTCTGGCTATTTCATTGACATTGATGACTTTTCTTCAGACTCATCCACTACTGTGATTGACAATGTCTCATAAAGCAGTAAGCTGTATCAATGGCTTAAAAATAACTATTTGATAAACTCATGGAACTATTTGTGGTTCTGTTTGACATTTTTTGTATTATTTTTATGGATTGGTTTTGTGACTGTTTTATTTTTGCTCATAAATGGTCACTATATTCCTGATCGCTCCTCTGTGGAGTCTGTTGATGAAGTTTTGACTCCATATCATTCCTCACATAAGATCCGAAGAGACTTGTCCCCTGTAAATGTTACAGCAATACCAATTTCTGATGGGATTGTGTGGGACAGAGTTCCATTTGATATATACAGTCCAACATAAATTATTCAAATACCATAAGTGTTCAAAATTTCTATGACAGATGTAATTACACCTGATGTTGTCTCTGATTTTTGGGATGTCCAAACAGTTGATTCCATGCTAACTGAAATGAAGCACTATTCCGCTTTTAAAAGGGATGATGTATATGAACATACAATGAATTATGGGGAAATGTTCTGCTATAATAATTGGGGGCATTACTACCTACACCGTGCCACTAGATACAGGCCAGTATTAAACTACACACAGTGGGAACACTGTTCTACACCATCGGTGGGGAGCCCAAAATACTACAGTGATAAATTTACATACTTTTCCGGGCATGACACAAAAAATGCAGAGTCGTATTATTTTAGAATATCTCCAGCACAAATTAGGAACATTTTGCTAACTGACACAAAAATGATTTATTCAGATCCCTTTGTTTCCCGGCTCGCAGTTGAAGCTTACGAATACTGGAGGAGCACTGTTGACTTGAAAAGTGTATGGGGAACACAAGATTGGCAGATACAGTGTAGGGAGGCTTTATTTCGAGCATGCCTGATTCCTGTGCAAATTATTTTCTTAAATGACACTATTCAGCAGACATCCTGTCTGGGGTTAGCAAAAATTAAAGACTTACACACGCCCAGTATCCCCACTCCGGCAAGGTTTAAAGATTGGCAACACTTCCTTAATATCACCGAGGACAGACTAGATGCAATGGTCAAGGCTGGTACCTCTAATTTTTCACTTTCAGTCTAGGCGGGTGGTTAATATGGCCCACTGACACTAATGAGTGTCAAGCGTGTTTTTTAACTCTTCGGGGTGTTTTTCAATTAACCGGCCAGACCCTCGCTTTTTATCGAGTCACCATACAGGTATAGTTACAACATACAGTGTGGGTAAGCTGTGCCAGCAATGGGTACAGACCAACACGTTAGCTGCAGTTAAGAAACACCTGAACACTCTTTCTGAAGATATAGACTTGCAGGGTTTTCTGTGGGTCCTAGAAAACAGCGCTTGAAAAGGTTTCTATATGCTATGTACAATGAAATTTGGAAACTTTCACAGGTTGAGGCTGCTGCGCGTTTAAGGCAATTGGATAAGGAAAATTTAGAAAAGGCTTTAGCGGTTGTCGACAACGGCATGAATATTCTGTCCAACAGAATATATTCACTATCAAACATAGTGTCGTCTTCTATTGATATCACTCAGACAGACTTGTCCCGGTTATATCATGGGCAAACGCAGCTACGTTCCATTTTGCAGCTGGGTTGGACTTTACAAACACTGAAAAATTGGCTTATTCCATGGAGGTATATTAACAGGAGTGAATTCTTCACTGCTTTTAATTTTTCCAGAGAACAACAGACAATGGCTAAAAGGGAGGCTGGTTTCACCATGCTTCACGTAGAAAAGTTAGATAAGTTGCCCTTCACGGTAGCAGAGAGTCCTTCAACTATCTGGCTCTTACATGGCATAATTAATTTACTGATTTTGACCTTTCGTTTCTCAAACTGCCTGAAACATCTTGCAGTGGGAAGTTACGAGCAGCTAGGAGGTACCTATATTAAGGAAGAGCGGGAGTTGCCCTTTGATTATAAATGTCTGAATGGCGAAACAGAGGTCTTTCTTAGCGGAAGCGAATGTGAGACTGCTGTTAGTCATTCCATGATATGTAAGCAGGTGTCCCTTCACGGTTTTGGCAATGCGGGGGTCGCGAATTTGGCCTGTTTGCTGAAGGGTACTCATATCCCTTTGATTCGCCCGGTATTTCATGTACTTTCCAATGAAAGTTATGTGGTGCTGTACGATCAAAGCTGTTGCGGCATGCAACCAGGTATTGCCTACGCAATCTCGGTCCCGAAGGTCGTTACGTGTTGTGGACTTGTTTTGTTCCCCCCCACACGAGAGATAAAAGTATCTGACATGTGGCCCCACATAGATACTATTAATGTGAACTATGACAAGCTGAGCAGGCTAAAGGCGCTATTGTTTAAAAAACAGGTCGCCTTGACATCCGCAAAGGAGACGCATCTCTCCAGACTGCGAGATCATCAGCCGAGATACAATCCCTATTAAATACCAACTTCCCCAAGCATTTTGGAGAACTGGTATCCAGAATATTCAATGCTTCAAGCACCTCTGGGATTGTTCATTTCTTGAAGGCTGTCGGGTCTGGATTCATGTCCATCTTCCAGACTGTCTTCGGAGTCATCCCATCTGCCATCCATTCACTCTTTTCAAGTGTGTTTGGTGGTTTTCCAATTAGTTTGGCTTTGATTGGCGGACTACTACTGCTATTTCTTCTGATTTGCAGTGGTTGTTTCTTTCCAGCTACACAGAGCAATGGAGCCGCTCCCGCCAACTCCACTGTGCTGTGAACGCATGGTTCGGATCTTCGGTGCACCTTTGCTGGTGGAACTGGAGCATGACTGGTCAGTGTCATTCCGGCCCCTCATCTGGTGCATACAACCAGTTTTCCGCTGCATATGTTGCCTCTTTAAACATCTGCCTATGGTCTGTCTTGCTGTTGCAACGCCTTCACTGTGGACCATGAACTGCTGATGTCCCTGATGAGGGTTCATACACGGTCATGCCCCTTAAGACTGAGGTTGCTCCGCGAGGCCACCTATGAGCCTACCGTTTTGAGATCTGCTGTGCACGAGGACACTGCGATTAATGCAGTCACACCAGAAAGTATTGCTCACTACTGCTCTGTGGATCCGTTTGTCCACCCAGCACTCGATTTGACATGAGATGATGTTGACTCATTTTTTAGGTCATTGGTTGGTGACTTCGATGGCACTCTTCAAGATATTGCATACAGCAAATGATTTGATGAATTGGTTTGCCATTCCTGATTAAAGTTATGCATATAAAATTACCCTGCTTTGGCACGCTGTGCTTGTCATGGTTGACATTAACATCTCTGTATGTATTTAGCGGAACTGTTTTTATTACCTTTTTAATGCATTTTAAAGATTTTTTTAGCTGGTTTTTATGCTTTTAGCTTTTTAGTTCAGAGCAATTTTAAGCGTTTGGGTTCCTGTACCTTAGTCAAACCTGTGACGGCAATGGGGAGGGTGTAGTGAATCCTAGTTTGTTTTAATGAGGAAACAGGACTTAGCTTAGCCTATGGCTTGCAGACTCGTGCCCCCGTCACCTAGTGACTTATAACCTACTTAGCTTGCTCTGTCTTAGCCCATTTAATTATTTAATTCTTTTAAGATGGCTGCCTTGTTGATAGTTAGGCCACTTGTTATGCTTTTCATTATCAGTGCCACCGCGCTAAGGCGTCAAGATCAAGCAACAAAGACAATCAAACAGTAGGTGTTCACACTTAGGGATTTTCTCTCTCTATACTTTTTAGGGATTGTTTATATTAATTGGTGTCCCAAGCATGTCTGTTATCTATTGTTTGGGAACACACCTACGTCAGGGGTCCTTGAAGATCTGTATAAAAACATCGCACTTTAGACAGATAATCAGAGGGATTCCGACTAGAGGGCATCACCACCATCGCTGATATCGATGCTGCACGTCGTCTTGACGCTGACCCAGTCTTCGTGTCCCTGTGGAGTCTGAGATAGAGACCTCGTTCCAAGGTAATGAGGGCTGGGGGCTCCTCTCATGGACATGGCATTGGCAGATTAGGTTTAGCAAAGCCAGCTCTCCTTTAGGTAGGAGGTTAGGCCTCTCACATTAGGGTATTAGGGCATATTACATCTCAAATGTCTTTTTTATGCATTGCAAGATGGTGGGGGTCTTTGTAATAACGACTCTCGTCTTCACAATTCTGTTTCTTGCATTATTCATAATCCTAATCATTGCAGCTCATGCAACTTATCGCAAATTGCAGTTATGTTAAATAAAAACGATTTAAACATTACTGCATCTTGGGTATTGCCAGTGTTTGTATACATGATATATCTGTGAGAAAGGGGTAACTTCCGTTTTACCACGACACTCCCTGAGATGTCTTATTCTCGAGTCCATGCATATAGGCTGCTACAAATCACCTTTAACTATTGTGTTTCTGGTAAGGTGCTGCTAGTGAGCCGGTAAGGTTGGTGCAACAGTTGCGACTTGTTGTAGGATAGGCATAGTCGCCTACAAGCAAAAGTACTGTCATCCTTTAACCAGCAGTGTTGCCTAGAGCAAGGGTCCAAACTACGACACTATCTCGACTTTACTCTCTTTCTGGAGTAGTAGGGTAACTTTACTCCTACTTTTCAGGGTCTTGGAGTAGGGTATCTTGGACACCCTTAGTGTTTTCTTACACTCCCAGCAACCCTCTACACACTACACTAGGCCTGGGGTCCATTTGTGGTTCGCATTCCACTTTTGGAGTATATGGTTTGTGTTGCCCCTATGCCTATTTTCTCCTATTGCATTCTATTGTGTTCTACAGTGTTTGCACTACTTTCCTAACTGTTTACTTACCTGATTTGGTTTGTGTGTGTATATTTTGTGAATATTACTTACCTCCTAAGGGAGTATATCCTCTGAGATACTTTTGACATAATGTCACTAAAATAAAGTACCTTTATTTTTAGTAACTCTGAGTATTGTGTTTTCTTATGATATAGTACTAAGTGATATAAGTGGTATAGTAGGAGCTTTGCATGTCTCCTAGTTCAGCCTAAGCTGCTCTGCTATAGCTACCTCTATCAGCCTAAGCTGCAAGAACACCTCTAATCTACTAATAGACAACTGGACCTGGCATAAGGTGTAAGTACCACAAGGTACCCACTATAAGCCAGGCCAGCCTTCTACATTGGTGGTGCAGCCTGGGATAAGTACTTGTAACTGTTTTACCACTTTGTCATTGGTGCTTTTCATGAGAAAAACATATACCAAATACTTCAAGATATACACATTGAACTAAACAGTTTAACTTTCCTTGTCTAAAATGTTCTTAAAAGTTTCTAAAAAGTTTCAGAAAACTTTCTAAAGTTTTCAAACAGTTTGGAAAAAAAGAAATCTCTGTGCTTTCAAAAGTCCAAAACTTTTTCTCTCTTTGTCCTAAACCTTTTCTATCATGTCTGCAGTAGAACTTACTCCCACAGTTGTTAAGGCAACATATGAGAGTTTAAACTTTAAAAGTTTGAGGGGTCTCTGCATAGAAAGAGGTTTAAGCATTGGCAAGAATCTTACCAAAGACTTTCTCTTCAGCCTTCTCCTAGAAAATGACCAGAACCAGTCTGGCCCATCCCAGGAACAGGAGGTAGAAGAGGGGGGTACCCAGCCAGACTCAGAGGAGTCCCCTGAGGGTGCTGGGGAGGGTTCTACCAAAGACCTGCCAGCTTGCAGGCCACCTAGTGACACTGGTAGTGAGAAGGGGTCACACATTAGTAGGGCACCTTTCACTCCTAAAGGCCAGGTTACTAGGGTCCAGCCAGTTAGGGACAGGTCTCTGTCTGCCAATTTCCAAATTTCCTCTGTGTCTCACTCTTCCCAAGCCTCCCACCCTGAGGATAACTTAATGGAAAGGGAACTCAGAAAGCTGAAGTTGGAAGAGGCCAGGCTGAAGCTTAAACAGCAGCAGCTGGCCTTAGACAGGGAATCTCTGGATGTAGAGAGGGAAAGGCAGAGATTGGGGTTAGTTCCCCGTGGTGGCAGCTGCAGTATTTTTGATAGTAATCCTGTTCAAGAGAAAAATTCCCGAAACCTGCATAAGATAGTCCCCCCTTACAAGGAGGGGGATGACTTTAACAAGTGGTTTGCTGCTCTTGAGAGGGCCTGTATAGTACAGTTGGTCCCTCAAAGGCAGTGGGCTGCTATCTTGTGGCTATCTTTCACTTTTAAGGGTAGGGATAGGCTCCTTACTGTCAGAGAAAGTGATGCTAATAACTACAGAGTTTTGAAGGATGCACTCTTGGATGGATTTGGCTTAACCACTGAACAATACAGGATTATGTTCAGAGACACCAGAAAAGAGTCCTCTCAAGACTGGACAGACTTTGTAGACTGTTCAGTGAAGGCCTTGGAGGGCTGGTCGCATGGCAGTAAGGTGACTGACTATGAAAGCCTGTATAATCTATTCCTGAGAGAGCATATCCTTAACAATTGTGTGTCTGATTTGTTGCACCAGTACTTGGTAGACTCAGATCTGACCTCTCCCCAAGAATTGGGAAAGAAGGCAGAGAAATGGGTCAGAACAAGAGTGAACAGAAACATCCATACAGGGGGTGACAAGGATGGCCAGAAGAAGGATGGTAAGTCTTCTGACAAGGGTGGGGACAAAGATAAAAAACATTCAGAGTCTTAATCAGGCATCCTCTTGGTGTGGTGGGTCCAAATCCTCTGCTAACAATCAGAAAAAGCCTTGGTGTTATTTATGTAAAGTAAAAGGCCATTGGGCAAGTGATTCCACTTGTCCAAAGAAAAACAACAAACCTCCCACCACCACAACCCCAACTGCAACCTCTAGTGCCCCTAGTAATAGCAGTGGTGGTGGGAAGCCTACTACAAATAGCCAATCCAAGGGTGTAGCTGGGCTCACTATTGGCAGTGTAGTTGGGGTTGGTCTTGTTAGGGAGACCACAGAGGCTGTTTTAGTCTCTGATGGTGGCATTGACTTTGCCACCTTTGTTGCTTGTCCCTTAATATGGGTAAGTACAAGCAACTACCCATAATCAAAGGTGTTGAGGATGAGGCCTACAGGGACACAGGAGCCAGTGTAACCATGGTTATAGAGAAACTGGTTCACCCTGATCAACACCTACTTGGTCAGCAGTACCAAGTGTCTGATGCCCACAATAACACACTTAGCCACCCCATGGCTGTTGTGAATCTCAACTGGGGGGGGGGGTTGCTGGTCCAAAGAAAGTTGTGGTAGCCACTGAATGACCTGTAGATTGATTACTAGGCAATGATTTGGAGACATCAGCTTGGGCTGAAGTGGAGTTGGAGGCTCATGCAGCAAAGCTGGGCATTCCTGGACATATTTTTGTTTAACCAGTGCTCAGGCCAAAAAGCAAAAAGGACAGGGAAACTTGGATCCTGGAACAATGGACCCAAAAGCTAGGGGTAGAAAGGGTAAATCCTTACCCACTATCCCTCCCTCTCCAGAAGATTCCCCTTTTGAGGAAGAGGAATCCTCTCCCTGTGCAGAACCTACACCAGATGAGCTGGCAGCAGACACTGCTGAGCTTTTGGGTGCAGGGGGGCCTGCTACGGAAGAGCTGTCTGGCACAGCAAACCTGTCCCACACTAGAGGGTGTGAGACAGCAAGCTGTCAAGCAGCAGGATGGGGATGTCAGTGATAGCCATAAGGTGTATTGGGAAGACAACCTCTTGTATACTGAGTCAAGGGACCCTAAACCTGGAGCAGCCAGGAGATTGGTCATTCCCTTGCAATACAGAGAGTTTCTTCTTACCTTGGCACATGACATTCCCTTGGCTGGACATTTGGGACAAAGTAAGACTTGGGACAGGCTTGTTCCCTTGTTTCACTGGCCTGATATGTCAGAGTACACAAAAGAGGTTTGTCGCTCTTGTGTGACCTGCCAAGCCAGTGGCAAGACTGGTGGCACTCCAAAGGCCCCCTTAATTCCACTTCCTGTGTTTGGGGTGCCCTTTGAAAGGGTAGGTGTTGACATAGTTGGCCCCCTTGGCCCTCCAACAGCTTCAGGCAATAGATTTTTCCTGGCTATAGTGGACCATGCCACTAGGTACCCTACAGCCATCCCCTTAAGGACCTCTACAGCTCCTGCAGTGGCCAAGGCCCTCCTGGGAATCATTTCCAGAGTGGGCATCCCTAAGGAAGTGGTGTTTGACAGAGGTAGTAACTTCATGTCTGTATACCTCAAAGCAATGTGGAAGGAGTGTGGTGTAACATACAAGTTCACTACTCCTTATCATCCACAAACAAATGGTCTGGTTGAGAGATTTAATAAAACTCTCGAAGGTATGATAATGGGACTCCCTGAAAAACTCAGAAGGAGATGGGATGGCCTGTTACCTTGCCTCCTTTTTACTTACAGGGAGGTACCTCAAAAAGGAGTGGGCTTTAGCCCCTTTGAACTCCTCTTTTGGCACCCTGTGAGATGTCCCCTTGCTCTTGTTAAGGAGGGTTGGGAACAACCTTTAAAAGCTCCTAAAAAGGACATTGTGGACTATGTACTTGGCCTAAGATCAAGAATGGCTGAGTACATGAAAAAGGCCAGTAAAAACCTTCAGGCCAGCCAGGAACTGCAAAGGCAATGGCATGACCAGAAGGCTGTCCTGACTCAGTACCACCCAGGACAGAAGGTGTGGGTATTGGAGCCTGTGGCCCCAAGAACACTCCAGGACAAATGGAGTGGACCCCATCTCATTGTTGAAAAAAAGGGTGAGGTTACCTACTTAGTAGACCTTGGCACTGCCAGGAGTCCCCTTAGGGTGCTCCATGTCAACCGCCTGAAACCCTACTATGACAGGGCTGATCTTACCCTCCTCATGGCAACTGATGAGGGACAGGAAAAAGAGAGTGACCCTCTCCCTGATCTCTTCTCCACCACTGAAGCTGATGGCTTAGTGGAGGGAGTAGTGCTTGCAGATTGTCCTACTGCTGAGCAGAAAGATAACTGTATACATCTTTTAAGTCAGTTTTCTGAACTCTTCTCACTGATGCCAGGTACCACTACTTGGTGTGAGCATACAATCGTCACTGGAGACAGTTTACCTGTCAAAAGTAAGATTTATATGCAGCCTAACCATGTCAGAGACTGCATTAAACAAGAGGTTCAGAAAATGGTAGACTTAGGAGTGATTGAGCCTTCAGAAAGCCCATGGGCTAGCCCAGTGGTGCTTGTCCCTAAACCTCACAGTAAGGATGGAAAAAGAGGGATGAGGTTTTGTGTTGACTATAGGGGGCTCAACCAAGTAACCAAGACAGATGCTCACCCTATACCCAGGGCAGATGAGCTCATAGATACACTGACTTCTGCCAAGTATCTAAGCACATTTGATCTAACTGCAGGGTATTGGCAGACTAGGTTATCAGAAGATGCAAAACCAAAGGCTGCATTTTGAACCATTGGAGGGCACTATCAATTTACTGTAATGCCATTTGGTCTGACAAATGCACCTGCCACTTTTCAAAGGTTGGTGAACACAGTCCTGCAAGTGTTGGAAGATTTTAGTGCAGCATATCTAGATGATATAGCCGTCTTTAGCTCCACCTGGGATGATCACCTGGTCCACCTGTGGAACGTTTTGGAGGCCCTGCAAAAGGCAGGCCTCACTATCAAGGCCTCAAAGTGCAAGATAGGGCAGGGGAAAGTGGTTTATCTGGGCCACCTGGTAGGCGGAGAACAGATTGCATCACTGCAGGGGAAGATCCAGACCATTATGGAATGGGCTCCCCCTACAACTCAAACCCAGGTGAGAGCCTTTTTAGGCCTCACAGGG